>NC_090285.1:7385000-7757500 GCF_037392515.1 Haliotis asinina | reverse complement strand
GACCAGAATAACACGACCAGATCGAGTGGGATCATATTAACATTACTGGGTATAGTAGGGTCAGAATAACACTGCAGGGCCTTGTCAGACCAGAACAACACGACCAGATCGAGTCGGATCATATAAACACTACTGGGTATAGTAGGGTCAGAATAACACTGCAGTGCCTTGTCAGACCAGAATAACACTACTAGATCGAGTCGGATCATATAAACACTACTGGGTATAGTAGGGTCAGAATAACACTGCAGGGCCTTGTCAGACCAGAATAACACTACTAGATCGAGTCGGATCATATAAACACTAATGGGTATAGTAGGGTCAGAATAACACTGCAGGGCCTTGTCAGACCAGAATAACACTACTAGATCGAGTCGGATCATATAAACACTAATGGGTATAGTAGGGTCAGAATAACACTGCAGGGCCTTGTCAGACCAGAATAACACTACTAGATCAAGTCGGATCATATTAACATTACTGGGTATAGTAGGGTCAGAATAACACTGCAGGACCTTGTCAGACCAGAATAACACTACTAGATCAAGTCGGATCATATCAACATTACTGGGTATAGTAGGGTCAGAATAAGACCACTGGCTGTAGTCAGATCAAGTTAACACTGGCAGAACCATATCAACACTACTGGGTATAGTCGCATCACATTAACACAGCACCATCTAGTCAGGTCATACTAACACTGGAGGATCCAGTAGGATCAGAACACCACTGCAAGGCCTAGTCGGATCAGAATAACACTACTGGGTCTAGTCGGATCATATTAACACTACAGGGTATATCAGGGTCAGAATAACACTACTTGGTCTTGTTGGATAAAAATAACACTACAGGGTCTAGTCAGATCAGGTTAACACTACAGGGTCTAGGAGAATCATTTCAACACTACTTGGTATAGTCGGATCATGTTAACACAGCACCATCTAGTCATATCATACTAACACTGAAGCGTCCAGTAAGATCAGAATAACACTGCAAGGTCTACTCGGATCATATTAATACTACAGGGTTTAGTCGGATCATATAAACACTACTGGGTTTAGTCGGATCATATAAACACTGCTGGGTCTAGGCCGATCACTTTCACACTACCGGGTCAAGGCGGATCATATTAACACTTACTGTTAACAATCGAGCACGCGCCACGAAGGTTTCATAGGGTCACCAAACTCTTATTGAAAACGTAATAATTAAAAGTCTCTTTAATGCTTTCAAATGGTTGATGTCACACAACAGTGTTTGTTATTGGTACCGTCTATTCGGCAAGGCTCTCTCACTTTTGTTTCCGTCATTTACACACGAAAACAATTGACTTGTTAGAATAACAATTCAGGTGGTCAGGTTTGTTGACTTGGTTGGCACAGTTTATGGTATGTAGACGGATGACTACACTGATGACCACTGGACGGCGTGGTCCAGATGCGATAACTTACAAAAAACCATCACATATATTGCTTGAATATTGCTGAGTGTGGCGTGACACAACAAACCAACCAACGAAACAAGAAATGCAGTGCCGTTATTAATTTCTTCGGTATGTTTGACGTCAATGTAAAATCATTATATTTTAAAAGTCTAGAATTCAGATTCAGATTCAGATTTTTATTTCACTTATTTTATTTTATTTTATTTTATTTTATTTTATTTTATTTTATTTTATTTTATTTTATTTTATTTTATTTTAGTGTGATTGCTATGAGTAGTCCTCACAGGAGCGAGGAAAGGTATGGGGTGGGTAAGGTTTGAATAAGGTGGGGTGGAGGGTCCGGATGGGGCGAGGCTCACCTTACACATATTGACGTTATTTGTGTGTCATAGTCACGTGTTACAGTAGCAGGATAATGTGACATTCGTGTGTACCGATCGTCTCAGTGTCACGATGTACGTGACTGTATTGACGACACACTCGTTTCGCGTCGCTGTCAACGTCCCCCTAAACTGATACAGTAGCGTCTGTCTTTGTCCCCCAAGCTGACACTGTTGTGACTCCCTTGCCTTGTAACTTGTCACCTGTGGGTCCTAGTGTGGATATCCCCAAGAAGCACTCACTGGACATATCTATATGTGTATACTTTACATGGAAGGTCAACAATCACTGACCGCTATCTGCAGTTGGGGTCGACCAACACGTACATCGTGGCGGTGTGTATATAACTCTAGAGCGGATCCATGTCAACATTGTAAAGAAAATGTGATAAGGGCCATGTGTACATATCGGTGCTGGAATACCAAATGGGTCGAACAAAATATACCATTCATTTAAGTCTTGTAAGTGTAACAGTGATAATTTTGATAAAAGTAAATATCAAATAAACAAAATATATTTACATGTGCACGACTAACCAGGGGTCTGAACGAAGTATGCTATTTCTAGACGCTTTGTAACTGCAACAGCGTTAGTGTTCATAAAATTATTCGCAAAATAAGATATATTTACATATGTAAACGAATAAAAAGTGGGTTGAAAATGGGTATGTCATTCATTAAAGCCTTGTATCCGCAACAGTAGTAATGTTGATAAAAACGATTTAAGAAATGAAATACAATTCACATGTTCACGAAGATAGGTGGTTAGTGGTTCTGTGCGTGGAGCTCAGGTAGTAGTAGTAGTAGCAGTAGTAGTAGTAGTAGCAACAGTAGTAGTAGTAGAAGCAGCAACAGCAACAGCAATAGTAGTAGTAGTAGTAGTAGTAGTATTAGCAGTAGCAGTAGCAGTTGTAGTAGTAGTAGTAGCAGCAGCAGTAGCAGTAGCAGTAGCAGTAGCAGTAGTAGTAGTAGTAGAAGCAGCAACAGCAACAGCAATAGTAGTAGTAGTAGCAGCAGCAGTAGCAATACTAGTTGTAGTAGTAGTAGTAGTAGCAGCAGCAGCAACAACAACAGCAGCAGTAGTAGTAGTAGTAGCAGTAGTAGTAGTAGTAGTAGAAGCAGCAACAGCAACAGCAATAGTAGTAGTAGCAGCAGCAGCAGTAGCAGTAGCAGTTGTAGTAGTAGTAGCAGCAGCAACAACAGCAGCAGTAGTAGTAGTAGTAGTAGCAGTAATAGTAGTAGCAGTAGTAGTAGAAGCAGCAACAGCAACAGCAATAGTAGTAGTAGTAGCAGCAGCAGTAGCAATACTAGTTGTAGTAGTAGTAGTAGCAGCAGCAGTAGCAGTAGCAGTAGCAGTAGCAGTAGCAGTTGTAGTAATGGTAGTAGTAGCAGCAACAGAAGCAGCAGCAGCAGCAGCAGCAGCAGTAGTAGTAGTAGTAGTAGTAGTAGTAGTAGGAGGAGGAGGAGGAGGAGGAGGAGGGGGAGGAGGAGGAGTTATTCGAGTCATATAGAACTCTACCTTAACTGATTTTGTTTGCGCTAGTTATAAGTACATCTTAATATATGAATGCAACCCATCAAAGGTTTAGACTCACAGACAGTTATCTATCTCTCTCTCTCTATCTGTCTGTCTGTCTGTCTGTCTATCTATCTCTCTCTCTCTCTCTCTGTGTCTAAGTGGTGATGTGTCAAAGATGAATTACTCCGCTAACTTGGGGGGATCAACTGCAAACCTTTTGCACATAAAATGTACCAAGGTCATGCATCACACTGCTGATAATTTGCTGACTAGCACTTGCAAATATCGTGCATGTGTTTTCTTAAGAATTTTTTGTTAAGAAAATTTAAGAAATTCACTGAGTTTCATCACATTCTTTTCAACGTCGCAAATTTGTTTTATAACACATCAGTTTAGTAAACATTACCTTTAAACTGTATGGAACATTTTGTAAAACCTAGTTTAGAACACTGGACTGATAAAAGTGATTACATTTACTCTAGTGAGTACTAAACAATTGATGGTTAGTATCTGTTTATATTGTGCGTCTGGCCAAAAGTGAATTATTGTTTCACCTTCATTGTGTCACACTCTTTGTCGACACATGTTGACACAATGTTGTGTTGAATACCTGTCAGAAGTACCCCACTCAGCATGATTGTTCCTAAAACATGAATAATAACAGTTTCCAGATCGCGTTTCTATCAATCAACAATGAAACCTATCAAAATGTCAAGGTACATGTTAATCATATTCATACGACTTTTAATGTTGGTCAGAGAATCGTTTTAATGGATTAAACGCATGACATATAATTATCTTCAAAATTAATTTCACTTAAACTCTTTCAAACTGAAATAATCATGCATTTTATTGAAAAAAATTAAATCTACGGTAACCGCTATTCAAGGGCAGTGAGCTACCGTCACAATTACTCGCCCAAGCTGGCAACGTTGATCGGCGCGGCGAAGACAACGACTGTTAGACGTTACTTCATTACTGCCACCGACACCCCTCTGTTGGACTGTGAGGTATTGTATTGACACCGGTGTCACCAGACAATGTATTCTTCTACCTGTCATACTTAATGAACTTGAGTTTAAACGTTCTCTCGTTTACTATTGGCCGCCTCTATTGTACCACTGATGGCATGTCGCGGGTCTCGATGGGGCTAAATAGCGCTACTGTTTGTGTGCACATCTGATGCGCTCCGTTCATTAAGCACCACTTTTATTTAAGATCGATGGGTGAGGGTCGATGGGTTGGCAACAAGGGGCATTGGAGGGATGGACAGGTGTTTCGAAATGTTCCTGAAAATTGAGTTAATGTTATAGGGAAGGATTATAAAGGTAATTTGGCAGGTTTTAATCTGGTATTTATGTTAATGGTCTTGGATCAAGTAGGGGTGTTAGGGTGTGTTAGACGGACGAAGCCATGAGGGTGAGAGGTGCAGTCAGGAATAAAGGGGTGGGGACCAAGGGGTGACCGTCATAGATGCAGGCGAGTGATGAGGGTTTAGTGTCATGTCTGAGGTGGGGATGTTGTGAGTGTCACGGCTAAGGACAAGACGTTGGGGTGGGGGTGGGATTGGGGGGTAGGGTGATAGGGAGGTGTTATTGACGCAAGCGAGGCGTGGAACGAAGGGCTAGTGCCAAGGCTGCCTACGGGGGTTAGGTGCCATGGATGCTGTCGGGGGTAGGGATATGGTGTTTGTCGTGGGTAAGGACGATGGGGGGGGGGGGGGGTGATGATGGGGTTGGGGAGGGGAAAAGATGAGAGTCACCGGAGAGGCTGTGGTTGGGATAACGGAAGCTGTGGAATACGGGTCTTGGGTGCGGGTGGCTTGCAATTGGATAAGGACGAGAGTCACCAGGGTCAGTATAGAGGTATTTCAGGTGATAATTTGACTATGTCGTTGGTGAACGCGTCAAGTATGTCTCTGTGCATGTGTCAAAGGTGGGGAGTCGGCGCTATAAACGTTCAGCATATTTCGAAATGCCTTAAAGACCGTGGCGTGAAATTGGAAATTGTTAGATAGACACAAATAGGCCTCTACCTACAACAGATGTACTGAACCTTTAATTTAATGATACCATGAGAAAAAATGAAATACTTAGGAAGTAATTGTACATCCACATGCACGATCTTCTCGCGTGTAAAACCAAAATGTCGTGTTCTAGATGACTCCACGGTGACCTCTTCAAATCCCTACCATTACAAGATACAACAACATTAAAAGAATCTATTTCCGTAAAGATCTCTCGTAACACAACCCAGGCCGGTAATACCTCGCCATGCATAGTTAATAGTGGGTAGAAAATTTAACCAAAGGATGTGTAATTTGTTCTTACAGAGCACGCGACTAGGCAGCAGACGACATTACCGGCGAAGCAGACGACATTACCTGTGTACCAGACGACATCTTGTATTTACTGTCCGCATCTACTTTCAAAACGTGTGGCAGAGGTTTGTAGGCAGTTCAGGTAAAGTCTCTGCATGTCGGAACTGGAAATGGGTGAAGTGTATGGAAAATCTGGTGACAGTGTCTCGTTCTATGACCTCGGGGTCATCTGCAGTCTAACGGTTGACATGCCACAGTTGAGCAACATAGAACGAATTCAGTCAAGATCGAGTTTAAATGCTGTCGTATGACCCGATGTGTTAGATTGATGACACGAAAATGATACTCGTATCTAGAGTTACGTCTTTAGTGAGGTCAATAAAACGTCAGTATGAGATTTGATTGTAGCATTACGGGGCTGATTATTGTCATTACATCCATGTGTGTCATTTAACGACACTCGATCACCGACACTTGGAATTCTAGCACATATGGAAAATAACCCCCCATTGTGTTGTCCATGTATGACGCTTGTGAAGATATAAGATGGGGGGAAAAACTTCATGCCTTCCCCAACCCTAGAATCACACGCTTTCCACGGCACCGTATCCAAGGGAAAACCTTATAATTGCGAGCATATTAGGTTTTCTGTCTTTCAAGTAATACCAGTAATTACTCTTTAGTGTGAAAGCACGTCTTCTAGACACGCTATTATCTCGCCTTGAAATCTATCCTTTGCTCCATGGACGGGGGATTCGGTGGGGAGGGCATCCTCGACAGGCATCACCCAGTCAGGCGGATGACACGGCCCGACACCATCTCCCAGTCCCCTGCTACCATCCCTTCCAACAGTTCCGACCACAATGTCTGAGGCACGACTGAGCATGCGCCAGTAAGCACGTGACATTTTGAATACGGACAGCACGTGCAATTATTGTCTGGACAATCAGATCAGTGGTCACGGAGTTTTTCCAAGACGCCATTGTCTGGTCTTGAGCTCAAAGTGCCCGGATATCACAGGGATGTGTCCGGTAGTTCCTTTCGGCTATAAACGTAATGGCTGATCCCAACTTATCATCAGTCAACCTACTTCAATTATGGCAATTTCCATGAAGTCAGCGATTTCACAGACATTTAAATGCCTGCACACTGGACCATGTTCAGGTCAATGTCGCTATTCCTGCACGATCTCTCTAAATGCAATTAATGGACGGCGTTAGTTTGTCCGCTAAGCTCACCTTTACCCCGACCATTAAAATGTCATATATCATGTGGTTGTGTTGAAGAAATAAGCCCCAGTGTTTCAGCTTCTCCATTCCTTTACTCAGGGTCAGGCAAGCGTGTCATGGCGTTACTCTCTCCCCTCCTCTTCTCCGCTTTGCATCAGCGTCCATGCACATTCAGTCAAGCTCATCCACTTGTCTTTCTGAAAGCCCGTCAGAACGGATGCTGATTATTGTTAAACACTAAAAGACTCGTCATATTCCTGTGCATCTGTAGTCTGAAGCTACCAGCCCGTGAGTGGACGACAAACGGACGGATATATGTCCCATTGCCGTCCGTATTGAAGCAACACAGTGACACTTGTCAAGGCCTCGCTAGCGCATCTAACTGTAGGCTCTACAAAGCTTTAATAGTCAGAATCAAACAAAATTGCTGTATTATAACAAATATGGGAAAGGTAACCATAATTATATCTGTTATTGCCGTTGGGTATCTATTTCAGGCAGGAAATCCGGTAGATTGAAGGTAATATGCTCAAAGAAGTGATTTAGACATTTCTTTTATTGAACAGGTCTTTTCCCGGTAACCTGCAGTGTGCGTTTCCTACAAGGGTGCCACGACACAGGTTTGTTTAATACCCCGCCACACCCACAAATATAAGGTGTATCTTGTCCCACTCACACCGCTTCACCCCTAGGTTGAGGGGGAGGGGTCACTGATAAACGTAACCTTGGTAATTCCTGTACTCTTTGACAGCAAGCCTAAAAACTTCAGCCGTGGGAATAGTGCTGCTTTGAAAATGGGCCATTTCCCGGATTCAAGGTTCATGGAAACTGTGCCACCTCATTAAAATGCAACTTCTATCTTCAAAGAAATGATTTTCACAATGCATTTTTATTACCTCTTAATTTATATGTTCCCCATTGATAACGGTAAGTGTATCTTCCGATGTTAAACATGTTGGTTTGAGAAATAAATTGTGAAATTCATATTTAGCAGGTTCAACGACTACAGCTAAACAAGATGTTGCTGGATGTCCCCGTGTACAGGCATGTTTACTATTTCGGAGCAGCCTCCATCAAATCGAGTTGTCTTGTACAATATATTGCATATTTCATACGCAGTTGGAGGTATACAATTGTTTCCCTCATGATACATCATGTACTTGGAAAGAATGATTGCACCAGACCAATGACATGATGATAGCGCCCTTTTGAATGACTTGAAGCTGCCTTACATTTGACACCGTCATTTCCAACTTTCCATGGACACTAAACTGATAAACATATTTTTGCAGTGACATTGCAGTGAGATTATCCAAGTGAAATTGGGAAAGTATAATTTAGATATGGAACTGTGTTTAATGGCTCGTGTTGAAGTAAACGTGATTGCTGAGAGTAATCTGTTACACTGTGTTGTTAAATCTGCTAGTTCAAATGAGTCTGTTGTATTCCCTTGTTCAGTTGTTTAGTTGACATGTGTGGTCTTGTGGCTAGAATGCTAGAAAGTGAGTGAGTTTAGTTTTACGTCGCATTCAGCAATATTCCAGCTACATGGCGGCGGTGCTAGAAAGGATAGATTGCAATGTTCGTTACTTACAAATTGCTGGCGTTTTATGATTCTAATGTATCGGAAGAGGTTATTTTCAAGAAACAGTTTCTGTAAACAGCAGCCAATCCAGATACTTTATAAAACGGTACGAGCATCGATCTAAACAACTGGGATTCTACAGCGTGTGTCAACCAAGTCAGCGAACCTGACCACCCGGTGCCGTTAGTCGCCTGTTGCGACAAGCATGGGTTGCTGAAGACGAAGTCTAACCCGAGTCTTCACAACCCGAACCTTCACGGATGGTGAAGAGTGGTTACTAGTATATGTTCATACATCTCTGAAGCAATTTTCTCAATGGACTTCATCGGGAGGTATCTTTGCCGTTGATGGTCGAGATACTAACAGAGCTTTGTCGGCAATGATTTCGAAAACCTAATACAGGCAGAATGTTGAAAAATTACTCTTGGGGTCAAATTACCTAATACTCGAAACAGAACATATAATTATGAGGAGTTTGTCTCAGGGGTGTTATCTGTCCGTGAGAACCTTTGGAAACAACAAATCTTAGATATATTTTGATGGAAGTCTCAAGCACCGTATCTTGTGTAAGATGTGTCGTTTGATGGACAGGTATCACTTTGCTAAAAAAACAACTCTCTCTGCTTTATATATAGACTGAGGGAAAAGGACGTGTTACTTTATTTATTCCCAGGATTTGATCCACACTGTAATAGAAAACATGCAAATAAACCTGGAAAAGGATATGGGGACACTAGTACTGACATGTATTCTCGTATCTCTTTCAACCCCCTTTCAACCAGTTATATAAAAGTATACATTATCTCTCCCGGGTTATAAAATTAGTTATAATATTTTTAATATCTCATATGCATCATAAACACTTCGAACGCTTTATAATTTATCCATGAAAATAGTGCATGGGATGTCCTCCATCGAACACAAAATACTCGATACAGAAATATTTCAGCGTCTTCGGCGCCTTAACTATGTGTGGCTATGTCCCTTAGAGCACATTCCGTGCAAATGCGCTTTTTCATTCAGTTTTGAAATAAATTATTAAAACTCTCATAATAGAAACGAAACAGGTACAGGTGCCAGTGTTTGTTGGATGTAAAGATTTTATTGTGCTGGTCGTTTTGCATGAGACGGCGTTAAAGTAACAGGTGACGTTCATAACAGTTAATACAACTATACCAAGGCCACGTATAGTAGCTCAGTTGTGAAAGAAGAAAATTTTTGTTGACCTGAACAGGAGGCTAACGGGCGCTGCTGATTATTATGAATATGAATTGGGGTAAAACATTAGACAGTCTAGTGAAAGCGGGCTTGTTCAGGAAGCGTATGATTTCACGATTCTGAGGTCATCCACATTGGTTTGTGTTTCACAGCGCTGTGCTCAGTCGGCCGAATAACATGGAAATGTGTTGGTTGAAAATACAGCAGTTGAATATAAAAGAATTTGCAAGATATCTTCCAAGGTCTTACCTTGAATTCATATTTTTTTAATTATTTTCAGTTAGTAATTCTGAATATTATAAATATTATTTCAGATTACTAGTGTATATGATGATGGCTTAAAAACACAATAGATGATTATTTACTAACCGTGTATATTAAGTGAGCAGTGATCGAGCGATTTCTTTTCATCCAAGTAAATGTTAAAAACGTTTACAATTTGTGTTCTTAAATGTTAATGTCTATACTTTCTGTTGCCGTAAAATGACTTTCTTTTAAAGAATCATACCGATATTTTTTTAAAAAGAAATATGATAAAAGTAATTATATAATGTATTCTGAATTCTGACGGAGTGATATATGTGGTAACCAAAACGCTTTTATTATAATATCGAGTGGTATGCTAACCAAATTTAGATGACCTAGTTACCTCAACGCTCTCGTACGAGGTCAAATGTCGTTTACAACCAGTTCAGTTAACATTTTACAATCTTATACCCCAAATTGAAAACCATTGTCGTTACGGTCATTCTCTGAATTACGACAGTCGTACAACTCAGACCACTTTTCGGCACAGACTTCTTTTATCGATTTTAAAACAACATGGCATCATGAACTTTTAAGCGAAAATCACTTCTGTTTGGAAGTCTTGGATGAAACTATTTGTTTTCTATATTGCAGTTTGTTGACACTTTGAAGTTGACCCACAAAGTCGCAAATGTAAACTGTTTAATCGTAATGTAAAAGCAAATTTAAGATCCGCGGTCTGATATCCGTGTCCCGTTTAGGTCTGGACAGTTGGATTTCAGTGTGAAACTGGGATATTATTTCGATCCGAGATTATTTAAAATTCAGTCTTGAAGAAAATCGTACCACTTGAATTAGCACTGTCAAATGATCAGATTTAATTGTTATGGTTGTTGTCGTTAAACTTTTATCCTCAAATCCCATCTTTAAGTATTTTTGTTGAACCCTTAGGACATAAAACCGGTGACAATAATGATGTCTAATGCCCTCGTCCTGTTTTGATGTCTTATTGCTTAATTTCTGCGTCACACAAACAGATAGGCCTTCTCATGACATGGTCAGAATTGTACAACTGACTCCCAGTTGAGAATACCTAACGGAAAGGGGTTTGTCGCTCCTATTCAGGAAAATGCAGCGCAGGGAAATCGAAAATACATTTTAGGTGTTGAAGTGCAAACGAAAAAAACCCATTTCATCTTGTACTCGTTTAAAATGTTCACTGAGCTTAACAAATTTAACATCTGGTAATTTGACATGGTATATTTGGACTGCACTTTCTCAGTAAAATACAGACTCTAGTATTTTACTGAATTTACATCATTGATGTAAAGCCAACATCTCGAAGCATTTCATTTTCAGAGACATAAAGTTACATGACTTAATGATAAGCTGTATGATCAAGGTTTTGTACAGAATTTGTATTAAAATTTCGGAAAGGGTTTTGAGGCCTTTAATTTACGAAATGGGTTACGATGGTATGTGGAGGTTTTCAATGCTTCTGGATATTTAACAAATCACACATAAGAGGCGGTATCCCATTGCCAGCCATGCTGTGATTTCACATAAGTTCAATATCCACTCTTCCCCAGTCTCGGCAAACTAGAGGTTGTATGCACTTTGTTCGACTTGTCCGCTTTTCCCCAGCTTCAGACAGCCTGCCCTACTTCCACACACCGTCAACAGATGGGCGAGAAGATCCACCCTCAGCACCAACAGATGGTGACAGTAATTCCGTCACTGAGACGAGTGTATGAGTCGCGCTACAATAACGCAATCTGTCGTTGTTGTCGACCCACCGAAATCCCTCCCCCTGCCAGACACCGATGAGCTGTCATGAGCTATGTAAATTAGCCTATCTGGGTCAAGGAGATGAGCACTGATTTAGAATCTTGGACGGTCTTTCAAGCGAAAGAATTGAAATCAGCGAAGACTCGACGTGACCAATAAATATGATACGGTCAATATAATAAGGTAATTATCAGATTAAAATACTGACGGTATTATTCTATTTGGCCATAGAGTCTTGTAATTTCATTGTTTGACAATGTTTCGATATCACAACGATGTCACATAGTGAATAAATATTTGACGGTGATGTGATTGATACAAATATCATTGTTTTTCGGGGCGACGGGTTACCCTAGTTGTCAAGCGTTCGCTCTTCAAGCCGAAGACCCCCGTTCGATTTCCCACATGCGTACAATGTGTGCCGCCCATTTCTTGTGTCCTACTCCGCGATATTGCAGGAATGTTGCTAAAAGCGATTTAAACTCACTCACTCACGTTGTGTTTTCCACCTTGTGTTTACAGCTGTGTGGGGATTTTTCAAGTAACTTTTCAGTAATGATTGTCTTGTTAAAATTCAGTTTTCAAGGGAATATTTTCATTTGTTTGACCTCTCAGTAAGCTGTCAGAAGGTTCTTACTGTTCTAGGGGTTGGTGATGGGCCTGGAATGGAGAATGGTGAGGCAATAAATACTGTTGATTTACCCGAGAACAAAATGACATTTTAAAGAAAACTTATATATTCAAATTCAGTTATACCATGAGTGCTGGGTCCGTGCAACTTACTGTGTTTGTAGAATACAACACGTCTCCAGCAAACTGTGAGGCTACACCATGGGAACATACTGCATGTTTTTCACGCAAGTAGAAAATATCAAAGCCCATGTGATCATGATATGCTGTCTGACGGGTCAATGCTTCATAAAGGAGGCTATCCCGAGTTAGTTTGCACACCTTTTCGTACGGACCCCTTGATATAACAATCCACTAAACTGTAAGTCAAAAGCTAAGTTTCCATGGGTACATATTGTATGCGTAGTTCCTGAGGAATATATCACACTGTTTAATACTACTGTTTTATGACATATTACGTTGAAGGCGTTAAGAACAATATGTTTGTTATATAATTACTACAGTTACTCTGCCATGGTATGGCAGAATATCTGCATGGTGTATTATATAACTTTCCAACGTTGTAAACGTTCGGCCTGGAACAGACCCCATGGCCGCATACGCATACGCATACGCAGACGCATACGCAGACCCCTTACCCCACAACCCAAATACACTTACCCCGAAACCATCCACATCACGAATCGGAGACGTGTCACATTCAAACTCATCCGCCATGCCTCGAAACCATAAAACTGTACCCAAAACTGTACCCAAAACTGTACCCAAATCCAATTTACTCGGATAGTTCGGAAATCTTGAATTAAGCATTGCAGAATTTCTGCAGGGTGTGTTTTCCCCCGGGATCATTACAACACTTTCTGTAATATTCTTTTTCAAGTGCAACAACCCCGCAAAACAATAGCATTACCGAATTAGCAAGAATGATATGAAAAGAAATGGATATACCAAGGAAGATGATAAGGAATACCCCAACACTCTGACTTTGAAGCTGTAAACGATGAAAGATTTATCGACGTTTCGGAAATTCTTTCACAATGCAGAACCCGTGCTGAACGAAGGTCACTCGTCGGTCTAAATACCCCCACTATCGTCTTTGCATGTTCACATACCCCCACACAAAGGCAGGGCCCGAGGGGTCAGCGGGAACGCAATGGTCCTACCCAACACTAACGCCGGCAAACCCGGCAGCGCTCATAAAGGTACCCCCAATGAGGCGTACATTGCCCTCGCCAACCCATCAATGCATTCGGACAAGCCAGTCGGAAAATGAAAATGTGATATGTATTTGTAAGTTAAGCCAAACATCAGTCTAAACGAGCTGTGGTAATGCCCGCTTTGTGCGCTCTCCATATTAAATATCACTACTTGTCATTACAGCTCGTCAAAGATCAACTCAAATCAAACAGAAATTGAGAAAAAATGCATGTTTGATATTCACCATACACGTCTAATGTTTCTCAAATTCACCATATCAATAACATTTATAGATAGATGCACATAAATCACAAAGCGACATTAAGGATGGGTTCATTGACGTTAATCAGATTGGCCTTAGTGACCTCGACTCACCTGGGCGCCATTGCGATGTCATCAACTTTTCAACGACAACATTCCTTGATAACCTAGGTCAGATGTTGCAGGTCAAATAAGTTAAGGAATATTTATACAGTGAAACTTTAAAGATGTGAAGTTTTCAAGAGACAATGATCCAGAAGTTAATCGTGCATACGTCCAAGCAAAGAGACCTCTGGTGGATGACGTACTTTGCATCTTGGTCATTGTTGCATTGTCGCACTGTTCCTTGTTGGAAAATTTTGCAAAATTTTCCTCTTTTTCGCTTGACACATTTTTGAGAGGGCGACAACGCGACAATGCGAGAACGCGACAGTCCCTTCTAAGACTCCATAATGAAGACTGTATTGGCAGAAACGTTAATATCATCTAATACAATTGGTACATAAACATAACTAAATATGCTTCATATCTATTCAAAGTTTCTCTGGGACTGGTCTGTGGTTATCAGCACCTTTCGACAATTGAAGATACAGGTTAGAACTGATCTTCAGTAACCCATACTTGTCGTAAGAGGCCACTAACGGGATCGGATGGTCAGATCGTTGCTTATGCTGTTGAACACTGGACTGTCTGGTCCAGACTGGATTTTTCACCACATGGCCGGTACCACATGGCCGGAATATTACTGACTGTGGTGTAAGACAGCTGTCACTCAGTCATCACCATGAGTCACCCATCAACAAGGGAATCTGACGATAATAACAATGTATAAAACAAAAAAATGTTTACATACCATTATCACTACGATTAGAAATCAGTGATAATGCTTTCATAAATACGGTGCTCATTCTGAATTATCTATAAACGATTGAAGATTCTTGTTTGTCGTCCCCTTAAGGAAAGTCAAACCCATAAAAATGTTTCCGTCATTATCAACACAGCGAAAATCGAACTCATGTCTTGCACAATTGTAAACATCGAAGGTTTAGCCACATTCTTGAAAAGAAATACGTTTGTTTGTATTTCATTTCCAATAGCAACTGTATATTTACATCCTTATTTTTTAATGCATATGAATAATTTAATCCAATACTGAATACTGAATGAAGAGTCCTACAGACTCTCTCTCTCTCTTTCTCTCTCTCTCCCTCACACAAACACACACACACACACACACACACACACACACATTGATAATGAGGATCATTTCATGACAATGGATGTCCGTGTCCATGTCCAAACTCGGTGGTGATCTTCTAGTCACGCAACTCTCCAAATAGAGTCGTCTTTGGAGAATATTTAACGTCTCAGTTATTAATTAACGTCTCCGTAAAGATTACACATACTTGCAAAGTCAGTCGTTGGCGTCCCCTAGTGAGTCAGCGTGACACCATTAACACTATTGTCACACTGGCCTACTACTGTATACCAGCTGTAAGAAACTGACAAAAATCATGTTACCATATAAGTCTGATAGGACAATTAGCAGTTCACGCGGCTTCAGTCGCATGAATCACATGATCGTGCAGCAGGTTAAACTGTGAACTTAATCAGGTGATAGACAAATATATTATATTGCTTTGTTCTTTTCTTGGCGCTGATCCATAGCTTCGTGATCATTTGTCTGGAAGAAGATCTGGGATAGAACGGTATTCTTCAACTTAAAGCGGTCGTAAGGGGCGGCAAACGGGATCGGGTGGATGAGTTCCGTCGTATACCAATTTCGTAGATCGATGCTCGTGATGCAAATCATATAATTAGATTGCCAAGTCCCTTAATTCATATATTTACAGTCAGCGGAAGCAGGGTTCTTTGGGAATGTGGCGTTAAGAAGCACACACAACACAAATAAACAAAAAACATGGCATGGCGCTTTGGGCCAGCACACTACACTCCAGCATTACCACATGTTTGATAATGATGTTAGCATCTGGAGATGACAACATTTCAAGCATGTTTTTATGCTTGAAAACGGTATTCGAAGCTATCAAATGACATGCTCATCTTGTTCGGGAACACCTTGTACCAAAACATATCTTTCAACGGTGTTTAATAACCTAAACAGTTTACAGATAGTGTTTGATACAGTGTTTAGTGACTGTTATTTTACTGAACACCAGTGAAACGCAACCCTGACTTTTTGAAAGCATGAACACTTACTTTTATGAGATTACATTTTATTTCATTGCTTTTCTTTTGCTCTTCAGTATATTTTCTGATACTGTGTCAGTAGTAAAGGTTGTAGTGAGCCAATGACCGGTTCTTGTCCCGGTCTTCTTCCAGGCGGAAGAGCGTGATCGGTACCAAAAGCACAGCATTACGTCATATTTGTCTAAAACCTTATAATATTCACAGTTTACCCTGCTGCACGATCAGGTGATTCATGCGGCTGAATCCGAGTGAAACTGCTAACTGTCCTACAACATTATATGATAAACTTGTCACATGATGTTCACAGTTTATTGCAGGTCGTCAGTGGCAGTTAGTCACAGTATCAATAGCGCTAACGTGAAGAATGGTGACCCACTGGGGGACGCCAACGCTGGACTGCAACTACAAAACAACTAAATTAGCAGTAACTATAATCTCTACTGGGACGTTAATAAGTTGACATATTCTCTGTAGACGCATGATTCCACTTGTAGAGTCGCGTGTCTACAAGATCACCACCGTGTTTGTCACACTATGAAATGTAAACTCTGCAAACTGGAGGCAAACATTCATAGGTATTGCATGGAAAAGGTATCTGTAGTTTGTTTAGTAATTAGTATTAATTTTGGTGTTTCATCATGCTTTTGTTTTATATATTTTACCCGCCAGCGGATCAAAGTAGGAAAAACCAGACTTGCTTGATAGAAACTACACCGAAACGTCGCTCTCGATGTATCCAAAATGTTGTCCATCCCTACGCTGTTGCTCCGATATAGCCATCTGTTATTTTTGGTAGGATTATCGTGACCATTCGGGCGCTCCATGCATTAGTATTGCACGTGTCACGACCAAAGAGGACCATCGCGTGCAATATGCATTTATTACAAAAAATATGTTTGTTGGTTTTTTAAATATGTATAAATCATTGCAATGAGATGTGTAATGAAATATCTCTCTGTGCGTCTGTCTGTCTGCAATACGTGTACACGTCATTTAAGCAAAGCTTCAGTAAACAGTTTAACTTGGTTAATTCGCTTTTGATAAGGATATGGGACAACTGTCATTGAGGATGCGGGTGAAGGACGTTATTGCAGTTGTCTAAGGTTCCATCAGCTATTGACGTTGTGGTCTATTATTGACACTTATGTGATTTCTTGAAGACTTTATACCAGAATCCTGGAAATGAATCTATGACGTCATACGTCTATAGTTATCAACACTACACAATGAATCAGATTTGCTCTTGATAAACCGTGTCTTTTTGTGTTTTTCGAGTTTAGATTTTGCATTAATCATTCCTTCGGGATAGCAAATTAAACTGTGGTTAGGACAAGTTCCTTTGATCTGTTTTTTTTTTTTTTTTAAAATGGTGATGCCATGAATAATATGGGTGTTGCGATATTTTTTTCCATGCTCACATAAAAAAAAGCGTTTATTGTCAACCGTCTGTGATGCAACAGCGAATCACGTAAACAAATCAGACCATCGGCTTAAGTAGGACGAAACAAAGGATAACAATTTCTTGTCTATCGTTGCAATGGGCGAATTTCCGATGAAGGTTCATCCGCGTTTTCGGGCTAAAAGTGACTGCAACTATGTTATGAGAGGTATATATGCATAGCATGTTGTGCTAACCAGAAGACTGACATTAACAACAACCTGCAATTGAAGAAACACATAACTGGATGAGGCAAGCTGAAGAGAAACACGTGTGAACAACGCTATCCGTGAAGTCATATTTCGTTATTGACTCATCGAAGTCCAGAATGCGTCACACAATGAATATATGTATGTATATCTATAATCCAAGGCAGCCATTACATCTTTGACAGCAAATTTGTTCCCAAGAGGAACATGGCGCTTGACACTGCTTTTGTCGTTAAACGCCGCGCTCAGCAATATTCCAGCCAAATGGGCGTATTGGACGAGACACTGAACGAAGCGGCTGTATAATCGACACATCTATTGATGAAGACGTGACATTCACTTATTTTAAAACCCATGCTTTTCAGAAAATTGTAATATCTCTGAATCTCTGACATCAATAATTTCTATTGTTTAATCGTGATGAAAAGAGATCTCATTTACGTGTTATCTTGTATGATCTACAGACTCATATATCTGATGGAACCATTGGGGCTTCACATCTCGACTTTCTCAGTGGCACTGTATATATATATATATCTTGTGCTGGTCACGGGGAATATCTTACTTATAGCGTCATTAAGAAAGAGCTGCATCAAGAGATGCTGTCTTGCGTTAGGTAGTAACTTTGGTAGTAAATCCGACACGGACATTAAAGTCCACTTGACTAGTTCACAGCCGCTGGCCAAACTGACCAGGTTTATGTCGTAATGACCATAGACATTTTAACTGGACAATACTGACCACCACTTGACGTGCTCGCTTCGGTACCTCAGTTGTGTTCCCACAAACCAGAGTCAACTAAAGGTAGATCACAGACGGACAACGAAACTCGACCCACCCAGAGTAAACTGATTATGTACCTGTTTATGTCATTACCAGAAGTCTATCATTTTAGGTATTGTTAGCTCAGTCGAGTAGAAGTCAACACTATAACACAAGGGTCGGTTGAGCCTTTGATCTGTCTCTGAACATGATGGGGTAAAAGCTTGCAGGGTTATGGCCCATTGCCTTCGGGTTACCTTTGTAAATTTAATTCACATTGTTGCTTGATTTTCAAACCTTTAGTTAATAGCTCCTTGCAGCAAGCTTTAACTGTCCTGTTTACATCTTCAGACATCAGGTGTAGTAGTTCAGTTGAAGCATTTCATTTTTTAAAGACACTGTTGGTAGTCAACAATTAAATCTACATGAGTAGGACAGTAAGTGAATCAAATCAGAAGCCTGGTGCCATGTAATACCGAGGAAAATACTTTATTGCGATTTACGGATTTTGATGCTTGTTTCTGTTGTACGATTTGCTTCATATTTAATATCCGTGCTGTTGTTAGTGTTCATCACTTATAATAATCTACCGTTTAGCTTAACTAGCTACACGTAGCTTCGGAGGACTTTGATTTCACTTGCACGTTAGGTGTAAAACGTACATCTGTGTATGTTGAAGTTCACTGCTGTTGTAGCCCTCTTTTCCATCGAAAGAGACGCTAGTAAGCAGACATAAAACTTTCTACGATTAGGAGTACATTTACCAAGAAACATATGAAGAGTGTTTATAGTGCGTTAAACTGGTTTTATGTCGACCAGGAAACTGTAAACTGACTCCGAACAGTAACACCGGGTATTTCAATCAACGTCTGTTGGCATTCTTCTGCCAGGGTTCGAACACTGATTTTCCACTCGTTGTATCGGCTAGATCACCGAGGTGATCGGTCACAAAATAGGTAACTGTATGACATAATTATTGTTCATGTTTTATTCACATACCTCCAATGATGTCTGATGCAATTTTCTATTTTAGTTTTTTGTGTGTTCTTATGTCTTTCTTGAGGGATGTGCTCTCAAGAAATGACATTGGAAATGACGCCGTGGAACATCAATATTCGAGTGTCACGTATCTTTTCAGTTAATATTAATCGTGGAAATTGTGTTATCGCTTCTATTCAAAGGTATGTTTCTAGGCTAAGGATGGTGTTAACTGTAGTGCAGACAGTTCATTTTAACACCATCAGAGGTGTGAAACAGTACACGTCAACGACTTCTGTTTAAACTCTGTGCTTTGTGGGGCTATGTTCAGCGTATATTGCATGACTACAACACTGAAAGGTTTGACCATCCGATACACCTATTTCCTATTGTAACAGTTCTTTTGGTTTATGATGCCGATCATAACACATTTCGATGAAGTGTGGTTGCGTGAGTAGCGATGTTGATGACGACGTTGATGACGTTGATATCGGTCCTGTCATCAGTGTTGTTGCAGCGGCAGATATCTATCATTCAAAGTAAGTGGAGGATATTGGATTTACAAGATTGATGTCGAAAGGCAAATGAAGCCAAGGAGGAAACAGATGAAGAGAAATTAAGGGAAAATGTGATAATTTCTTTGGAAATTCCATTCTGTATGGATAGGAATGACTTTTGGCTAGTGGCATGCTCGCAAACGGGATATCCCCTACATTTTAAATGGTATATATACCGGAACAATCCATTAATTTTATTGCTATGCGCTGACCTGAAAGTATGGAAGGTCGCCCTGAACGATGTATAACATCCATTTTGATAAATCCTTTGTGCGTTTCATTCGTGTTAATGTCCTATCTCCCTGCCGAGTGAGTGTGTGTTTGATATTCCAGTACCAGCGTCCTCTGATCCCCTAGTTCCCTATGCATGCCCCTCACCCCCTCGTGTTTATGGCTAGGATCCCTCGTGACACGTTCTGGAGGGACCGGTGACTTGATAGTCACCCGCTTTCCCCTGTAACCCCCAGTTTACCCCGGCAGATCGAGATGTTTACTTCAGTACCGACACAACCGATAGGACTTTCAAGTCCTTCACATCATAGGCATGGCCCTTGTTTCTACAAACATGGCTCACGCGAATAGATCGGGTCCACACGCGCCATTAGATCGGGGTGAAATCTGAAATAAAGGGGTCGGGTGAGTGTGTGTTATAGATGTGGGGTGTTTGATTCTGTGTATATAATTCATCGCGAATATATATGGCGAAGACAACTTTTGAAATTTACTTTGGAAATAGAAATATTTGTAGCTGTTAAAGACATTTTTGTTACATCGGCGCTGCATAGGAATGACGCGAGGGTCGACAGATGGCCGTGGGTGGATGAGAAGTGAGGGTAGTTGTGTGTGTGTGGGGGGGGGGGGGGGGACCATTCAGCTTTGAAGTGGAGAAATCTGTACTTCAGTGCGATGATTACTCTCTCAGGAAACTAGCGGCAAGATGTTCACCTAGTCTTCTGTCCAGATTGCAGAATTTCAGCACAAAGGAAACACAGAAAGAAATCTGAGCGAACCCGCCAATTACATTAAAATTGCTCCCCTGAGACAAACCATTTTAATTGAATTGAAACTTTAGAACCCATTAAGGAAATTTGGGTCATAAACGAATTCTAACACATTACGAGGATATTTCATTGGAAGCACCTGAGGCCATATTTTGATTGGAGAAAATATCGTGAATTGTGTGTGTAATCTGATTTTGAATCGTGGCACAATGTAGAATAATAACAATAATAAAGATTGTTATCATACAGCCAAGATCGCGTTCTGTAATGCCCTAAGGCCGTGGGGTCGTATGTCTGATGTATATCCACACTTACACAGCCGGTACGACGTAATCCAACATGGCGGACAGACGACTGAAATTGGTTCATCAATCAAAAACCGTCCTCGCTCCGCTGGGGGCTGCATCAGAGTAGTAAGTAAATAAGGTAAATACAGCCCGTGGATGAAAACAGGTGATAATCACTTCTTTGATCGCTGAAAGGATTTCACACTTGGTGGACATACAAAGCCCGGATGATGTCAAAGCGCGTGGCTGTTACGTCACAGCAAATATGGACAATGTCGGGCGTTGGAGAACGACGTGATGTAATATGGCTGAATGTCGTCCCCCGTCGTAGTGAGGACTGTATCTATTGTTAATCTGTTTACACGGTTAATGGCTTCTAGGTAATTTGCGGGAAATGTTTCTTGTTACGTGACGATAGGATACAGACTCCAATGAGAAATGAATGAAGTCAGAAGTTGTTAATTAAGATCGAAAACACACTTAAACCGCATACGTACAAAATATCTAATTAAGATCCAACCATTTGGGTAGTTTCATCATCACTTTGTACTCAATGAATATGACTCATATGGTTGTGACCGTACGGGTATTTATTTTTTTCTCCCCTTTACGGAACGCATGTCCCGATTCGATTTTTTTGTGTTGTTTCCTGCTCATTAGAAGTTGAAGAACAACCGGGCCTTTTATATGACGATGGTTGAAGAAGGTATTGTGAGACACAACCTTCCGTCTGTATGTTTTTATGTTTGTTTGCTTGTTTGTGTGTGTGTGTGTGTGTGTGTGTGTGCGTGTGCTTGTGCTTGTGCTTGTGAGTGTATGTGTGTGCTTGTGTTTGTCTGTGTGCGTGTAATCGTATGTGCGTGTCTGTGGGCGTGTGCTTGTGGCTCTGTGTGTGTGTGTGTGTGTGCGTTCGCGCGCGTGTGCAGTTGTCAGACAAAAATTGGATTTCAATCAAACGCTCAGGAATGCTAATTCCGAAACCATTGTCCATCTGAAAATTAAATTTTGACTCCAAATTTGAAATATAATATTCCTGACTTTACATCCTCAGAATTTCTTCAGATGGGAGTTGTTCAAGGTAATAACCGTTATTGAATGCCGCTGAGTCTAGAGTTGTAACAGAACATCAACAATTAACAGTAGAAAAGTGTTTACAAAGGAACATCGAGCCACCTGTTCAGAAATATCAGCCAATCTCAACATAACCCTCGCTCTGTGACAATCTGCAGTCAAACAAAGCTATAAAATTAATAACAAGGATGTATAGGAATTGTGAAGCTTTGTCTTGCCTTGTGTCGAATACGGGTCGTTTCAATGACCATATTATAGCCATAAACGCGGTCGGAGAGATGGACTTGGCGGGAGGAGGGATGCGGGCTACGCGGTCATCGGGGCGGGGAAAATCGCCCAGCGCGGGGGAATGGTTCGCGGGACGCAGGTGTGTCCGTCATTCCGCTACACTACATGAGCTGAGAGAACAGTTCGGAATTCATTATAACGTGTTGAAATTGGAATCTTTAATACATGGTAATGTTGAAGCAGAACTCATTTTTGTCAAGTTGTGTTCAATACACTACCGAGCAAAAGAATATATGCAACCATTTTTGATAATGACTAAGGATGAAATTGGTGATTCGATGGTGATTATATGATGTTGATATCATAGTTGTGTTTTGACCTTCAGAGTCAGGAATCTTGGCAGCAGTTCATCCCGGTAACGTTTTGGAAATTTTTGTAATATTTTGGTGAAATAAAATTTTCAACTGAAGACTTTCTTTTGCACAACAGTGTATGTGTAGGTACAACTCCATCCAATATATTATCTGTTTGGGACTTACTTGGCTTGCGCTATTTTCTGACACCAAAGTCGACAACTCAGTTGATGTACCCTATCAAAACTGAACAATCTCCACATTTATTTCTGACAACGTGAAGAAGGTCTACCTTCAAAGAATGAAATATCAGCGGTATGAAATGCAATGTTCGGGCTGGTTGATACGATAACGTATATTTCGTTGTTAACTTTTCTGATCCAATGCATTAACAGTTAAATAGTATAATCTGGTGACTGTTTCCACGACATCAACAAAGCCTGGTAAATGGAAAGCTATACCAGATAGCGAAATCGGGGCTCGCCGTGTACAACCGCCTGATACAGTCCAGTGAACAGGGTTTTCAAACACCTCAAAGGGTCACAGGCAGACTTAATCTTGAAAAAGAACATATATTCAAAACGAAGTATTATTCAACGCCACTGCCTTATGCGTTGCAGAATATTTCATAAGTTCATCTTTTTAAGCCATTAAGCTGTCCTGCACTGAGAGGTTCTCCTGGACTGGATCGGTATTTCTCTTCCACTGAGGGCACGCGCTGGGCGCGCGAGCGCCCATATGATTGACACCTTGTCAGGTGCGTGGCTAGGCAAGCGGGGCGTGGCCAAGGTCTAGCCACCGGGTTATAAATTCCTTCGTTCATTGACAATAGTCATTCGATAGTAGCTCCCTGTGTAGGTGTGTGAGAGCAGAGGGTTCCCTCCAAAGTGACGAGCCAGGTATTCCGTGCTTCACACGCTCCAGACACGAGACTCGCACGATCATCAACTCTTGGCGCACTTTACCGTTGGAGACATACATCGCCCAAGATGACATCAGTTAGCTGTATGCCAATGCAAGCCATCCCAGTGTCCAATCTCAACAAAGTTATTGTTACTGGACCATGCATTCTGCTGAAGGCGACAACCGTCGCCCAACAAGTCCAGGCCTTGCGACCTAAGAAGCTCAAGTCAGATGATGAACCCGAGGTGTTGCGGTGTAAGAGAAGAATAGATTTCAGCAAACTCGGCTATAACTTACCTAAAGCTCAGCCGGCTGCCGTGGCCCGCCGCAACGAGAGAGAGAGAAACAGAGTGAAGCTTGTCAACCTTGGTTTTGAAACTCTCAGAGAACATGTTCCAAGCGGAAGGAAAAACAAGAAGATGAGTAAGGTTGAAACACTTCGTTCTGCCGTGGACTACATCAGACAGCTTCAGGAGGTGCTTCAGACAGACAGTCGGGAATCGTCCCCCCAATGTGTCCCTGACTCCACTGACACGTCCCACTCCCCAGTGTACGCACCCCAGGTCTCTGACCCCACCCAGATGACAGTGCCCAACCTTGTACCTCAGATCCCAACCCCGATGACCGATTCTCCGTCCCCCAGCAGTTGTTCTGACACTTCGTATGACTCTTTAAGTTCTCTGGAAGAGACAGACCTTGTGGATTTCTCGCACTGGATCACCGAATTATACAAATCGTCAGAAGCCGGAGCTCAGCTTAACCTAACAGGTACGTCTTTACACCAATAACGTATCACTGCAAATTTCTACTGCGCAATATTTGTGCGTAATTCATTCCAATGCTCAACATCGTATTCAATTTTTTATTTTGATACCGGATTATGCAAGCGAGCGCATCTTTGTGGTATTCAAAAGGGAAATGTTTGTATTGAGTTCTTTAAACGGGAACGTCGATTAACCGTACTGATCGTAAATGGCAGCTTTGATTTGTTATTTCTGTCTGTTCGCCTGTGCGATAATATTTAAGGTGTGTACCGAAACGAGTCGGCAAATACAAGAAATAAATGCCCGGAGCGGCTTTTGTATCTCAGTCTTTTCATAACTGCCCTATTTGGTAGATAGTTAAGGGTGGTATTTCAAAGGGCATGAATGAAGTATTTTTGATAGCATGCGTGAGGAACTGGCATTGAACTAGGAGGCGGACAGTGCAAATAGCGACACACAGTCGGACCGCTGCCCCCATCTGCTAACTCCCAGACCCACAATAGCAGGCCTTGGGTTCTGGCGGATGTGGGGCTCGTTATGCTTACGCGATTCACTACTCTTGCTAAAGAAAACAGTTATATGAAAAGGCATCAAATATAACCAGGGCACATATTTATCGTGGCGAAAGTCGCGCGCTTTCAGTGTTCTCTGTAGAATATAGCGTATTGTTAATTCCGTTTTATTCAATCTAACCTTTTTGCTTTTTTTCCACTTTAGGAACTGAACTCGATACGAAAAGTCCACGCGAGAGGTAACTGAAGGGCGCCAGAAGGTTATGGACATATACGTGAGGACATACATGTCCCATCTCCATGGTGACGAGCTGATCCCCACCCACGGGGCCCCCACCCATGGGTAGCGGTCGTCCACAGAACTGAAAGGACGAAAAGACAAGGACGATGACGGACACTGTACACTAGTTTCTGCAAGGACTACTGTTGGACTGTCTGTTCAACTACCTACCGTGCCTTCATTATCCCTGCCCCCTTAATGTGACCAGGAGGGTCGGGAGGTTGTGTTGTGCAGAGAACTCGGACATATGCGACCCACCCGTTCAATAAATTCACGGTGGCGTATATGAAAACTGTGAACCAAGTCGAGGCTGTCGCTGCAGCGTCGTCGCAGGTCTCGCGACCAACTCGTGCCAGCACGCGCCAGTTCATGACGTCACAACTGCCATGGATTCAAACAATAGTCATATCATGCGGTATTTTTCTACAAATTGTTTTCTATTTTGAAGATACTGTTTCTACAAAAGATCTATATTTTCCCCAAGTGTTCACATAAGCGTATTTTGCAATGAGTGCTTTATATTGTATATATATGTACATATATTTTGTAAATTATACTCCCTTGTTATGCTCTGGTTGTGAGTATGTTTTAAAAGGAGCACCAGCGAACTGCCTCTGTGTGATAATCCCCATAGCATTTTGTACAATTTTACCATCGATACAAGCTATATTTCTACGAAATGTGCTTTATTTTTGCAAGGAATAAAATGATTGCAATTTTAATATGCTTTGGTGTATTTGCATTATTTAGTCTTAGTTTTCTATGTTCATGCGCTATGTTGAGAAATTCTGTTACTACAAAAATTGATTTTAAAAAATCGATAACTATTTCACAAGGATTCAGTATAATTCACGATCTGAGGGACGGCGGAGTGTAATACTTGATCGAGTTCTTCCTTTCTTGAATTCAGTCTTCATGGTAGAAAAAGAATGCAAATGTTTATGACAGAGTGTTGACTAATGCATTTAGGGGAATGGGTGCTATTTATAAACAGAATTTTTGAATGTGGCAGCTCTTACTGTTTGTTGCGGTCCGGTTCTAACACTTGGAGTCGGGTCCGCTACAATAGTCGCGCAAGTCACCCCTTCTGATTTTATTGCCGATATGAATACAACATTAAATCACCGTATTCTACAACCATCCTCACAAGGACAGAAAGGGTTTAACAACGTTCGGATGTATACAGGGCTTATGGAGAGGATATTGTGAGGGTACGCAGCACCAAAGGCAATGGGAGAGGAAAGTGAGGCGAGCTGTGACGCCGACAGCAGTATATACTTATATATAGCTTTGTGTAGGGCGGAGGTGAAACAAGGCGCCCGTAGCCTGGTTATTGCCGTCTATATTGAAGCGATTGGGCTGACAACACAGAACTGAGTCAATCTCGACCCCTACTCCGGACTTTAGGGACTCGTGTGTGAAGGGACGGAGTTTTTTTTATGTAAAGGTCTGGAGTGTATTCCAGGGGGATGCGGGTCACTGTTGAGGGGTCGGATGTGAAAGAATGGCTGGGTGATCTGAGACTACAGCCCTGGTATAACAGGGTGAAGCTGATTTATCTCAGATTAATTGCAGAAATTCAGCAAGTGCTGAACACATGCATTCCTGAGTAGTGGGCATTAACGCGGGTTAATTCACTGGAAGATATGACGTCACTGGCGTCAGTTAATTGATATTAACTAGATATACTTTTTTAGGTGGGGGAAGAGAGGAAAATTAATTTTTAAATGCGAGCTAATTTCTCATTGCCCATCGACAACCGGATACACGCCTCGTTTAATTGCATTCTTTAACAGAGAGAAACAGGTTTTCATTAGCGAGCTGTTGTTAAGTCTTGATATCTTACACACATATATACCTCCATCTGTTACCAAGGAAAGTGGTTCATGCAAGTATAGAATAGAGATACTGACATATTTCTAGACGAAATTCTGAAAACATTTCAGTCTGCATTATGTAGACAAATTCTGTAGCTTAATAGGAAAATATTAAAGCGTAGTTCAAAGAAATTCGAAGGTGCTTTTTTACTCTGCAGAGCCTTTTTATAGTAGCTGTGTGTATTACATCTCCCGTGCGCGAGTGGCTTTACATTTCACTGTCCACGGTCGACTAGGCACGGTTGGAAGGGCGGGCGAATTTGGCCGTCTCGCTCGAGTAGGTGACGTCTATAGGAAGAGTAGTAAAAGGTTTACCCCTCCCATTGTTGGTCCCCCCAACTTGGGAGACGCGTGCCGCTTTGTTGTGAAGTAGTCCAAGACGAATGCGGTATAGGGAGACGGGTTAGCTGAGTTCACGACAGACAATGGCGGGGTAGGATGGGGCAACTCGTTGTCTTCTCAAGGCAGGCTTCAGGAGGGAGCTATGGAGGGATCTGGGGTAGGGAGAACCGGGGAGCGAGTTGGGATAATTGGAAGCTGGGTGTTGAATCAGGGTTCTCGACAGGGAGCTGGGTGTTGAGTTGGGGGTCTGGACAGGCCCTGGGTGTTGAATCAGGTGTCTGAACAGGGAGCTGGGGTGTTGTTGAGTCAGGGGTCTGGACAGGGAGCTGGGAGTTGAGTCAGTGGTCTGGACAGGGAGCTAGGGTGTTGCTGAGTCGAGGGTCTGGGCATGGAGCTGGGAGTTGAGTCAGTGGTCTGGTCAGGATGCTGAATGCATATTTGTGGACAGAGGTTGCGTGTACACTTCAAAACAGACGTTCCCCATTTAGTATTTATTAGGAAAAAATTGGAGAATTCTCGAAATCTGTCTCAAGGGTTAACATATGAGTGCACTGTTAATAAGAATCAAAACTGTCAGTATATTACTTGCCAAATTCAAAATGATAATTAACAGTAATTTCTATTTTTACTTATCCCAGGCGGATGAACTGACACTTTCACAACACAGAGACCCAGTTGACAGGGTAACATCCCTAGTTGATGTTGTGTCTCAATATTTACATTCCCGGGATAGACAAGCAGGATTAGGTGCTCGGTGTATGTAGACCCACGCTACGTGACGTGATGCTATACGGCAATAATAACATCATAAACAACAGTTAGATGTTGTCTCGCTACACTAAACGTTCCAACCTTGACTGTGTGTCATTCTCTGTGGGGAGTGCTGTGCCGGTGAATGTTTTCTTCAAGCCTTGTGTTTCACGTTTTCCCTCGTTCGTTTGCTCACTGTATCCTACCCCATCCTCTCAATCACTCACTCCATCACCTTTACCCTTCTCCCCTCTTATTCACTGTATCGGTGACCCAAACACATCCCTCAAACTGATCAACTCACTCACTCATCCACCTCACCACTCACTCACTCACTCACTCAGTAACTCAACCATCTCAACTCACTCACTCAACCATCCCGCTCACTCACTCACTCACCAGTCAGTGGCCATTTCAGTCCATACCACCATAAAACAAGAAATTTATGGATGTCAACTTCTTTATTGTGGATAACACACCATATAACAAATAGCTACAAACGCTAAACGAAACGTCAAGATTGCAGTGACGTAGAACAACAACAACGACCCATTGATACAATTTGAAGTACAACTGAGACCCTACACATGATCTAAATCAGACCATTAATTACTAGAGGTCTGATTGCGCCAAGGCAATCATCGGATTAAGCTAAGAATATGACAGCGATAGCTGTACGACTGTTTCGGGGTAGCAGAGCGTGCGCAGGAGAACAGTAAAGAGATAGGGGTACGGGTGTCACCCCCGGGACGTGGGACGGGGGGTAGTGACGAGAATTAAGCGGCTGGAGAAGCGGGTGCTGTCACCAGCTTTAATTACAACTCCGAGCAGTGATTTAATAGCGCTGTTCTCTGCTGAAAGGAATGATTTAAGAAGGTTGTTTAAAAGCCTCTTTAAACCAACTTAACTATCTCATTACTCTGCGTAAGCGCACCTGGGTGCGAGGTTTTGGGGACATGCGTATGTCTCGCTATACACATTTTCCTGTTGTACAGGGAGACTGCTGCCCGGTCGGGTGGATGTGAAAGGGGTACTGACTACTCGCAGCGTGCGTTTGTTGGTCGAAAGGGTAGACGTAGGTTGTCAGTACAGTTGGGGTATATTCGGACGCGGAAAAGGATAAAAACAATCTGTGGGGAAGTGGTGATGTGCACTTGTACTTGTGATATATTCGAAGCGGAAAGGAGAAAGAAATAGTACAATGATGATCTGAGGTGATGCTGTGGTCGGGGTATGTTCGGAGGGGAAAGGACAAAGAAATATTATAGCGATTATCTGAGGTGATGTGGTCGGGGTATATTCGGAGGGGAAAGGTGAGGGTAGTAGTACAGTGATGAACTGAGGTGATGCTTAGGTGGGGGTATATTCGGAGGGGAAAGGAGAAAGTAGTTCAGTGATGAACTGAGGTGATGCTGTGGTGGGGGTATATTCGGAGGGGAAAGGAGAAAGTAGTTCAGTGATGAACTGAGGTGATGCTGTGGTGGAGGTATATGATAAAGACAAGATACAATAATAATCTTACGTTGTATGGGCGTATGTTCGGTCAGAGCACGGACAGAGGGAAGATATCGGAATCGTTCCATGTGCTGCTGTGCTGGGGCTATATCCGGATGGGAAAAAAGAAACACAAGATGCAAGATGTATGCACCTTGGTTATGCTTATTATTCCCTTTACATCATTGTCTTAAAGGGGCATACCTGATTGTCTTAAAGGGGCATACCTGATTGTCTTAAAGGGGCATACCTGATTGTCTTAAAGGGGCATACCTGGTTGTCTTAAAGGGGCATACCTGATCGATACGCATGTGTGAGAACAATGTAAGTTGGTTGGTTGGTTTGTAGTTTACCGCCGCACTCAGCTTTATCCAAGCTATATGCCGGAGGTCTGTAAACAATCGAGTCTGAACCAGACAATCTAGTGATCAACAACATGTGCGTTGATCTGCGAAACTGGGATACTATGACACGCGTCAACCATGTCAGCGAGTCTGACCACCTCGTCCCGTTATAAGCTACCTCTTACGACAAGCATGGGCTACCGAGGATCAATGCTTTTTCTAACCTGGATCTTCACAGATGAGTATGGTCTTTGGATAGCATGGTGGTAACATTATGCAGTATGAAAGAAGCGTTGGGAAGGTTGGAGGTACTTTGGATAACACGGTGATAACACTGGTGAGTTAATGTAGACCAATTCTAACCCGGATCTTCACGGGTAGGTAGTTTTAAATAGGGGGAATATGTGTGGGACTAGTGCGGGGTAGGCATGTGTGCAGGGCGATTGCAGGGAGAGTGAGTTGAGAGCCTGCTTTTGATTTGTTAAAGTCAAGGCCGCAGTGTCATGAGTCTCGGGCGAGCGGGACCAGACAGTCTCAGCTGAGATTTGGGCGAATAGGATGGGTAATGTGGCGAGTAAGACAGAAGGATATAGCTTGCGGCGAGGCGAAACGAGGCGAGTATGTGGCGAATGTGTGGCGAGAAATAGAGGAGATATTTTTTACACAACTGCAAAACATGACCGTCTGTGGAGAGCATGTGAGGTGTGTGCGGTGAGCGCGTGGCGAGTGTGGGCATTGCGTGTGGTGAGTGCCTTGATGTAGACCGAAAACAAATTGAGCATATTCCATTGGTTATAATTAAAGAGCATTTCAAATTTTGAAGTTTCACCAAAAGGAATTACTAAAGAGGAATAATCCTCAACATCAAGTCCTGCCTGCGCACATTTGTTGCTGCAAGTAGAATTGTCACTTTCTACCGTACACTGAGCTGAGAACAACCCTCATTTCATCACATAACATGAACATCAATGTCAGATCAACAAATTCAGGATGTAAATTTTAGGAAGGACAAAAGACGACCGAAATTGCCGAGTGAAGGCCCAATTTGAAATGTGGCATTTTTATTACGCGGGTTATTGATAAGTAGCTAAAAGTAAACAGTGATTCACGTGACCCTGGTACACGCGCGGCGCTCGCGACAGAGCTGGCAGCCCTCGCGCCATCAATCACTGCTCTCCCCTTCCACAACGCCATGGTAAGCTCAGCTGATTTTATACCCGCGATAAATGGCTCGGGGGAAAAGAGAGACAGTTTGCCAAAGGATCAAGGGGAATATATAAAGTGTTTTATTAACTTTTGAATTCAATTTATGAGACTGTTTTTGCAGTTTAATCTCTGCAATTTGATAAATAACTTTATCATATGTCGCCATTCCTGTGCCCCCAGTCTTCAGAGACATTCGCGCATATCGCCACGTCTCGCGCCATCGTGACATCATACATCAAACATGTGCGATATTCCTTATTCACCCCACCCCTGCAATACCCAGCCTCTTAACTACGCTCAACCTTGGCCCCACACAGTGTCAGACACAACACACCCATCCACTACCCACCTTCGTAACTATGCGCTGCCCTGGCCCCCATTCCCTCCTTTTCCACTACCCTTGTAGTACCCGCCCTGTTAACTATGCTTAACTCTGGCCCCAGACAGTGCCTAACCCAACCATAGTACCCACCTTGTTACTATTATCAACCTTCATCCCAATCTTTCTGTCTGTCCGTCAATCTGTCTACCCCCCCCCCCCCCATTTCCCCACCCCACCCCTTACATCCACGGACCCCGCCCTTCAGCTCTCACCCTCTTTCATCCTCGTACCTCATCCTTCATTTCTCGTAGGACATCTCATCCTAGTAGCCCATCCTTCAGCTCTCATCTTCGTGGTTCATCCCTAAGCTCTCATCCTCGTAGCCCATCCTTCAGCTCTTATCCACATAATCCATCCTTCTGCTTTTATCTTCGTACCTCATCCTTCATGTTTCATCTTCGTAGGACATCCTTCAGCTCTAATCCGCGTAGTCCATCCTTCAGCTCTCATCCCCGTGGACCACCCTTCAGCTCTGATCCTCTCAGCCTTGTACAACCCAATCCTTCATCTCACAGCAAGTAAATGTTTCACACTGTCCTCCACTTAACAGTCTTGTCATCGTGTTCTACCATACCATTCAGCCCCGACTGCCGAAACTACCTTTCACACCTGTATCACACCTTACACCGTCCTTCATTCCGCTACCATATGAGACTTGTCCTACCATAACCCGTCAGTTGTGCGAATGAATCATCTGGCGTGTCGTTCTTGAGGAAACTCTCGATTTGCTTCTTCACGTAATATATATTTAAACATATAGAAATCGTTAACTGGAAGCTAAGATCTACTTTCTGGTAATGGCAGACATGGTCTGGGAAGTATAACAACAACAACAAGAACAACAACAGCAACAGCAACAGCAACAGCAACAGCAACAGCAACAACGTTACTATGAGTAATGTACCTGAAACAGATTGACGAAAACCAAACATTTAAAAACTTGTTAAGTTATTATCAACACAGTGTCACATGTCTCGTTATGCCAACTTCTAAAGACCAATCAAAGACGTCCCTAGTGTTTGTTTGTGTGCAAACATCCATTTAGTCAGCGACTTTGGTGTCTTATGACCAACTCGTGGGCGACTGCGTCACCTCATATTTACAATAACAAACACAAATACACAGACAGTTGGCGACGTAGCAATGAAAGTTTGCTGCAAATTAGCTCCATGGTCGGACAATGTTCTTGCTGAATGGTGCGTGTAAGAGAGCACAGAATTAAAGTTAAGTGGTCCGCTAAAAAGACAAAACCAAGGGCGGCGTTTGCCTGACCCCCAGCGGGCCCCTTTGTTACCCCGGGCCGCAGTGGGCCCCCTGCCCTGATTTATGCCCAGACAATAGCCCGTGGGTCGCGCCCTCCAACCACCCCAACCCATGCCAAACTCTGACACGCTGTTTCTCACAGAATACGTCTCCACATCCGGACTTCTCTGAAAACACGTGCAATCAGTGGTTTCCTGCAATTGTGACCTTTGACTTTAATCAACACGTGCATTTGTTGATAACCTTCGCGTATCGGTATCCGCCCGGACAATACTGTCCAGGTATCGCTAAGCCGTGCCACCGATGTGTCCGTTATTAACCGGGCATTCAGTCCTGAGACGAAGCACAATGGAAACGTTTATAAATTCTAATATCCATCAAGCATGCTACCGCTATCATTTCACTTTCAATAAATACAAAACCAACAGTATAACAATGTCTTAAACCTAACACCTTACTACAAATCAGACCGGTGTTGCCATGTTGACACTCGTGAACATCTAATCATATCTTTTTGCTGAATGTTTTTTTCATCGTTGTACTTGTTTTGGCAAGAAAAATATGATGACATTACTAATAATTTTAGTCCATTGTTAGAAGAACGCGTCTCTGAGCAATGCCACTACAAGGCTGTGTTGGTTGTTTAGAGCCCACCCAGCTATGGCGACGGTCTGTACATAATCGAGACTGTACCAGGCAATCCAGTGATCAACAGCAAGAGTATCGATCTAAGCATTCGTAATAAGATGACGTGTGTCAACCAGTTCAGCGTTTGATTCCCAACATGGGTACAGTGTGTGAATCTAAACTCACTCACCTATCCGTGAAGATCCTGTAACCAATGCTTGTCGTAACAAGCGTCTAACGAGATTGGGTGACTCGCTGACATGGTTGCCACATGTTACCGTATCGAAATCAGAAGTAAAATCGATGCTTATGTTGTTGATCATTGGGTTGTCTGGTCCAGACATGATTATTTACAGGCTCTGCCATATAGCTGGAATATTGTTGAGTGCGGCGTTAAACAGGAAGCAAACATTTACCAAGTTCTAACTTCTCCCACCAATCTGTTTTTCTTTCAGTTTCTTGCACCCCATAATCCAGTATGAAACGCCATCCCCAATCCCTCCCCTCGTCCCTCCAACTCCTACAACCAGCCCCAGCCGTTGCCTTCTCTCCACGATCCACCCCACGATGTCGCCAATATCGCCCTGACACACACCACTTCATCCAGACCGACAAACAGAATCTCTTCCAGAACTGCATCCTACTCCAAAACAAACGGTTAGCCGGGGATAAGGCTTCCCGTCGACTACTCTTGAAGTCTCCACACAGGTCATTTCGAGTCCCATACAGTTGACAGGAGGAACATGCAGTGCTGGAGATTGTATCAGTAGAATGTCTGGCCTTGTCGTCTCGGTGATGTAAAGATGCCGATGTTCAGATGGTATCTGTCAGTGTTCAGCACTGTAACCCCACTATGTGCAAGTATGTACTGAGGCTGGTATTGTGATGCGGTGACCTGATGTCTTCACCCGGCGCACGCCAAAACCATTAAAAGGGAAACACACCTTGCCTTCTGTCATAGATCATGTCAAACAGGTAATAGCGAAATACAGGTTGTCTGCTGTCATAGATTGCAAGCGGAGGTACCCTCCCCCTGCACGTCTCCCTCTATTCCCTCTGTCACAAACACAAGCAAGAATACACTACGCGCTTCACATGTTTTGGCGAATTCGTTTGATCCCGAATTTCAAGGACCCAAGCTTAATTACTGTAATATTTATTGCTCGAGCAAAAGAGAACGTGAAGAAGGTATCCTGAATGGTATTGTGTGAATATAGTTACTGTAACTAGGCTGGCGTGATGGTAAAACAAGATTGTGTCTCACGCTGGTGTTTATTTAGGGACGTTAAGCGTTGCAAACTGACGGACAAAATACAGTATCACCAGAAAATTGGTTTGATCAAAGAATTACCAACGTTCGCCAAACGTTGCAAAGCTGGAAACTGTTAACATCACGTTATGAAACACCCCCGTAGCACCCGTTTCATTTTTAGCCACAAATACATTTTGACAGGTACTTTCTTTTGTTCAGCAATGTATATAACAATGATCTAAAGAATGGTCCAAAAAGGTCCATTGCCCCCCTCGATTAGCGGATCCTGACACCAGGTAACGCTGCATAGTGAATTAAAACCCTTTAGAACACTTGGTTGTGACAAAGCATGTAGCCGGTATTTTTTTGTTACTGTATACAATAGAAAGGCTGAATATATGCTCTGTCCCTGTATTTACAACCACGATGTGTGATAACGTTCAAGGTCGCTATACACAGACATGACAGAAACTCGGGGTCGCAGTATGCATGGATAGTTTGAAATAACGCTAGAATGTTTGTGAGTATGATTAAAAATGTTCAATGTTTGGATGTTTCGGAATATAGCATACGAATATGTGACAGAATCAGAGTAACACTGGAAAACAAAGTGGTAACACTGGATAGTTTGAAGATAACACTGTAGTAACACTGGAAAACGAAGTGGTAACACTGGATAGTTTTAAGATAACAATGTGAGAATATTATGTATGGCAGGAAATGGTACCACTGGATAGTCGATAGTAACTTGAATAATGTGAGGTACCACTAAATGAGTTACCTTTGGATAATATGTGGGTATCACTGGACAGTTTAAGAATAACACTGGATGGTATAAAGGCCTAATTGTTTGATACCATTGATGGACCGTGGATAGTGGATAGTGGATAGCAAAATGATAGCACTGATCAAAGAACAGAAACTTTGGATAGTATGAAGTTAAGTTGAAAAACTGAAGGAAAGTTTACATGATACATGGGTAATAGTGACAAGAATAATTTTTAGAGTCCATTGTTTCATATAAATGAGGATGATTTGTGGTATTCTCGAGGCGGGTAGTTTAGGCGTAGTACAAATGTGTTTAAAGAATGATGGTGTATAATATAAGACCAGCACGTGTTACCTTTAAGGTAGCACTTTCCAGCTTAAGGGTCAACATCTATCTTTGTTTGACGAATAACACTGTAAGTCCAAGGCTAATGTTACCAGATAGGAGGTGATTGATGGTACAAGGGGCGAAGGACTGGCACAACATTGACTCTATACTGGACAAAATGACAGACATCATTAGGACAAGATGACAAACGTGTGATCGAAACGATTGCCGAAAAGATGTGACACTGTAACGAAAGTCGATGCGTTACCAGGTGAAAAGTAGAAAAGTCCACGTGATAAGGCTGTGGTGGTTGTTCAACGTAAACACAAACAATCTGTTGAAAGGGGTGATTTATGATGGCCGTGCGTGGCTGTATTAGTATAGATATGTCGATAACAGCAGGGAGTGACTTATCTATCGCCAGCTTCTAAAGGAGGGAATTTACATACGAAGAGGATGAAGTGCGCGGGTCGGAGAGACTCTATATCTGATGCTTCTGCCCACTGGAGTTGCTGCACGAACAGCCAGGACGTCAGCCATGAACAGCGTATATGCTGGAATACGATGTTATCCTGGGGTGGAGATTAGAACACTTTGCCGTTGGGATAATCGCTGTTGCTATCTGTCATCAACATCTAACAGCATTGGACTGATCTACCATTACATCAACCTTTTCCCTGTCCATGACGTCCACCTTGACGCCTCCTACAACCACACCCCACCACCTCCATCACCACACCCTTTACCTGTCCATGACGTCCACCCTGCCGCCTTCTACAACCACACCCCACCACCTCCACCACCACACCCTTTACCTGTCCATGACGTCCACCCTGCCGCCTTCTACAACCACACCTCACCACCTCCACCACCACACCCTTTACCTGTCCATGACGTCCACCCTGCCGCCTTCTACAACCACACCCCACCACCTCCACCACCACACCCTTTACCTGTCCATGACGTCCACCCTGCCGCCTTCTACAACCACACCCCACCATCTCCACCACCACACCCTTTACCTGTCCATGACGTCCGCCCTGCTGCCTTCTACAACCACACCCCACCACCTCCACCACCACACCCTTTACCTGTCCATGACGTCCACCCTGCCGCCTTCTACAACCACACCCCACCACCTCCACCACCACACCCTTTACCTGTCCATGACGTCCACCCTGCCGCCTTCTACAACCACACCCCACCACCTCCACCACCACACCCTTTACCTGTCCATGACGTCCACCCTGTCGCCTCCTACAACCACACCTCACAACCATCACCACTACACCCTTTACCTGTCCATGACGTCCACCCTGTCGCCTCCTACAACCACACCTCACAACCACCACCACCACACCCTTTACCTGTCCATGACGTCCACCCTGTCGCCTCCTACAACCACACCCCACAACCTCCACCACCACACCCTTTACCTGTCCATGACGTCCACCCTGCCGCCTTCTACAACCACACCCCACCACCTCCACCACCACACCCTTTACCTGTCCATGACGTCCACCCTGTCGCCTCCTACAACCACACCCCACCACCTCCACCACCACACCCTTTACCTGTCCATGACGTCCACCCTGTCGCCTCCTACAACCACACCCCACAACCTCCACCACCACACCCTTTACCTGTCCATGACGTCCACCCTGTCGCCTCCTACAACCACACCCCACCACCTCCACCACCACACCCTTTACCTGTCCATGACGTCCACCCTGTCGCCTCCTACAACCACACCCCACCACCTCCACCACTACACCCTTTACCTGTCCATATACACTGTATACCATGTTACCAAATAACTGTCCATGCACATGGGCTCCCCACGTCACCACCTCGACCTTACACCTCCCTGAATATCTCCACCCATCCACTATCACTCACCTGTCCTTTGAACTCCACGCAAGCACAGCCTCCACCCAACCCATGAACTTTATTCACCCATCTCCCTGGGCCCTTACCCTAGCTGTTGATAACCCCGCCCATAATGACCCACCTATCCCTAATCTTCCCACCCCATCTTGACCACGAACTTAGCCACCACCACCTCGCCATCTCCAACCTACCCATAAACTCTGTTCACCAGCATTGCTTCACCCCTGCGCTTTCCACACCCCACCCTATCTAACCTCTAAACGCATCTTTCATCCGTATTCATGCCTTCTATCAAACCCACCCCCAAAATTGTCCCTAGGAACACTCAACACACGTCCATCGCCAAACACAAAATGAACGTCACTTGGTAAGTTTGTAAGTCTACTACTTATTTCCGGTTTATCTTCGTCAATGTATACTCCGATCCAATAGCAACCAATGCCCAAGCTATCAACCATTTTTTACCAGAATTCGCTTAAAACGACCAGAGTAACTGTACTGTAAAACACTCACTCACTCATTCACTCATTTACTCTCCCTCCCAATCAGTCAACTTCTCTACCATCCACCTCACCCCTCACTCAACAACGCAACCATCCTCTTAAACACTCACTAGCTCTCTCACTCGCTCATGCAGCCACCGTAACTCAGATCTAACTGCCCTGACTCCATATACGTTCACAATCGGTGGTGAAGTGTGCTCGCTATATATTTCCCCCAATAGACGTCTTGTCGACCGGAATGCAGGGTACAGTACAATCACCCCAATCTGAAAACTTATCTCTACGTGTTTTTCCCTCACTGGAATCCATGTCATTCATGGCCATTTTGAATGATTTAAATGAGCAAAGAGAAGGAGCGTTCCTGAAGTAGCCATATTTGTTTACGACATGTAGACGTTAGGTTCACCGGTATTGTCATCTTGCCGGGTACATTCCACCTGTTTAGTGGGTTTAACACTCCGCTAAGAAGTTAAAAGTTAAGATTTTTGTTCGGATGGAGGCGCTTTGGATTTGCTAACTGCATAAAATTTTAGGAAAGTTAAATCAAACCAGTGTTTTTTGTATTAGTTTAATGTTGTTGCTGCGATTGTTGTTGTACAACCATTGTTATGATTTAAAGAAAGATATGTCTTTGCTCGGAAAAGCATGATGATGGTAGTGATGGTGGTGGTGGTGGGGGGTGATGGTGATGATGATGATGATGATGATGAGGACGCCGACGACGATGACGATGACGGCTTTGATGTACGCACCATGATCATCTTTAACCCGACAGCATTTTTACATCAACTTTTAAGGACTTGGGGGGATCCTTTGTGTTGCGAGAAATCCCCGTAACAAAGCCCGTTTAGTCCCCGCGCGGCCCAGGGAGCAGTTGGATTTACCACAACATGAAACAGCCATACTCCAAGCCAGAGGTCTAACCTAACGCTGACCTCTCCCACTAGCCCCCTCCCCGACCCACACCCCCTCACGTGGCACGCGCCACCCTTAATACCAAATGTTTGCTCTTCATGTTTGCAGCATGATAAGAAACGAAATAGCGGATAGGTGCCACAGATTAGAGTACGGGGTGCCCAGACGGACTGACTAGTTGCCGGGCGGGGTCTGGTTTAAACTGTTATGTCTGCCTCACCCCACCCGTCCATTACCCCTCCCTCGTCCTCACCCTCGTCCCAGCAACTTGCCCGAAAGTACCATTAAGCTACCCATCATAAATCGCTTGTGCAATACAGTTATCTCCCATGCGATATTAACGCCCTCTGCTGGTATATATTGCTGACAGACAGGAAGCCATGATGGTACTTGAGCTATTAAATCTGCCTGTAAAGCCAATCGAGGGATTAAGCAGGCTCCACTATCATTTTCTCGATGGCACGTCTCTCCTCACTATCAGCAGGTATTGTACCTGTTAATTAGCTGTGGCCAGCGAGTGTCAGAAAGGCATTTGTCCACACAAACAGATAGATAAACAGGTGCTTACGTACAAACTCAACAGCGGGTTACTTAAGAGTTGCCTTAGGCAAGCGGCATTATCTCCCTTTGCACGTGTGGCCTCGGAAACAATGGCCACCCTGCGATCTCACCGAAAGTTTTTCCCGATGGGGTGGGAATGAGGGCAGGACCATATGTTGTCCTGCACAGTATATTGAATGTAAAGGACCGATCAAGGTGTGATTAGTTATCGAGCGTTACCTTACTAAATCTAATATACCTGTCGCATTATCTCCCATGTTTATCTAACACCACAATGAAGGTCACGTGTGTGATTTCAGTGTTAGAGTTACAGAGGATAGATGATGTAAGGAGCTTGCAGGGTACTTCCGGCTTGCACTATTTCAGTAGAATATCTCTTTTCAAATCGACTAACATATTCACCAGCTGGAGATACATATCACTTCAGATTTAAACAGCATGGCGTTTCCTTGGATGTCCTTAATAAAATATATAGATTCCCTGTATTAAGACTCCAGTGAAGTCGTGTTTGTGTTCCGTGCGTCTTGAACAATAGCCTCTACAATATACAAAGATTCTATTGTAATATCATGTTTTGCTGTTCTAAAGTTGGCAAAGAAGTGAAGCGCTCCCGTACCACAAGATGAACGTAGACATATAGCAGTGTCCTTTGGAGGTTGTACTTTAGATAAAGGTCTAGATATTTAAAATCGGTAATTCTTGACATTAAGTCCCATGAGTAGTATCATCCAAGGAATTTATTTTTATTGATGTGTATCTAAGGAATATGTATTTGTAAGTTTGGGTTTGAAGCCATATGAATGATAAGAAAACCATGTAAAGACTGAAAATCATCATCATCATCATCATGAACAACAACATTATGACCCTGCAGTCTGTTCCGAGTAAGAAACATATATTACCACTGAAAGTGCATGGTATTATTTAGATTAATACATATTCAAACTAATATTTTTAATCTGATAAACATCTGGTATTGAAGTTGCAATTCTCCATTCTCCATTCTCCATTCTCCATACAACATTTCTGAGTTTGAGAATAAAATGTTTGTATATGAATACTTGCATGATACCTCACTATGTGCACACATGCGAGATGATATGAAGAGTAGTGGGCCTGACTGTATTCTCGATGGGGGTAGAAGTCACTTCAACAAGCGACTGTAGTTTCAAACTGCCTTTATTATGCACTTTAATATCTTAGGTTCATTCTAGCCGACTTCGACCCATCTGAAACACACAAAATATGCATTTCTTGCAGCTTGTACGTTTTGGGGGTTTACCAAGATAAAATGTCAAACAGAATGGAGATCGTGAAGGTAGCAATCCAGTTTGCTTGAGGTTGACAGATATTATACAGAAAAATGAAACAAAATAAAAAGCAGCTGTATTTATATCATTGTCCCGGTGAAACTCACTACTTTTCATTTCCCCTCGTATGAAAGGTTTACATATATTATATCTCCAGAATAGCGCATCATTAAATAACGTCTATATGGGAATATGACAAGCATAATAAATTCAACTGAAATTAACAACTTCTACAACATTAAACTGGTATTCACCGTAGCTTAACATAAAAGTGATAATTTTGGTAAAATGTATATTTTGTATATTTTCACAAAATCTCGACGATGAAGTGTTCCTGAAGCGAGTCCTGGAACATTTACCAAGGTGGTCAAATAACAAACACAACGTAAATAACCTGTATATCACTTTGGAAACTGTAAATGTAAGTAATATTTTACATTTAGTAACAAAGAACATCCTTGTCAAGTCCATAATGAAAGGTCCATCTACCCCCTCAAGCTCCATATTTGTATCTGTCTCCGTATGATAATCCCGTCCCTCCCGAATCCCCTCCACGTCGTCACAGGGATAACAATCGCATACATCATCGTCGACATCTGTGCGAAAATTATTTAGAAAAGCTTTAGATCCCTGCAGGCCATATTTCATCTACTTTGCTGTGATATAGGCTGTGAAGACAAACACAACAAATACCGTTTTGTTTTTTAAGGATCTGGTGGTTAAGTGAAACCTGACGATCACTCTAGACACATGAGGTTTTAAGTTTCGCTGTGATAAATCAAAGAGTGGTTTTGACTGCCCCCGGATAAAACTAATGTCAGTCTTATATCACCCGGGATCTCAAGTGATGCGACGCTGTATCATCCGCGATGCTTTGTTTCCGGGAAGGACAAACTACGAGCGTTACTGCTAGTGTAAATATGGCGTAGATTTGATATTATGCTGCCAACGTTACACCCCTCATAATATTACTTATAAACTCTCACGTTAACTAACTATTAAACTTTTTCTTAAACTCACAAACTAAACTCACGTATAAAGCACATTCATTCAACACACTCATAATTATGGACCTGTGAAACGCCAATGAAACGTGCTTGATAACAGTGTTAGTACCTGCACTGAGACGAAACACTCATTGCACTAAAGAAGTTGACTATCCATAGAATCTGGTTTTCCTTCACCTATACAACCTCTCAAAGAAGTTATTTTAACATATTGCCAAAGTTTGACTCACTTACACTCTCATATCTTACTTATAAACTCACCTGTAAACTTATTAACACTCACTGATATACTTGCAATTGAAACTCATCAAATAAGCCCTCAGATGAGCCTTACCCATCAAGCTCACTCAGTCATCAAAGTCATACGACGCACGAATCTCTTGTGATGAACATTCATGAAATTCCCACACACGTGAAACTCGCCCATACTCACGATAGCAAGAAAAGATTCAAAATCATACAGCCATTAAACCTACTCACAAGACTCATGAAACTGGTATGAAACTTACTCACGGAATCCACTCATGAAACTCATTCATTAAACTCACTTAGGAACACATGAAACTCACCAATGCTACTCACGATAGCAAGAAAAGATTCAAAATCATACAGCCATTAAACCTACTCACAAGACTCATGAAACTGGTATGAAACTTACTCACGGAATCCACTCATGAAACTCATTCATGAAACTCACTTAGGAACACATGAAACTCACCAATGCTACTCACGATAGTAAGAAAAGATAATAAAAAATCAGGCAGCCATCAAACTCACTCTAAAGACTCATGAAACTCGTATGAAACTCATTCATGAAACTCATCCATGGAAGTCCCTCACACAGGAAACTAAGCACACACAAAAAAAGATTTATTATCAGACAGCGTGACATCGCAACTCGTGTACAAGGAACACACGCTTCAAAACTACAAAGATTCTAACAGTTCGTGTAACAACCGATAGATCACGTTACTCCCATTCGGCTGCGATCTGACCCTCTGGTGATTTTCCAGTTGAAACTTTGATGATATACAGCACCATCAACAGTATATCCAGTGTTACAACGTTACAAACTCCGCATCAGTACCGGACCAATACGTCGATTGTTCGTTTAGTTTTCACGGCTATTGAGCCAAATGTCTCGTTCGTCAACTGCCTGTAATCCCTTCTTCCTGGACATAAGACGACACGTGGTATATAGATGGAACCACATGCGAATATATAAACATCAACTCGAGACATGGGATGATAGGCTTAATACGTTAATCAAAGCTATTCGCATCGTGTTTACTTGACCCGTGCTATATCAAGTATCGGGTTTCGGAACCTCCTCGACTACTCAAGTACTGCATAAGTACAATTAGTCCGATGACGACGTCTACGACGTGTGTGTGGTAGCTGCTTGTGGTGTAGTATGACCAGTTTATTGCATAAGCATGTGGGAAACGTCACGTCACGCCCGTGCACATATCATTACTTATAACGATTTCCTTCCTCATCAATGACGATGATGATGGTGGTGATGGCGATGATATTGTTGTAATTGCAGAGTTCTTGATGTAAACCGCAAATGAGCTTTTCAAGAACGGGACCTACATAATGCAACTCTCTGTAGCCAAATTAATTAAGTTAGGAGATGTTGAAGAGTTTGCAAACAAAAACAGGTCCACAAAATGAATCTACCTCGGGTACTATCCCAGGAAGCCCAGGAGATGCTGAAGACCCACCACCGTACAACATAGAGGCTCTAATTCCAGGGATGAGGGTCCTCAGACACCGTGTCCTCACTGATCCTCAGGATTAGACTCTCCGACAGAGCAGGAGGGATACAGGCAGACTTCGTGTTTGACTACTTGTCCTAAACACATTGTCCTTAATGGCTACCTGACTCGCACGAGATGATATCGGGCAAAATCCTGAAACGTGAGCGGAATGTGAACGCGGGCAGGAGCTGCGTCAATTAAGTTGGATATGTTAAATATAGACGATAACAAAGATGAGGAGGAGATATAAGAGTGAGAAATCCGGGATAAGTAAGGATAAGTCAGGTGGTTGGCACACAGTTTAATGTCGGTACAGACTGAATTTGGATATAAACCAGACCGGATGTTGTAACTTACACGGCATTTAGGGAGATATGAAGTCCTTCACTTTGGCACTGGGTTTTTATGCCATATACGCATGTCCATCACGTGTGTCACCATGACAACACGGGTTGTTCACTGTGCTTGAAATTTCGTGGCAGGATGACACGTCAACAGATACCTGAGGGGAATCCGATTTACGGCATTCCTGTTTTGAAACAAAGGCAATTATAACATGTAGACTTATACAAGTCAGTTTCTGAGTTCTCCCTTCAGGTCCCATTTATTGTTTGGAAGCATGGTGTACAAGGATTTACGATTCCGCTATTTGGCCTGCACACTTGTCAGGCGCGTAGCAAGCCGGTTTTTTTTATAAGCCCAATAGGTTGTATTTAGATAGTATTGAGAGCTTGACCAACCTTTTTAACAACCAATCATATGTAAGCCCGGGTTTTTTAAATGGTAGCAACGCCCCTGCTTGTGTGTCTTTGTTTTAAGCAGACATTTCGAATTTGAGTTCGAATCCCTGCCAGATGTTCATCATCCTTGTTTGGTTAGCTCCATTTTATAAAGTGCATTTTATAAACATGATAAACATATTCACTGTGTATCATTTACAGCTTTTCATGCGTAAATATGGCAACTGCAAAAAGTATCACAACTAAGAAATGTGTTTGCGTTAATAATACACGTATAATGGATTCAAATAAATTCAAAATCAGACCCTATTATGGTTGACCTAAACATATGATCAGATGTCTTAATGATATGCTCCCCTCTGTTATTTGTTTATTTAAATCCGCAAATCTGCAATGTCGGGACGTAATCTCCTTTGTTGGATAAGGAGTGTCAAAGAGCTGAAGACGATGTTTATAACACCCTCATTGTAATATTGCATTCACAAATATATTCCAGTTTATTTAGATTCAAATTTAGCGTGTCACATCAAACTGTTGTAATTACAGACGTGTCAAAAACTCAACACTAACACGGCATTACAGTGTCATCCGGGATGTCATATTGCGTCATCACGTGACTGGGGTTGAATCACGTGACAGATTAGAGCAAATCGGCCATTACGAGTCGCCGTCCCGGCACCAGTCTAATGATGTGTTGCTTCCCCCTTGCGTCATGTCAGTTAACTAAGCAAGGGAGGTAATGTAGAGGGCTACCTAATATAATCTTTAAGAGGCTTTAATGACGAGTGCAGGTCTATAAATCACGGACAGTGACACCAGTAGGCCTATCACCTGTTTATCTCATTAAACCAACTCATAACAGTATTATTCGGCACGCACCTAACCTCTTATAACCCACGCGGGAGCACCCGTAACTCAAACACCACAGCTCGTGCACACCTCACGTGGCACGAGGAGACAACATAACTCATTTACATATTCATAAGTGTTGTCTAATCCTCCTCCACGCGACATCCAAGGAGCAGATTACTCCATGCCATGACAAGAATCAACTGCAAATATGTTCTGCTACTTACCGTGTTTACTGCAGAGTGGGGAAAGGATTTGAAGGGGGTGAAATTTATACACACTTCATGCTGTATTGTAATCAGGGTATTTGAGAAAGTTAATCAGCCCATCCGCAGGCCATACGCTGTGCATGGAGGTGTGGATGGCGGGAAGAGGATGGTGATGCCTCAGAACTTGATCCCGACCTCGCCGTCTTTAACGCGCCCTTACCCGTATACATCCTCCTCCTTCCAACTGATACTGCCAAGACCGTGCGTCCAAAAAGTATTTGCTTAAGTGTGTTTGTTTTTTTTAAAGTGTCCGGACGGCCTACTCGTCTCAGGATTCCTATTTCACTGTGCATAGTTTCGTCATATTAGGTGCGCCATAAACCCATTATCGTGGGTTCGAATCCCAGTTTTCGTATAATATTATTTTTAAGTTTGTCAATACCACACCTGTTGGTTGATCAAGGTGACAAACGTCTGAGGCATGCAACAGTTCAGGCTTTCCTCACACGTTAAAACTACTCGACGTAATAGTTAAAATATTCACAAACAGTGATTCATGGAAAAAACGTCCACTTGCTTATATTACAGAGTTGACAGAAAAAACTTGAATCTTCACCAAGGTGGTTTACAGAAGATTTCAGTCATTACGTTGTAGGTCTTTCTGACCTTTGAAGTAGGGTGCTGTTTCTTTGTCTCAATACTTCCACCGTGTCTTCGTTCTTACCCATGAACTGTCTTCCAAACGTTCATGCGAATATTCTAATAACAAAGATGGCTGAAAGAACGAAATATGTGATGACTACGAGGGATAACACCAGTACACGAGGTACAGAGAGGTGTTCTCACGAGAGTCTACGTTCGGATAGGTTTTATACTTTGAGTGAAACTGACTCGTATGATTGCCATGATATTATGCCATGTACTGCAACCTTTTTCCTGCTAAATAATTTTGTTCATGCAAAAATGTCTCGTCCTATTTGGAAATTCAGCCTCATTATGAAACTTAAAGGGAAAATCACACACACCCAGTATCTCGATGTATCAGGAATTTCAACCTCTGAGTATTATGACAAATTCAGAAGTTCACTCCCACCCCTACCAACACAACAACCCCACCCCACCCCCAGCCCCCAGAATTTCAACCCTCGACATCTCATAATATTCCTGTCATAATATGTCCTGTCAGTACCTCGACCTAATCAGAAATTCAGCCTCCCAGTATCATGGCTAAGAGAGTACATCGGCCAACCGGTATCTCAACATGCATTTAGATTTTCATTTTTCCAGTATTATGATAAATTCACTTAGGACCAAAAATTACAACCCGACCCCAGTATCGGGACATACTCAGAATTTCCATCCTCAGTATCTCGACCTATTCAGAACAATCATGCACCCGTCATAGACAACACATGCAAAGGCATGTTCACCGGAAATACATCCATGGTCAAAACTGGGAATTGAATCAGACAAAATGTCCTCCTCATGCCCAGCATTAAATAATTCAAAGAAACATGCTGGTCAGCTGCGGGCTGCACCTGGAATACTCCAAACTTTTATTATTTCAGCTATCCCACCTACCCATTTGCATCTTATTTCCCTAACATTTAAAACTATATTTGGATTAGCTGCAGATAAATAAGGATGTGTGTCAGCCGTGTGTGTTTAAGATGATGCGGTTGTTCCAGCACCTATTGTCCAGGTAACGGTAAACGGCGGTCTACAACTCGTCAGTATTGTTGTCAGGTTTAACAATATCCCCTTAACTGCTACACGGTATGACAATGCTTCCCCTTATTGCATCAATGACCGGTCACTCTTAACACAACTGACCAACTAATGATACACGTCCCCAATCAATAGACGCCTAAACGTTAGCAGCGGTCTGATTTACAGCGTGTAACTGTCCTGAAGATGGAAGTTTAATTACAACTTCCTCTGGGAATACCAATACTAAATATAACAGGTGTGTGGGGTCAAGAATGCCCCACCCTTCAGCATTGTACCCCTGGAGAGTCTGACATGCCCATCCAAACTGCTCTCTTGCACTGCAACCATAAAGCGTTATTGTTCCAGAGTCGATAGCATTGTTAGCTCTGTATGAAGAACCATCCAGACGGAATGGTGGCACGGACGTGGAGGTGACAGGTCTTGCTGATGGACGTTAACAGGATCACTGACAGATTCCAACACTGTGCCTCACTGGGAACAATTCCTGCACAACATGTGTTTAATTACAGATCTCTGACACCGATCGACTGACATCGTTAGGAGACGGGCAGCAGGCTATAGTCAAGATGAGCTGATTCTTTGAGAAACTAATAGGAAGCAGCGTGACATTGAAATACGAGCAGATCACTGCGTGACACAAGATATTGTTTCCGTTAACTGGAGCCTGATGTGACATTCGGAAACATAGCTATAGGGTGTTTTACTAAAGGGCACAGTGTGGGAAGTGCCAAATGACATCAACAAACCGGGTATGGGTTACACGTCACTGACCAGTGAGTTGACCCACGTGTAAGACCAATACAATAACAATGATCTTATAGTTATAGTGTCAAGAACATACAATAGACTGTAGATATACTTGGTATAGACGGCCCGTGGTGTATATTCCCTACTCCTATGACACACCCAGCGACCGCTATGACATACCCGGCGTGTGACGCGACAGTTGCTACAACGTGACACCGAAACTGTATCACATGTTATTTGTGTGTGATGTGATGGGAGTTGGCGGGGGTATTTATGTTTTCGCGAACACCACTCGCCACATCAACGAGATCGGGCGGATATACGAACAGTATTAAAGTATATTAATATCCCAATAAACCACTGTAAAAACGCTACAACGTTCAACAGTCTGACACAAACGCATCATTCACGCATTAATGTTTTCGTCAGTTTAGATCATATAAAACAAGGTAGGGAAGGGAAGGGGTGATTAATGGGTCGTTACTTTCTCGAGTTTGTAGCGAGTTGCGTTGTTCTGGTTTTGCTATGGGCGCGGTATCTTATAACGGATGTCAAACTGGAGGAGCAGCGTCGCCAGCCATCTGTCGCCCAACCTCGCCATATTGCTACCCGCACATCAACACGTGTGTTGTTTATCCAGGAATGAACATAAAGTTTTAAGTTGAATATTGTTACCACAACACCAAATAATGTTGGGGTGCTATATTCACATATCACAAATAATGCAAGGGCGCTTTGGTCACATTTAACACGGATACTGGACAATAACAGGTAGAAATGGGATGAGGAAACAAGTTTTACTGTTTGCAAATGCCTTTTTACAGAGGATAGCCTGTTTCAACGTATTTCACCATATTATTCCCCCTTGTGCACGGTCCTTATACAATGCTAAAACCCAACATTTTTATAGGCTCAAATCTCCGTTAACTAGGTTTAATTTTCAATATATGACGTTTTTGATTATATAAAAATTATATTTTCAGAAAGTGAATGTGAGTGAGTGGGTAAGTGGATTTAAAGGATCTTGGAACATTATTTGAGTGGCGTTATGGCGAATACGGCTAACGCGGCAGGAGATCTTGAGAGTGAGATTTGTACGTCTCTAGTGAAACCAGTAAGAGTGAACCATGAATTTGTCACACAAATATCACCGTATGATATTGTATCATTCAGTGTGGAAATAGTTGCTCCTATTAGTATTTCCTTATATCTTTAGAATGTAAACAGATTATTCCGGTACTACAACGCGTGGCATGTCGAACTGCACGACGTCCTCTTGTACTGGGCAGCTCTGAAGTGAGTGAAGGGCGTTGGTATAGCCTTGTGGATAAGGCGTAAGCTCGTCACCGTTGCTGAAGAGCCAGGTTCGATTCCCCGCATGGAGACAATGTGTGAGGTCTATTTCTGGTATCCCCTGCCGTGATACTGATGGAATATTGCTAAATATGGCTTAAAAACTCTAAACACTTAAATACTTTAGTGAGTGGGGCGTGTTCTGTGAGTGATATCATGGCTTTTGGCGTGTGTTTCATACGTCTGGCACAGCGGTAAAACCAACGCTTATTGTTATGGTCCTCGCAAAATAAAGATCACAAGACATATCTGACGTCATTCTATTGTTACTGTCCTTTATGTTTCAGGAGTTGATAGTTGCTTGATAGTTACATGTTCAACAAACATTTCAATTAATTTACGCATGGACAGACGGTCTACACTTTTATATTTTGAAATTTAAAAAAAAGGAAAACAACTGTCCCCAGCGGTGTTCGAAACCGTCTCATTTTATCTTTGGATGTCTAATCATACGGCAATACATGTCACTACGATGTGAATTTAACAACTAAATATTCTCAAACATTTACATAACCCCTAACAGCTCTAAAAATATTGAAACATGTCAGTGACGTTTTGTTGGTGTAGGGTAGCTAAGACATAGCGCATATTTTAAAAAATATAAACCTTCGAGAAACATTATCAAGTAGATGTAAAAAGTATATGCGTGTTCAGGGCTCTGTATTTATGCGTAGTTCGCGTCAGAATCTTTTTGCAACATCAGGCGATTGATAAAATACCAGTTAAGGACCCCAACACGTTGCAAAGAGCCATCCTCTGTAAATATGAGATAGTGCCGGGGCCTGAAAACACGTGCAACAGCGGCATAGAACGTCTTACATGTGCTGTCCGTGTATTTTTCAAACATTTACCACAAGAGAATGTTATGTTTCAGATATTTTCACAAAAGAATGTTTTGTCAAGGTGTAAAAGCAAGGATATATTTAACAATACCCTCCTATGTCTCTAATCCTTGAATTATATATACCTGCTATTTACAGTTTTAATACTGTTTGTAATTTCATGGTCAAATTCAATTTAGAGCGATGCTTCCTTTTCCGGACATTTATCTATCCATCATATTTGACAAGAGATTAAAATATGTTTCAGTTTCAAATATAATAAGCAGGCATATAGCCAGTATACATTTCCGTCCGTTCCTGTATGTTTTTTCATACCCGGGTTCGACTCCCCATGTGGGTACAATGTGTGAAGCTCATTTTCTGGTGTCCCCCGCCGTGATATTGCTGGAATATTGCTAAAAAGCGGCGTAAAACTAAATTCACTCACTGAAGTCTGGTAGAAAGAAAACCCATTGGGGAACGTTACAATGACATTCATCTTGTGTATGTATCATCATTTCACGTTATCACCACACGCAAACACAATGCATGGGAAGCACGTGCACAACGTGGGAGCCTCCTACACGTGCATGGGGTGTCATTATGAATCTTGACGTGTTTCAGGCAGATCAATAAATCACTGTACACCATTTTTTCCGATAATTTTCTTGCTTCTGAGCACGGTCAGGGTTTTCAGGGTCAAATAACACACTACTGACTGAAAATTGTAAACCTGAAATTTTCATGTCATACTCCAGTCACCTAGCAAGGGTGATAACTGAACGAACAGCTTTGCTTTGAATGAAATCCATGTGCTGGTGCATTCTCAAAACATTCATTATTTTTGTATGAACATTGATCAGTCCCATATATCTCCCAGTCGTATATTGAAAGTACAGTTCCCCTGCATTTCTTGAAGAGTATAGTTGTGCGGTTTCCTCTTTCACCGCCTAAACCATAGCTATTCGATGGATTTAGTCCCACATCTACCAACTCACTGGGTAGGGGCAATTAAGGCAACAAGGCAGTGATCCTTATAAATGGGCATATTCTGCTCTACACGAAACAAAATAGGGTTACAGTCACCAAAAATTAAAATAACATTCTCTATCTTCCGCGAAATCTTTTTGATACGCCGGCATTAAAACATGAGGTGTCAAATTCATAGTCAGCACAGAGACCGCTGCTACGAAGTTGATTAATTAAATATATTGGTGAATGAACCAGAAGGCCAGTTTAATGGAAGCCTGACCTCTGACCTGACCTCGTAGCTGGGTCACCCATTTCCGGGGCCGAGATATATGTGATTGCAGGTTGTCACAGAAACGATGACCACATCACCCAGTAATCATAGTCTGGCTTCGGGCCTCGCCTCCTGCGATCGGTCGGTCAGTCAGGCGGTCGTTACTGACCATAGTTCCTCACTCATGGGAACACAAATATTTGAACACGTATAGCAGTTGAGACGGGCTGAACACAGTCATTGTTTACAATATGAATAGGAAAACAGTTTTATACAGACCAAAAGCATAACTCCATTTTGTGCTTTCCGAACAAATCAATGAAAACCTGTTTGGGCATTTTGTACAAAGTTATTTTGGGGAGTTTGAGAGGCGTTGGACTGGGGTGCAATTTGTATGGTAGTTATCAGCAATCAAATACAGTCTTCTGTTAATTTAAGAAATTATAATTATTATTACATAGTAAGTCTACATTTGAGAGAATCATACAGTAACGCTTAGACACTGGGCATGTTTTATTACCATAGAAAGGCAAAAAAACCTCCTAACAAATTGAAACGGAACCTCAGTGAGAGGGTAATTTGATGACGATGTATTTGATACGTTATCAGTATTGTGTTGTCGACATCATAGTATTTTCGTACCTGTTTTCAACTTGGTAGCGTTTAGATAACGTTTGAAATATTTGACAAAAATCAGTCTATAAGTGAAGACTTTCTTTTCCCCTCACTTACCGTTTTTGGATTATCTTAAACCTCTTCACATTATTCTTCCCTCCACAATTATATAACAAAATGTTTTAATGCACCCTATTAAAGAAGGGTTGTGCCATTAAAATGGAATTTTATGTGTTAGTCCTTACATTAGAGTAACAGTTGCCAAACTTACGATGGGAAATTGTCAATATCTCCTGCCAGGATGTTTCAAGGAAGCTGAGAAATATTGCATGTTGGAATTCATCCTGTAATAATATATTGTCGTTTCTTTAGCTGACGCAGCCGTGGCCGTGTGTTATTGGAGGTGTGTTCAATAGTTAAACAATATCAATGAGATCAAGGGCTTCATTTAGTAGCATTTCTACAAAAGTATACTTTGCCCAGGAATTATGGAGATATGATAAAGTTTTACGTGCCAATGAAGAACTGCAAATAGGTGGGACATAAAATATTAATATCAGTGTAATCAATATAATCTCGATACACTGCTTTGAAAGTGGCTCACAGTTTTGTTTAAATTCTGCATAGTACAGATCAATTCGCACTATATATACACAATGATTAAAGTAAAAAATGCATAAAATAAATAACAATGTTTAATGTCATGCTGCTAGTATTATTAAGTTATATTTATAGTGAAGCATTCTTATGAAATTGTTCCTGCATGCCATCCTGCAAAAGTTTATTATGGATCTGTCTGTCAGTCATTATCTGTGAAGAACAGTGGAGATAACAGCCTCGGATCAGATTTGCACATAGTCACAAACTGTTCTTGGTCTTCTCTGACATGGTGTGACTAGGCAGAATATTCCCGAGGAACCTCGAATTAAGTCCAAGCACATGTTGCCAATCGTTGCCAAAGGACACCCACATGGAAGTACAAGTGTTCCTTTACTCTTTTCCAAGTTTCTTTACTGGGTGTGTATTGCTCTGTGACACTTTGGAAACAAGGAACACTGTCACTTTCATGTGTTCCCTTACTTATTTCCATGAGTATATATTCAGTAGAAAGACTCGAATCTTCTTTGACGTAACATTTTTTGCACATAATGTGGAGACTTTATTTTAGGGGCTAGTGGTTGTGGGGTTGGGAGAGGGTTGGAGCAGGGGAGTGGGTTGGTGCGTATTTCGAATTCAATCACATCACAAAGCAGGTTAGAGTTGACACCATACCAACACCTGATACACGATGCTTATTGTGGGAATCGTACAGAAAACCTCAGGCTTGATGGCATCTAGACTGCGTTCACACGTCACTCAGATAAGTCCAATTACAGAAACGTGACAACCAAAACACTCGTAAATACCGGGATCTGATATTGAGGTTACAGGTCTTCCCTTGACCATTCCAGCCGTGTGTGATAATTACAGGGTTCTGTGATGGCTCTACCAGGGTCCATGGATGCAGGCGATCAGATGAAACTTGAGAAATCGTCGGGAAGACCAAAGCCAGATCTGGATCAAGCCCTGACAAGATGTTACGATTACCCCCCTTTGAAGTTATAGGTGGCGCTGCGCTGGAGGTGCTGGATGCAGACAATGACAGGGTGTGTAGAACAGAGCTTAAGAGGACTATGAGGAACACTGATAGATCCGATATGATGATAGCATTGTTATAAAAAAGAGGCAATCCAGGGGCTAGTATTGCATCCTTAGATGTTCTCTTCTGGAAATATTCACATGGGTATATGTTCGCAGGGATCTGTGTAGCTAACAATACCTATATGCACATCAGGGATGATGATAAGGGATGCTGTGCTAGGGTAATCCTCCTTATACCTGCTTGTAACATAATACACAGATTTAGGGTCCTTAACTGACCACCAATCATTTCATGAAAAGATGGATTTCGGATGAGGCTCATTTTGGAGTCGGCTTCTGCATAGAGTAAATGATGGGGACTTATCGGGCCATTTTTCATAGCTAGTTGGTTTAAAAATCAGTGTTAAATCAGTGCTCCCCATCTTGCGTGCCCCGTGCAGTGAACCCAGATTAATACTAAGTTTCATTGTTTAATGAAAGAGATTCAGATACAAAGCAGATGTTTAGATGTACAAAGCCTGTTCTAATGAACAGTTTCTATCTTCCCAGTAATACTTGTGAAGTTAGTATAGATAATAGTATAATCATGGTACGTTTTTGCTTCACCACTTATAACACACACAGCAATATTATTTCAAATAATAAGATGGCTGTCAAGCCGCACTGAAGTCTCATATTTAAAACCTGCCAAAGCGTTTTCTGTATTTGTGTCGATTTAAAACCGTTTTGTAGCAGGGCTTGCTCATCGATCAGTCAATACAAAAATCGGGTTGGTGCTTTTCACGAACCCAAGCCTCAAAAGGTTTATACAATATTCTCTCCTGACGTCAACCCCCTCCATTGTCCTACCCAACCCTCGTGTGTACTCCCCTCGGTGTACCCAACATCTTTATCATACAGACACGCCCTGATCCACGTTCCTATATGCAATGTATTGCTATGAACAATTAGCGCTGGCTGGGTTTATCCCGTCCTTGCTGAGCGGGGTTATGTAAGCACTCGTGAGGACTTCCTTCATCCGAGGTATAGATGTAGTTGCTTCGGAGCCACTCTGGAGAGTGTGTACAGACACTCAGGGCACAGAAAACATCTTGTTGTATGATGGGGGCTCCTTAAATCAACACTACGCTTGTTATATATGCACTAAGGGCCTTTAGGCCCAGCTACCTGTCATATATGCCTTAATATGACAACACTCGCCGGGACAATGCCGCACTACTCGCGAGACGTGGAATCGTGCCTCTTGTTATGGCGTTAGGGAACTATTCTTCTTCCATGTGGAACCTGACATGTTTGGCCACGTTGTTTGTGGGCCACACCGAAGGTTGGTGTTTTGCAGTTGATACCATCACGAAGGGGGTCGCGTGGCTTCCCGTAGTTGCCTGCACACCTGATAACGGTAAAAGCAAGACGCTGGTAGCGACGACGTTGTCGCTACATTTAGTCGACGGTGACGTTTTTAAGGACTGAGTGGTCAATTAACGCGAGGATAATGATTTGCAAGCATACCGTTTGGCTTCTGTTGACAACGCGGACCCTAACAAAGACTTTAGACGTTGGACGAGTGATTTCTACTCGGAACACATGAATTGGCGCACTAAATTTACCGCGCATGACTCTTGAATCATGAAAATGGGTAGCTAGTACAACCAATTACTTCATTATCGTTTCCGTGAACACCAAAATATCTGCTAAACAACAAACTGATCTCGAACCAATGTTTTAATACTAGAAATAACATACTGATTATAAATGTACATTATGTTTATACGATAAAATATATTTGTGAAGTCTTTATAGGAGAGTTTCCCACAAAAGGGACTCCACTTGATCAGCTACGGATCGATTTCAATATGTTGCGTGTGAATGCGTATGAAGTTATTGATCTATGTAATTTTATTAACACCCTAAAGCTGTGGGGAGAGGAACCGGTGAGTGTACCCGTGGGACTCTCCTCTCCCTCCTCATCCTACCCTCTGTCCAGGAGCACCCACTTCCTGCCCAACACCGGTCAAGTCAGGGTTAATTCCTATTTACCCGTGAGGGTATTTTCGACAAAGGCGTTCGGTATAAGTTTACTTTAGGTGCCTAAGCATGTGATCCCGCCCATTGTCTCACCCCTCGCGTCTGTGGCTCGCTACCCCTCTCCCGTCCCCTCTTTATTTTCCTCTGACGGAGGGGCTGATAGTACAGCTTTGGTTTACCCTCAATGGGACAAATTGCCATGGCTGGATTGAACCCAATTTCCCACACTACCAATTGTACTCAACAAAAGTGGAATCTCGTCCTAAGCGCCCGTAGCAGATTTAAATCCGTCTATCGGTATGGGATTTCGTCTGCATCAACAACGCTGATGGCTCTTATATTGCTAATGTACTTTCCGTTGGCTGCGGCAAATCACCCGTATCTAGGATAAACACGATACTTAATGTTCCATGTTGATGTCTTGAAATTTTCTTAAGTTAAATGTAGTGGTCACAATTATACTGATAACGAACAACCGACGTCTTCACAAATGAACTCAGTGGTTATTTTAACTGAAACGCGAACAACAGAGCTCTTAATGGTGGAATAATTGTCCTCTTCCTAAACAATATAGTCAGGCCAATATGACAGTGACGCCCAGGGTGTTTAAAGAGACGTGTGAAGGGGTTGGCATTCCTGGATCTACATAGTGTTCGTGATGTCAAACATCGCTCCCCTCCCCCCACTCACATGTCTCGAGGGGGTATAGGAGACTTAGTTGTCAAGCAGTTCCTCGAGAGAATTCTAATGAAACCGTTATCATTCAACACATGCTTGTGGTGATCCCTGCGTACTCTCTCTATAATGTTATTCCTGTTTTATAACGGTACTTCGAGACAAGAAGACGTACATAGAATTTTTTGTTGAGCTTGGGTCATCAAGTTCTTAGGATTTTAAATAACTCGCTCGCTTGAATACATTTACCAAAACACTGTGCCAGCATATTTGTAAAACGACGATATTAGAACATTGATAATTTATGGCAATATTACCATTGGCATATTGACCATTTTTAACCAAAAAAACCCACTTAATGTTTAAACGCCATTGTTCTGATACTGGCATTGGCAAAAATATGCAAAAATACTGTATTCCTATTTGTGAGTCGCACGCGTGCGCCCATAGTCTATCGCTTCCATGAAACTCTTTGACGGTTCCCGTTACAAAATTGCTGCCCGGCACAACCATACATTTCCAAATTAAATCAAATTAAATTAAATCAAAAGTCATTGTTTATAAATTACAGTTTTTCGGGAAAACTATCTTTCCTATACTGATCACGAAAGGAGTACTAGTTATTGTCCCTACGTTTTAGTCTGTAATGAGACACCTTTACCAGTACGTTCGGTATAGTGAGTGAATTTAGTTTTATGCTGCTTTTAGCAATATTCCAGCAATATCACAACGGGGACACCAAAAATGGGTTTCATAAATCGTGCCCTTTTGGGGAATCGAACCCAGGTCTACGACGTGACGAGCGAACCCTTCAACCACTAGGCTACCCCACCGCCTCTCCTTTGGTATTCACAACACACTGCATAATGTACACATACCCTCCTTTCTCACATGAATTCACGTTTGCCCTAGATATTAACTGTTAATTTTACACGCTTTCCCCATCGTCGCGCTGACAAAAGATTACATTCCTCAGCCCCCGAAACGTGTTCGAATCCCGTTGGTTTAAGCTTAAATTACTTAGATGACAGATCCATCGCTGACTTATTTTGACAACTTAAGTTGTTTTGGTATGGGTAAAAACAATCAGCCGTAGGATGAACCGCCGTTGTCACTACATGAAAGATGTTTATTATCGATATGGCTTAACCCAAACAATACCGCGGCAACCACGATCTCTCCCTAACACCCCCTTAACGCATATACATATAGAATGTTGTATTGAACATTACTTCCATCGATTGAGCCAAGCATGTACTTTACACACCCATTTAAATCCGCGATTTAAAAAAACCCGGGCGGCTGCCTCCCTATGCCGGATCATTTGAAGTAGACCATCAAATATGAGATGTCAATTTCAGCATAATTCGGACCCCTCAGGGGTACGCCTGTTGCAGTGTTAGGTAGTACATATTTAACAGCGAGAGTGAATTACCCAGCTTTCTATAGGCGTTGGAGCGGGGGAATATTCTTGCGATTAATTGAGAGTTCATTGAGTTGGGTTGAGGGAAGCCAGGTCACTCTGAACAGCAGGGATAGATCTCTGCTTAACAAATGAAATGAAATTGCTTCTTGAACAGAGTTATCTGTTGGAGGGGATGATTAAAGGGGATTTGCCTGGTTATACACCCTCCACAGCTCTCAGCAACAGGACCGCACTGTGTGTCGGTGGGGGTAGGGGGTGGGGGATGACGTCAAGGGGAAGGGCTTGAGATCTGTTATGGATGCCATCAGAGAAATGTTTCATAACAACAAAATAAAGATATTTATAAATAATTTGAAGACTGAATGTGATTGTGGATTGAAGGGGTACAGTTGTACTGTCAGGGGGTGGAGTTTCGTGGCTACCGAGGCACGTGCCCTTGTGTCTCGCGTCTTCAATACGGCATGCTCAGAGGCAGGGTGGTTGACGACCAAATAAACACTCAGTTCGACAACCAGACTACTGTATATCGATGACTGATAAAAGAAATACGAGGGGTATTTATAAAGTAAGAGTGTATCTACCCAGAACAAAATCTCGTAATAATGGACTTGTTGCGATGACAGATACACCCCTTTATGAGAAACTAACTTGCTTACTTACAACGGCATTTATTCGTTCCAGCTGCAGCCCTATGTAGTTTTTGTATGTATCAGCATCTATGAAGGAGAATGTTAAATAATGGTAAATTTTAAATGTGCTCCGTGGTTATTGGACTTACGATATGTATACGCACAGGCTGTGGGATTAGAGCAGTTATTTGGTGCCTTTAATTGGTAATAAAGTCACATTACTTTTTGGACCATTTCAAATAAATTAAGAAATTTATATTCAACAATTTGTGTCCTTTAAGCGGCTTGTAACTAATACCCCAGTGCAGTGTGCGAAATAGTTTCCAAATTTTGCTAGCTAGTCTGAAAAATAATTTACTAGCTCGAAATTTGAATGTAGAAAGTTAATACAACAAAATAGATGAGAGTAGATATTGTCGGCATGTCAAGGGTTTCGACATTAAGGTGTTAACATTTTTATCAGGCCATGGGCTTGCATAATTAAAACAGAGCTTAATAAGTTAACAAGTCGGAGAGAGATATATTTACAAAATGACCCCATGAAAGTATTCACTAGCCAATCGGGCCAGTAACTGTGGAGATTTACTGACCGTACTGGATTTTTACTAGCCACGGGCTAGTGTTCCAGGGGCTGTTTTCGCACTCTCCCTCGGTGTCACATGGACAATTCAACTACATTCTTAAGTATGTCTGAAATCACCGATAACATGACAACCCGTATTTCCGTTATGTTTTCATGACGTTTAGAACGTATGGGTTGACTACGTCGAGGAATTGGCTGTACAGAGTTACGTCCCTTGAGTGTACCAGAAACCGATGATTATGGACTCGGAGTGCACGGGTAGCCCCTCCCCTCCTCCCCTCTCCACAAGAGGAGAGAGGGAGTGATTAATGTCACCCGAATCGTCCGGTTATTAATATATCAAACTGGTCATGTGCTTCCGGGTGTAAGTATTAGCGCAATGCTCATTGCGCAGCAACGTAGAGGTTATAAACCAGTTTTAAGCGAGGAGTAGCGCGCCAAGATGAGCGAGTCCGACAAAAGCAAAGAAGGCAAGAATTATTATTTCGCCCTGGACCTGGATCCCGGCTTTCCAAAAATCTCCAGCATTGGGACCTCTGAGGGTTGACAGCTATGCCTCGTCTCAAACTATATGTATGCCTCTTGAGTGACTCGTGGGGGATCAAACCCAGGACCATAACATCTCCGGGCGAACGCTCTAACCACTATACTACGGAGACGGTCCGCGGGCATATGCATGCATCCCTTGCAATACAGATAAGATAATTATAAAATCACAATTCACCTTATATTTACTGGCAACTGATATACATTTATTATTCGTGAACATCACAGCAGTGCTAATATATGAATACAGTAGTCACTGCAATTGAAATAAAATATGATAATGTACAGTCTATAAAAGCAGTGATGTATGGGTGGTGACATGCGACATAAGCCGAAACACAGTGGTTATACAGGAGCTTGATTTACGGACCGACTGCGCTAATTGCCATAAATCACCAACCACGGCAATGACAATGGCGACGTGAACCCTGTGTAATGACTGCATGTACCGTGTCCCCGGCGCGTCCAGTCTAAACCTAGCATGTCCCCTAGACCCAGCGACACTCAGTCGGGGGTCGGGTCGCAGTGGCTCTCATGCATCCTTGAAATCTAACTCCTGAGTAAGACAGGCCATCAGTCTTAGTCCGGCGGAGAATCATATTTTCAGGGGTATTATGACCAGCCATCCAGCGCCCCCGCAAAGATGATGCACACCCAGTCAAGGAGTTTATGGCATGCCGGACCACAATGTACACTACATCATATCCTGGACATCTGACAATGACCACTCCAATCTGGACAGTAGGTGACCGCTGCCCTGCCGTGTCCTGAACGGAGTCATCCCCAATCACCTTGCTAACGTCGCCCCATCCTTCTCTTGCTTCTGAAGAACCAGTCGCCTAGGAGACAAGACAATGGAGAGGGACATACGATATGTTATAAAGTTGATCATCTTTCTTGTCAACTTCATCATCATTTGTGATCTGTGACATCTGAGCTAGTTCTCACATTCCATCCGGGTAGATACTCGGGTACCACTTGCTGGTTCGGACATACCTCCAATTGTTGTCCATAGTACTGACCATCAAAAGTCAATATCGCATTTCTCTTAGCAACATCGTATACAAAGATGACGTCTCTTTGTCACACCGATTCTTTATCACCATACGCATCTGTAACTGTGCCCATCTTTAAATTAATGCCTGATTTATAAACATTTTTACAGGTAAAACGTTTTAAACTTTAGCTAAAGAATCAAACGATGTCCCTTTCCCAGGCTTGCAATGTATGAACTGCCTGGTAAAACAGTTTAGATAGAAAATAAAAATACAAACGTTATCATAAGGTTACTGGGCTGAAAACTCAACTAACACAACCGTGATGTCAAAAACTATACATGTAACACGGAGTGAAAACACTTTATTCGGGAACAACACCAGGCTACGTAATTAATAATCTCTTGTCATACACGACAATATGTAATGATTAAAATTCTAGGGTTTTCATGTTAAAAAAAGAAAATAATAAAACATTATCATTTTTATTACAATTATTTTTGTAACAATTACTAATGTGACTATCAGGAATATTGTTGTTGTTCTTGCGTTTAAGATAAGGTATGGGATCATTCTAAACAACTTCGTAAAAATGGACCTAACCACACCTATCCTATGTTATTTTTATTTATTTATTTTTTATTTTTTTAATTACACAGTTTTTGTTACTATTACTAATATTACTAGTCGTATTGTTGTTGTTGTTGTTGTTGTTGTTGTTGTTGTTGTTGTTGTTGTTACTCTTGTGTTTAAGAAAACTTCGGGATCGAGCTAAACAAGATCATGCAACTGGACCTAACCACCCAATTAGCTCATAAACAGCTCAATGTAATCCACTGCCGCACGCGTGGTCAGTTCACAGCAGTGGGGTAAGTGTCCTTTAAGGGGTACAAATGTACATCCAACGTCTTCACATCTACTCCATTCTACTCTGTAACTATACCCGGCCTTCACTCCACTCTCCTATTGCCGTCCACGGCACGTACCCGACGCGTTCCCCTACCACGTGCAGACTTACGCTACTCTGCTGCCTCAAGTAGGTTTATGGACGTATATTCAATGTAAATAAAAAGAAGGAAATCGCTTTCATTCACAAGTCCTATTTGCGGAGAATTAGCATGTGTATAGAGAGGAAGTCGGTTGTGTACCTACAGCGGGTATACGAAGGTCACCCATACGCACGAGGTTACACAGAGGTGTATGCATGGCGCTGTGAGTCTACAGTACACGATGTCGCTTATCTGTATAAGTGAACGTCAAGGACGGCGTCATTTGCTTCACATGATACTCATGTAACGTCATTGGGTGCATCGGGGCCTAGTGTGTTGGTTCACTGCATGGTCACACAGGCAGTGTGTGGGACGTGAATTAAGCTGGGTATTGACAGAGACGCCGAGATATGGGTGTGTGTGTGGCTTGACACATACTGGGTTGAGATTCATCACTATAGTTGAGTAAAACATGACAAGGAGGAAACTCTCGGTAGAAGCTGATCTGTCAAACATCACTACTACTACTACTACTACTACTACTACTACTACTACTACTACTACTACTACTACTACTACTACTACAACTACTACTACAACTACTACTACTACTACTACTACTACTACTACTACTACTACTGCTGCTGCTAGTGCTGCTAATGCTGCTGCTGCTAATGCTGCTAGTGCTGCTAGTACTGCTACTACTACTACTACTACTACTACTACTAATGCTGCTAGTGCTGCTACTACTACTAGTGCTGCTACTACTACTAGTGCTGCTGCTGCTGCTACTAGTGCTGCTACTACTAGTAGTGCTGCTACTACTACTACTGCTGCTGCTGCTACTAGTGCTGCTACTACTACTACTATTGCTGATACTGATGTTACTAGTAGTAGTACTGCTGCTACTACAACTAGTGGTGCTGCTACTACTAGTGCTGCTGCTGCTACTACTACGACTACTACTAGTCTTACTACTAGTAGTGTAGCTACTATACTGAATATAAATGTAAGTACTACTGATGCTACTACTACTCCTGTTACTTCAACTTCCACTACTACTGTCGCCTTGACGACGAGAACTACTACTACTGCTGCAACTACTAACACCCACCCATCCATTGGGAATGGGTGCGTGCGTGTGTGTGTGTATGTGGGGGTGGGGGATGTGGCAGATCTTTTTTTTTTTTGCGTTGGCAGAGTCATGGGTTGAGGGTCTTCAGTGGTGTCGCACCCCCAGACCCCCACTTTCATTGTCAAAGTTCCTGGATCCGTGCATGACTACGTACCACATCTCCTGTATCTGCCTTGTGCTGTTACAACAACTACTACCGCAACCACCACTACTACTGCGAAGGGCTGAGGCCCTTAGGCTCCTATGTCTGACCTGGGTAGATTCCATCTTGTTCTCTGATCACGATCCATTGTTCTCAGGTACACGTGTTCTTAGGGAGCCTGTATCGCCTCAAGTCTTTCTCACACATATAACTCACATGTATCTCACACAGGTATAAATGAAATCTGTACAAGGCCTGTTCGATGACAGGAAAGGATGGAGAGAGGGAGCGAGAGAGCGAGAGAAAGGTGTGAGAGAGAGAGAGAGAGAAAGAGAGAGAAAGTAGCAGAGCATTAACGTCACGTGTATGCACGTGTGTGTTCGTTGTTGCGTGTACCTGTCCGGACTAATGCGGGTTTAATAAGGACAACCCAGACATATCATGTCTGAACGGAAGCCTAGTTGGACACAATGTACCGAATCCAGTCCTCGTCTTATCCCTTTAATGCCTAGTGTCAGACACTAACAACAACTATCATCGTTAAAGTCTACCGACTTCGAGTATGCACGGGTCACCGGTCCCTGATTATGTGTCGTTAATAGACATCAGAAAAACGCCATCAAACTAGCGTAATCTGCCCAGCTTTCATGTCCAGTAGTAACGAGGCGCCGAGCTCCACCGTGACCTCACCTGACACTGACCTCGATGTGATCTGTCGTAACCACGAACATCAACAGGTAATGTTACTGTGCCCTATTCTGTCTCTTAAGCCCGTCTAAAGGGTCCCATAGAAGGTAAGACTATAAACGGGTATTAAAATGATGTTACGGGGCTTTGAAGACTAGGTCCGATCAGAACTAACAAACTCCAGTCGACCCCGTACAAGATTATACGATAACAAGACGTGTCGCTATGCCCCATGGAGGGATTCAGAGGGGTGTGTGTGTGTGTCTGTGTCTCTGTGTGTGTCTGTGTGTCTGTCTGTGTCTGTCTGTCTGTGTCTCTGTGTGTGTCTGTGTGGGGCCAGGGGGCGCACCCGACCTTTTTGTCCAGAAATTATGTTATATGACCATTGAATCTCGGGAGAAAATGAAGTTTATCCCCCTACTTTCAATCGTGTGCACACCCCACCCTCCCTTTCTCAAAAAGATGTACATGCCCCCACCGTCCCGCCCTTCCTCCTCCTCAACTATTTTTCACACGTTTTGTTTCTGTACCTTAGAGGTTAGAATACTTCATCTTCTAGGGCGAAAAGTTATGTACTCTTGAACATTCGGTTTGACCAAATAATGACATACATCAACCAAGTCAGCAATCCTTCCCACCCGATCCCGTCAGTCGCCATTAAAGACAAGCATGGATTGCTGCAGACCAGTTCTATCCCTGATCTTCTCGAGACTGACCTCATTTATATCGACGATAATGTTCACTACAGGTGGGAGTGACAGTGCTTTAACTGAAATGTAAAGCGTTCCTGATTTTAACAAATAAAACCGTGACGTCGTGCCGTTGATTAAACGATCAAATGTATTTCAAAAGGGACAATTTGTTATTCAGGCGTATATTAAACCCATCGTTCTGGATTTGACGGAACTATTGCTTAATTCAGACACTCAGCTGAACAGTTTAAAAGGAAGTCGTGTTGAGTTACATATAACAAACTAAAAAAATATGAAGCATTGCTGTCTTAGTTCAGAGCTCTAGATTTCCTGTAATCCTCATCAATGTACAAGCGATTGATAAAATGCAGTTTTACGACCCTATAAAATTGTAAATGCGTTTGTATTGTACATTGTAAAGATCAAGTGGCAACGGATCTTGGCGCACGTGCATAGGCTGCAAACAAATACACGCGTGCGTCACGCAAGGTCAAAAACAGCAAATAGGTCTGGTTTACTTTTGAAATATTTTTAAAAAAAATGTTTCGTCGCGGGTAAAAAAAAGGATGAAGAACATACCCGTGGAACTCACCTAGTTTCTTTTGGTGTCTATTGACTTTAAAACTGAACGTTCACTGAAGAATATATTATGTGCATGTATGTGTGCCGTCTACCGTTTAAGAAATTGCAATAAATGGTTGAATGAATAGCCGAATGAATGAGCATTTATTTAATTAGCAGCTACAGCTGTCCAGATTATTGTAGTAGGCACTCCCACTGTCTGGTTTGTCTATCGAACAAGCTGGCGCCCCCTCCAAGCTGTTACACATGAGGAACAGAAGTACACCGTGTTGGGTGAGTGGGGGTATGTCCTGCAAGGCGTGATGATCAGTCCGACTTGTCTGTGTGACATATTGGGCAGTTACCATGCGCCACTGAAGAATTCCAACACACCCTTTGTATGTGTGAGTTTATTTTTACGCTGCTTTTAGCAATATTTCAGCAACATCGCTGCGAATTACAACAGAAATGGGCTGCACGCATTATACACATGCGGAGAATCAAACAAGGGTCTTCGGCTTGACGAGCGAACGTTTTAACCATAAGGCTACCCACAGCCCTGCCATTCTAGAAGGGAAGTGTAATCAGGGAACGACAGTATGCAGACCACGTTTATATATTCAAATGTGTAGGTGTGTTGCTCCATATTTCGCAATATTATTGTAACGGAACGCAAAACTGGCATTTCGAGCTGTTTCCAGGGAAACACTGCTTACATCTGCTCCACAAGCACTGACGGAGGTAAACATCAGCAATATCGCTACAAGCTTGTCATTGTCATAATGATGTGTTCTGATGATATGCTGTAGTGGTAAGCTGTAGTGGTATTCGAGATCACAGGGGTTTGAATTACTGTTCGGACAACAATATTTAAGAAATAATAATCAACACTTTTGCATTTGCATATTGTTTTCACGTGTTATGATTAACATATATGCCAAATGTGAACGAAATCGGTGAATATTTTAAATTCTACCGCTACACTCACTATATATTATTATTAGACCTTCTTGAAAAAGGTAGGGGATATTGGATTTGCAAGACTGATAAATGTACATGATAGACCCTACGAAGAAACAGATGATGAAGAGAAATTAAAGGAAAATGTGACAATTTATTCCATTCTTCTCGAAATGTTTCATCTGTATGGATAGATATTACTTTTTATTTTATATTTTGGCACTAGCTAATGGTATTCTCGCAACATGGCTAATACCCTATTTTGGGGGTGGTGGTATATTAGTGTTCAAACAGTGAATCGAAGCCATGTGTTCCTGACGCCGATCTTGTGTCTACCAACAGTGAAACATAGTTGTAAAAACGCTCGATTCAATTATGACACCAATATGCATCAGGCAGTTCAAAGTTCATATACCTACAGTTTACCGTGTTTAATATTCCTATGAGAAGTGTTCATACATTTTGCATACACATTTTCATACATATTGAATTTCGTGTGTTATCATAGTGTGCACACACGCATGCTCTTTGGGACATGAGGTGTCGGTGACCGGCTGGTCCGGGCAAAACGACACACTATGGTCAGTGATTATTGACCATGGTCTTCAACGAGCCATTAGTCATAATGTCGGAAGTCAGCACTGACACTCGTATACCTGTCTCCGAAGGCCTAACACAACGGAAACAGCAAATGACAGCTGCGCGATTCATTGTATAGATACAATGATGACACCAGCATCGGTGAATCGGCTGAGAACTCATCGACAGTAGAAATTCTTGTGCAGCTGGTTCTGGAAATACTTCAACGGCCGTAAATCCAGGAAACAATTTGTCTCGAGTAATTGAGATGCACATTTTCACAATGTGGCAAGTTTTGACAGGTGCGACATTGAGCCGTTGGTTTAGGAAAGTCATGTTTAACTATTTCCCATAATACCCTGGGTGGTGGAAACCCCGAAAGCGATCGTAGCGTTTAGGTGATCCTAAAACCCATACTTTAACACAGACGTTCGGCTGTCGAAGAGCTATGATCGCTCTGGGGAATGGGGAATTGAAAATAAATTAGACTACAAACTAGAATTAGGCTACACTCCATCTCCTCGACGATATCTGAACCCGTGGCACCATCTTCCAAAAACAAAGTCAGGGGATGATGACATTGATGTTGTTTATACAATTTTTCACATTGAAATGACCAATGGTTGATTTCATAAACTAAGGTTCGTGGGGAACATTCAAGCTTCATGTCCCGTATGCCCCTTCTAACTCTTATTTTACTCTGTTGTCGTGGAAAATATGAATTTGACGTACTGTGGACTTATTCTGTTGCAAAGCCTATATTGTGCCTGTGGATCAATAAGAAAAAGGTAATAAAAATGTTATCGGTTCGGAATGAATCATAACTTGAAGCGCTCGTTAAATCTCGCTCGTTACCGCTCGCCAGCTATGCATGACGTCATCACAGGACATTGATTAATGTCAGAAATTGAGTATCCGCACTTTTTAATCCATAGCTGAAAAGTGTGCACACGATCATTTAACAATTATGGAGGTTTCTTATAGGCTATAAATTTTAGCCAACGACACATATTGTTTTACTGCATATGCAAACTGAAGAAAATCTCACATAAATGGTTTATACCTCTCAAATGACACGTGAAATGACCACCATCAAAACCGAGTTCTGTCCAAGTAAAGCAGACGGGGTATCGATGACCTCACATGACCCGTCTCTGACTTCTGTTCCCTTAATTTTGTTAAACTTAGTACCGCGTTAGTTTTAACTATACTTTGTTAGTTAACGATAATTAAAAGTTTTTTTCACGATAAATAATGTCTAAGTCGGTTGTGTTACTTAACGATAACTGTTCTTATAACCTCACACGTGAAAAGACCTTCAGTAAATATTTTCGATAGGTGTTTGGATGAAGTTGGGCGTCTTCGCGGCGATAATCACATGCCTCAGACACGAGTCTGATTCGACAGTGGATAACCAGTACTTTGACTGGTCAAAGTCAAAGTACGAGCTTATCAAATCTTGGAGTACAGTTTAGGGTACAAGTTTAATTATTTTTCAAGCGCCTAATTTCTTTCGTTTAAAAGTTTAAGTTCACGGCTCCTGCAATGGTATTAGGGGTAGCCTACTGATTAAAGCGTTCGCTCGTCATACCGTACATCCTCGGGTTCGATTCCCCACATGGGTGCAATGCGTGAGGACCCATTTCTGGTGTCCCTCGTCGTGATACCGGTGTAAAAGTGCTAAAAGCGAAGTATAACAAAACTCAATCAGCCACAAGCTAGTGATTGATAGCATGCACGTCATCTGAATAAACGATGCACAAATATAATTATTATCTATATACACACAATTACAGACAGATTAATAAATATTCTCTCAGTATACACTCATTCCCTAACCATAGTATTCGTATTATAATGCCAACCTCAGCCAAATGTAATGGTAGCTGACGCGAGACCTAGATTCTGACATGGAACTGACACGGGTATTTAAGAACTACTGTCCTACATACATCCTTTGCATGACTATCAAGAAGCAGACAAAGTTTTGATCAGTTATACTTTCAAAAAACTTGTGTCAGTTCTCAGACAATTTTCAATGAGCAAAGCAACCGTTTTGGGTGCTTTAAAACGAGTCGTATACTCCTGATATAAGCGAAAGGTATTGTGTAGAGTGATAGCTTCCTGCATCAACAGGTTAGACATTATATGTAGGAGCTGTCTACATTTCCGCCAAATTAATATTAATAATGTATGGAACGCGACCGTCACTCAGCAGAATGAGCGACGTGTATGAATATTATAACCACCACAGAGAAAAGCTTTGGAACAGCTAACAAATTAAAAGAATGGGTGTCTTTTTCGTCAAAAGTGTGCTAAAATGTTTTTAAAAATATATAAATAGCAACAACAAAAAACAAACAAAAAACCCGACCCAAAAAACTGTAGCATGTTGACAATATTAGAATATTGCTAAGAGAGGCTTAACACGTAGACTAAGGCTTAGCCCCTGAATATATACATATATAATTTTGACAGAAACACACAAACCCATTTTAATTGAGAAGGAGGCCCAGGAGGACATGCGATTCAGAACCTGAACATGAGGAAATCTAGACTTGCTTCATTTAAGGCTTTAGCACTGCAGAGAAGGCCTGGCATTAAGTAAAATAATGTGGTGAACCACATAAAACTATAATTGCTCTATTTTTCAGCACGGACCAAATAACATGAAAGTTGTTGAAAGTTATTTTTTTATTAACACGCTAGGTATAGCTAGGCATAAATATGAGCATGTATTCAAAACATTCTCCATTTCCATCGGGCGTTTATTTTGTATCATTAACCATCCAATACATTATCATGGCGGGCAGGCATCACCCTGTAGCTGCTACAGCCATGATGCTTGTCCCTTCATGGACAATTCTCCTTAAACGAAATTCCTATAAAGAACAATTCCCTTCAGCATAAACTCCTAACAGACATTTTCCACCTGAATTCCCGTCATGGACAATTCCGCACATGGAAAACTTCTGTCATGGATAATTCCATACCTGGAAAGTTTCGGTCGTAGATATTAAGCACATTGACAATTCCCGTCATTGACCATACTACATATTAAAACTTCCTGTTTCGCACATGTCCGCATATGGAGAATTCTTATCATGGCGTTTTTCTCACATGGACAATTCCAGTCTTTTTATTACTGGAAAATTGTTATTATACAAATGTCGTTATTTACACGTGTACGGAAGCAGACAGAAATTTGCCAATGTCAATGAAGAAACATTCCACTACTTCAGATTATGTCCGAAGTACAAGCTGTGAAACCCCTTCTTTCAACACGGTTATATTATGGGTACATATGGTTTATCGTTATAGCAAATGGTTTATAGTTATAGCAAATGGTTTATGGTTATAGCAAATGAAGATTAAGTTTAGTTTTAAGGTTTTGTTATCAATTAACGTATTTCCGAATTATATACATGTTATATGTGTGATTGTCAGAATCAACATTTGAACCTTACGTTTGCAATGTATTGTCACGTGTTTTCAGTCTAGTGAGATTTAGATAATGTTACTAATTATTCAAGATCAATTGAAAGTTCATGTCTAAATTCAGTTAACCTAATTGAAAACATCACATTGAAAGAATAAAGAAATCGAGTGTCACACGTCACCTCTCTTCAAGAAATCAAGTTTAAATCCCCAGCACGTTTTACCTGAATATGTTGCTCATTTTCATTTTTAGACGTTAAATATGACCATGAGTCGTTGTCTCAAGCACTTTGTTTTTCAGCTGCAGGTACGTATCTTGTTTCCGTTTTCACAAAAGACCTTTTCGTGTACACTTTACGATGTATATCAAGAATAGGTAGTTACTCGTCGGGCCATTTTCAAGGAACTGATAAAAATAGCTGAGTAGTTTTCACGCCCGGCGGGAGCTGCTGACACGATACCCTGACATTTGATATGTATTTCAGCCTTCGCTCTTTATTCTCGCTGGCTATTTAGAAATGAATGAATATTTTTTATGTTAAACTAAGTGTTTTGTATTTGTGACCAGATATTTTTCCGATGACACCTGAAAACATCCCAAGGAGGAGATGTATCTGGTGACATGTTAAAGAGGCCAGCATCTCCAGGCAATAAACACTGATGAAGAAGTGATGAGTGTATGAATCCGCTATATAACGCTAGTGTCAGATCGGGGCGCCGGACGGGGGACATAATCTATTGCTCTTTGCTGTCCGACTCTGTAAAAAAACAGAGGTCAGTTTGGGTCACCATGCTATCTTAATCAGAAATATCAGGATTTGTGAATATGCGTTATTTATCACGGAGTTTTGATGACAGGTATATGCATTGATAATATCTCACGAAGCGAGGCTGAATGGTTGATGAGTGGATGATTAGGGAGGGGGCGAGGGGGCCGGGCGAACAACGCACGGGGGACAATATGTTGATTGCTAGGGGGGCAGTGAACGGACATATCGACACTCTTTCGAGGATCCTTTTCAGGAGGTAGTGTCAAAATTAGAAATTGTTGTTCGTATTCAAACAATGGCTGTCATGTTGGGAGACGGTTGAACGCGGAGGAATGGTACAGGTAAAACGCTTGTCACCTTTCGCTTTATTTCAACTGATGGCGGCCGATGTCGATTACAAGGCAGCGGTGAAACCTGCCATACGGAGCTGATGTTCGGGGTGGTCACCACGGCAGAAGGACAGACAGACAGACTAAATATGACAAGTCGCAACTTTGATATCCGATGCAGGAAAATGCAGCAACTATTTGTGAAGAAAAGCAATTTGATGCACGATAAGAGCTTAGAGCTAAATTATCTGCTCTTTAGGTGTTAAGTAGCGCACCCTCATATCAGAAACACGGGTTAATGAGTGGGTTAGGGCGGGTTTACTGGGAGCTGGGGTTAAAGGTTGTAAGCTCTGGCACTCCGAACCAAAAATGATGTACAGTCAATGTATCAATCTAAGCTGTATGAGAGAGAGAGAGAGAGAGAGAGAGAGAGAGGGGGGGAGAGCGTGTGTGTGTGTGTGTGTGTGTGTGAGAGAGAGAGAGAGAGAGAGAGAGTTATGACCTTTTCACTCTTGTTTGATAAAGAAACTTCTCACTGTAATAAATCATAAAAATTGTCTTCCATGAAATATCTTGCCCGTATCTTTGCCATCTTTCATTAAGTTGTGTTGCTATTATTGATTTGTTTTTTCTAGTAGTCATTGCTGTTTTTATTGGACAATGTTGGTCATCCAAATAGAACACTTCGCACCACGGCGTGCACTTCAGTCTGCTGAACGTACACCTTTTACGACTTTTATGACGGGGTACGATACTGAATCACATTTTCGGCCAAGCCCAGAAAGTAATGAATGAAGACGGTAAATGCACATTAACGGGAGATACGTACGTCGGTGCTTGACCTTTTCATTCAGAAAGGTTAAAAACTTCTCCTTGTTCTGTAGGAAACATCACCTATAAATGGAAACCCATGTATAAAATATGTCAATACAACGGACAGCATTAACAACTAACAAGAATGAATTTAAGAGAATATGACACCCATGACCCCAGCAATAGCCGTGTTTTGCCAGTTTGTGTTTAATTGCCGACAATTTTGCCTAGCAAAAGACACATTTACGTAATGAAATTATAATTTATTTGCATGCAACGGGACCTTCGTCGTCTTTTCTGTCAGAGAGCGGTTCTAGTTCGCCCACAAGTGAGAGACGCGGCAGGCACAAAGGACATTTGTCACCGGATAAATCATCCCCGTAACGCCATTAAACAACACCAGGATGTAATCCGGAGATAGTTGTACATGCACATCACGTGACCAGTTGGTCAGCTCTCGATGAACGTGTGCTGTTGCTCGTCAACGCTTCACCGTGACCATTGCGCCGTGAAATATTTGAAATGGTTCTGTTTAAAGTCTGCGTGTGTACAGGGTTTATGGATGATTGTGTACGAAGTTTCAAACTGGGTTTGCAGTAACAAGAGTTGTTCAGTTGTTCACAGATGTTTTGTAAGATCTTAACGGTACCCGTAAGGTAGTAAAGACAAAAAGTTGCAAAAGTTATTATGAAAGGGAAATCCTGAGTAGGCCACGGTCATATTCCACCGATGTAAATGAACACAGTCACAGCGGTAATAAAAAAACTATGACTTGAATAGGCAGCTACGCTAATTAACTGTAGAGGTACGTTTATTACATGCTATTTTGTTGTTTATCGTGGACATGCTCTGTGGTTTATTGTTGGTGTGTTCTTTTGTTGTTTATCGTAGTTATACCCTGTTGTTGTTAACCGTTGGTATGTTTTGTTGTTCTTTATCTTAGATATTCTCTGTGGTTGTTTATTGTGTAGGTATGGTCTGTGGTTGTTTATTGGTAGGTATGTTCTGTGGTTGTTTGTTGTAGGTATGGTCTGTTGTTTATCGTAGGTATGTTTTGTTGTTGTTTATCTTAGATATGCTCTGTGGGTGTTTATCGTTAGTATGCTTTGTTGTTGTTTAATGTAGGTATGGTCTGTTTATCGTAGGTAAAGCTGTGAAATGCAGGCGTGCCATGTAGAGTAGTATATGCAATACAGCTTTGGTAAGCAGTATACGGCTGTATACACACTTCCGTATAAGCAGGATAGAATGCACAGGCTGTATACCAAGGACCTTTTATTTTCGTAAGAAACAAAAGTTGTTCCCGGGAAGAGGAGCCTCCTGCATCGAGCCAATATCAAATACCCGGATGTAACACCAGACGAAGGAAGCGTCAGGGGTGCGTCATGATCTTGGACTGGTCGTGCTCACCCCTTGTTAAATGATTCAAGAAGCACCTGACACAGGTGTGCACAAGCACAATACTTACCTGTTATCCAATCCATTGCAATAAGTGCTTTACCTCACTTATACATGTCAAATTCAGGTGTTTGTAAGCGCCAATAAGTGCCAGTGAAAAAATGTCAAGTAGATCGTAATCAGCGAAATAGCAACATACGGGTCCGATTGCACGTGCTGTTATATTAATAGAAGTAAACACTTGCAAAGCGAAATCCTAATTAGGCTCCAGTTGTATTCCACGGATGAAGTATTATATCCAGGTATGAGTGTGTGTTACTCTGAAGAGAAGACAAGGAAAGTTACACGACACTGATGGAATTATAGTGACGTGAAAGCTAGGGCTCTTGAGGAAAACCAAGTTCTATGGTTAGTCTTCTTTCTTGCAATGATGGCGATATATCACTTGCTTGATGATGGTGTTAGCACCTACGCCGAAACGCCGTACTCATTACAATAAGAAATTGACTATCCACAGAACTTGGTTTTCTTTCATCTTTACAACTTCTGAAATGTCTCTCAAAGAACGTACACTCTTACGTGTCTAGTGTTCCGGACACTCCTTTCAGTTTTACTACGTTTTCATGACGTGTGTAACCTTTTGGTCAAACCCGTTTTTGAAAACCTGGGCCTAGGTTTTCGAAGCTCTCTTAGCTCTAAGATAGTCGTAAGTGCCATATATTAACGGCTATCTTAGCGTTAAGGGAGCTTAGAAAATCTAGGCTCTGGTCGTGAAATTATAATGTTTTTTTCACAATAACTCTAAAATATATATACGATTCATTGTGATACGGGGAATAACCGCGAATTATATGTCTCCTAAAAAGTTCGACAGCTCTTTACGGGCAATAAGAACATCTTTACGTCTTATCATCAAAGTCTATAATCAGAAAAATTATATCGGCTACACGAGCTTTGTGTAGAAGCACTGATCTACTTTTCCCGATTGTAAGTTGTAAATATGGGCACACACAGGTGCTACATAGGCGCATACAGGTGCTCCTTGGGCATATACAGGTGTTATGTCCTCATATGACTCATTTCCAACCCCAACCTTGAGATTCATTCTGCCCGACCACGCCTCCTGCACTTCTGACCGTAATTGTCAGCAAAGGTCTAATGCGGGTACGCTCAATTGCTTACCTTCAGCCTCACGCACTATATTGTACGCTGCAGACCCGTACCTCAGATCTGCCTTTGATCTCGCTCAGTAACCTATTCACAGATCTTTAATTGACATGGATAAAGTCAGTATTTACGTGGTACCTCCTCACGTGCGGGTAGATATTTACCTATATATCAGCCCCGAGCACTTGTCTTTTGTAAACGCCACGAGCCCCGCCTACACTCTGCTACCCATTCAGATTTACAGGGCAGCCCAAGAGAAGGAACTCCCCTGCCTCTACATCCCCATCACTAACGAACAAGTTAAGGTATGCTGTATTAAATAATGATTTCAATTCAAGTTAATCTCACCTGCTTTGTAAAACTTTAACCAGATCAAATATCGGCCCGGGGGAGCTCGTTAAAATAACCCTCCTTAATAACTCCCCTCATTCGTTCAGAAAATCGGTTAACGAAATTAAGGGCAAGTGCCGTGGATAACTGGATGATGAGCGTTATTAAGGCATCGGTCGGGCAGTCATCAATGTCTTGTGTCAATGTCACGTGTCAGTGTTTATAACATAATTATCACTTACACTTAATCGGATACACGTTATCCAAAAATTGACATTTACAAAGCAAGGCAATTCCATGTGTTGATCAAATTTCAACAAACATCTAATTCTGTATACAATTGCGACAATGTTTCGTATGTAGAGCGAGCGGTAATACTCAATGCGAACTGTACTCCTCGTTCCAGGTTGTCAACAAAGACATATCTGTCACAATGTGTCAGATGATTCGGATGTGACACCTGAAAGACGGCAGTGTCACAATTTTCAGCTTTACTCCACGTGTGCCGTTTCCCATATAAACTAACTGTATTGCCCCAAATTGGATTTGACCTGAATACACGAACATTTTGAAGACGTTAAAGTTTGAAACCTATCGAGGAAATAGTTCAGTCTTAAGGTCTAAACCATGACTATTAAGGCGTAACAGTCTACAGTCATTGGTACACTACAACCTTCAGGTCCCAAATAACTATAAAGACGGTTCAGTCTGAAGACACTCATTGAAACACTGCAAACATCAGGTCCAAAATAACCATTAAGACGGTTCAGTCTGAGAAAAGTCAATGAAACACTGCAACCAACATATGCTACCCAAAAAAGAAACGCATATGCGAGAAATATGTTGCGAAAATGTTGTTTTTCCAAACATGTTTAACTCGACGTTCGTGCATGAAAGTTTACACCAATTTCGAAAAAGGTAATGTCTATACAACCACGTGGGTACTTTTAGATAACGGAGACGTAGAGCGCGATGGTGACGAAGTAGCACGACCCCCGACGTCTGGTTTCCTGGCTCTCAGACCAGTCTCTTTTAACCTGTTCAGTACGGTTTGACCATGATGTCTTGCTCAGACTAACAACATTCAGACTCCTGGCAACAGAAGAATGGTAATCTCCAGCATGTATTCTTTCAATGGCGATGTTCCGTCTCGCAGAGTCAAGACGTGACGCAGTGATTTAACCTTGAAACACCTTTAAAACGAATGCCAATTTCTGAAAGTAATCTGGGTTTTCAGTGCCATGTCAGTGAATGCTCTTTGCTGCATAATTTCAAGTGGAAGGTGACTTCTGCTGATCCATGTCTAATCCATGTGAGAAATATCATCAAGATCAACATTTTCAATTAAAATCGATTTATTTTTTACTTGTGCAGTTGTGTAAAATCATATTATCTACACTATTGTTACATATTTTGACGTTTGTTTGACCATATTAGGTAATTAATAGATTTTTAAAAGTACAAATCGGATACGCGTCTCTTTTTTGGGACAGTATCTCTATGAAGAACAGTTATTGAAACATTGCAGCTCTAGAACCTATACCATCAGAATGACATTAAATCATTAAATAACAACTCCATGTTTGTTTCCGTTGTAGCCACTATAAACAAGGTTGTTGACTTTCACTTGCCTGGAAGTTTACAGGATGAATGTAAGCTATACTCACGGAGAGAGATACGCATTTGCATTGTAAGATTCACATTACACGCGGGTTTCAAATGAAAGGTCTTGACATACAAACATACAAACATCGTAACTTACAAAAATGATAGCTATTTAAAGATGGAGATAGTGACGGCGCAGGGAAGAGTTTAATATTAATATTTTTCATTTTTGGTTTTTGGTTTTGAGCGATGAATGTCGTTAAAATGTGTATTTTTAAGTCATAAAAGAAGGCCGATGTCAATTATTATTTTAAAGTCAATGTTAATGTAGAAACACCAGCAATCATAGCAAGATCGATTTAGATCTGCAAATATATATTTTGTTATTAATACTACTAGTGACACTCACCTTTTGATAGCACGATTGGATACTGATGCATGACAACGTCAAACAGGTAATCATGGAAAGATTGATTTAGATCTGTAAATTTAAATTTTGTATAAATTTGGACTGTTCCACTAAACCTTTCATTGGAAAATCAGGTATGTCATTGTACCTAAATATACGCTTGACTCATTTGGAAAATACGTTTTGTATAATATTGAAAAGATAACAAATATCCCTATTTCTGGTTTCCTGCGATGCTATAAAACGCAATGTTTCAATTTCAAAGATATTTTTAACATTGTGTCATGTCCAACTTATAGGTCAGGAAGAAGATGTGCCAAGCAAGCGTTGAGCCATCAGCTCTTAATTTCTTGTTATGTTCCACATCTTGGAATACGTCAGTCCCCAACACCTCTCACCCCACACGCCCCACAACCCCGTAGTAACCCATAGGCTTGGAATATAGTTCACAATATCAACAACTGGGTTCTCTTTCCACGATCAGATGTCGTTTAGACAGAATATTGCTGAGTGTGGAACTAAGAAACAAGCATCAATTGACACATAAGTTTCACAAGTTGAAATGAGAGCCTCACAGAACCAGATACCCAGTTATTGATATATGTTAAATTAAATAATAAATACACTGCCCAACGTCCAAATTAATGGCCTCTGTCATATAAACCTGTAGGGATAATGACCTTTGGTGAGGGTTCTAAATGGACGCTTGCCACCGTCTTCTGGATGAATAGCGATATATACATATTATCATCCCTCGAATGTTGTGTGCAGAACAATAAGCCAACACGTCCACTGAAAAGCCGAAATAGCAGTTCCTGGGTTTTTACACCAGTGATACTGTTGAATATTTGAAGAACATTGGTCGTTGTTGCCTCAGCTGCCATACTTGACACTAGAGGGCGCCACATCAATCATGGCGCTCAACATGGCTGTGCACACGTCCGTCTATAAAGGAAGAAGGGCGTAAGACGTCTGTCTATATCGAGGTAATCTGCTGTCATGTTGACAGAGTTAAGTGACCCAGAGTGCCCCGTGGCCTCACAAGGCTGTAACGGGGACAACACAAGACGTGGTCAAGTCGGGGTATTGACGCTACTTCTGTCAACAATGTCACTACCGTTCATGTCTCGCCCGGCCGGCCGGACACACATATAAGGTTGTACGTGTGTTGATTCCAAGCTGTGTAACTTTATGACTGGTTATTCTCTGGTGTTATCTTGATATATAATGAATGTACTTCAGTGGCATTTTAGACGTTAGGAAGTGCAATATAGCGAACAAACTTTATGGATAAGAACTTCTTTTCTTTAAAGTGCAGCGTTTCGATACAGATTCTTGTATCCTTGTCAAACAGGAAGTTCGTTCTTTATATGATCCTGATATGTTCTTCAAATGGATCGCACTTAGTGGGCTGAATTCCCGAGTTTCGGCATATACTCATAAATATTCATAAGTTATACTAAGCCAACAACAAAATTTAGGCCAAGGTATCAATATTCACTCGAAATGTATACTTAACACGTAGCAAAACTAAATCTCTTCTACGTTTCTTGTTTGGATGAAGCAGAACTTCTGCCATTATAAACAACGTCATTCAGAATTACCTATAGTTTTGTGGGTCGTGTTTTTTTTATTTTGTGTGTGTGTGTGTGCGTGTGCGTGTGCGTGTGCGTGTGTTGGGGTGGGGAGGGGATGTCACACTCTTGAGAAAGAGGGAGGGGGTGCACACTGACCCGTTTTCCTGTGACATTTATTAAACCTTCGGGAGAAAAGTGGGGTGGGATGGACACCCTGCACCCTCTTCTGGGTCCGACTATGGTTAAAGAGTCACCGGTTTGTTTGGTCCAGTAATGAATTGTCTGGTCAAGACTTGATGTTTTACAGACTACCCTGGTGGGGTAGAAAGACCGCTGGCAAATTCACGAACATTTATCTTTCATGACTGTGGATGGTTACCGATAGGGTCGGACGTGCCTGTCCTTTACCCTAACACCAGGTGTCGTCCTTGATTATCAGCGGTCCAGTCACATTCTCTAGTTTGACTTTCCGCCTGATGGAATCTGTTTCGGAAAACATGCAATATGCATAATACATATTTACGCGTATGTGTGAGTCTTTCTACAAATGTGCGTGAATACCGGGTGCGTGCGTGCGTGCGTGCGTGCGTGCGTGCGTGCGTGCGTGCGTGCGTGCGTGCGTGCGTGCGTGCGTGTGTGTGAATGCTCTGTGACATCTCTGATAGAAGGGATTATATAGTCAGTTTTATGTTCTTCCTACATCCGGGGTAACGCATTATTTGTGCCCGTGTTGCAGTATCGTCAAATGCAAAACAAATCAGAAGCGTTGCTCTGTTACACAACATCTTGAGCATGTTTAAACGCTTGGAAGCACAGAAGAAACAACTCGACCAACTAAAAGTTAAGCGAGCTCCGCCCACAAAGACGAGCCTGGCACCCGTGGACGACAACAGCACGTGAATCCTGGTAACAGTAGAGGCTTCTTGCTTGCATTTAAATAACGTTTGCATGAAGGTTCTGTGAACAGTTTAAGCGTGAACGGGACCTGGTGTTGAGTATGTCTGTTCGGTAGGAGAGTAATAACACCTCTTGGAAGCTTCTCATTACAGACGCTAGTTGGGAGCCGGACAAGAAGAGGGGGTCACGTGCTGTTGGGGTGTCGAGTTTCGCCTGTTCTCTAAATTATCGTTGTGAGGGAGTAATCCTGAAGGACCCTCCTTCAGCCACGCAGGTAGAATAGGCAACCTGATCTCACCGGTGTGTGATCACAGAGGTAACACTTGGGTCTTTCACCCTCTGTGGCGGGACTGTCACCCCCTTCCCCTCACCCCCTCTTCAGTTTCCCACCCCAGGGCTCCGCAACCTCCTCTCATCCCACCGTGGCCAACTGTTTGTTAATGACCGGGTTTGAGTTTGTGTAATTAAAGTAATGATGAAACTGACTACTACTGGCCTTGTCAATCAACTCCAAGTGCTGTCACATTACCCCAGTGGCCTCTGTAGTGTTGAGGCTAAATAAACCTCCTTAGTGTACTTTATATAGATGTTACCATGGTTACCCCATAGGCAATCATACATCCCTGTTGTAAAGTGCGTGCTGAGAAAAGCAACCATTCAGTCTCATTATAAATACCTACACCCATCGAGCCATTCAATCCTTACATTATTCCCACACCACTTAGAACGTGGGACCCTCACAGTTCAACGTTTTATATCTAGGTGTCCAGTTTAATGTCTTTCGTTCCCATGACGACCCACTCGCCCTAGGACCAGTGATCGTAACATCATCCTTAATATGGCAAACCGGCCATATTTCATAGAGGGACCAAATCTCCCGAAATGACCGGAGGTTGAATGGTAGAGTATTTTACAAATTTCACCCAGTGTTCCAACCTCGGAGGCTTTGCACAAACCTTGCTTACACCAGGCTAATCTTTACATAGGCAACCCTACCCTACTCCCTCTAGATCGTGCCACCCATTCCTACCTAACATAAACCCCACCCCACCCCCAAGACCATCACCCCCACCCCACCCCCACCCCACCCCCAAGTCCCCCAACCCCAACCCCCTCCTTCACAGTCGCCCTTTCACCACGGCTGATCGAATCGATTCATCCCCACACCCTGTCCTCACCAAACATCAAACGATCCTTACTGGACACCAAGCTGTGTACCCTCGACCTCCATATAACACCAACAGATCCTTGTCCAATAAGGCTTGACCATGAAGAAAACTACACGACCCAATCGAACGCCTACCGATTTATGTTCTACAGCGCTGTCTATACACTACCATGCAAGTGTTGGAGAATGATATTTCTGTTACCCTCACCCGACCAAGCACACGACAGTCGTGGTCGGAACTGTCCCTCACCATACTGATATCAACAGTGATACCATCGCTAGTCATTGTGAACACTACCCCCACCTCACTCATCACATGATCACCGTGTTTGGAACTACCCTGATATCTACTCTTCTACTCTCCGTATTTCCTGTGACGATATCCACGGACTGTCAGCACACAGCAATGCTTGTGTAAGCCTGTCAAGCGAGGAAGTTGGTAATCTAGTGTGGCTGTGATTTAAGTAACTCTATCCTGTGAGATTAGGCCTTTCTTCGCTTGAATGAAAATTGGAGAAATAAAATCAAAAGCTGTTTCATCACATAATGTGCTGACAATTCGTCGGAAACAAGGTTTTCTTCGTCAGTGATCAGTCATTAAAGTAATGGTCTAACTGTTTGGTTAACCAGACTCTTCTCACGTGGAGATGGTCCATTACAAACAAATATCAAAGCATTAATTTAACACTCTATTGGAAGAAACATGTCTTTAATGACAAATAAAAATTGTTTCCTTTGTTCGTGTTTGTAGGACAACTCCGCCCACAAACAAATCGGAACGAACATAACAGGATATAGGTTTTATTTTCATACCAACTTCAGCCCTTCCTGTGCACCATATGATGCAAGCCCTTGGGTTGATTCATGACAGTTGTCATGTTGAAGGTTAGCCACCTGTTACCAAACATTCCCCGTACCAGTGCACAAACCGAGATTGTATATATTTATTTTTCATATTCTTTTATGTCCCCTCATATCGCCGTCCCGTCACAAGCCACGTGGCACATATGCACTGCTGGCTGCATTCCTGCATCCTGGCGAATACCGCCCCCTCCCCCCCCCCCCCCCTACCCAACGTGAGCAGCGACACCTGTTACCTACCCGGTATTCAACATGGGTATCTGTGCCTTCTCCTGTTTACTGAAAGCGGCAACACATGTGACCCCAACTCACCCGAACCCCTTTCTCTGTGTTAACCCTCAGACGTCTAATGCATTCGTCTTCGTTAACCCTTAAACGTACAAAGTTCCCTCCCGAAAACAAAACCACACGACACTGGCATACTTTAAATCTATACGCGTCATCTTGTGACTAACATAATATATTAAGTTCAGTATCCTTTCAAAATGAAGGCCCAAAGTGTGACAGCATCTTGGCAGCATATGGCACTAACTTAGGCAAGAAGATCTGGATAAATGGTGTGATAGTTTATGTACTAGTGTTTTTTAGTAAATGTTTTACATTAAGGACAATCTGAAAAAAATGACAGTGCATTTATCAACTCTTTAATACATAGACAAAAAGGCAAAATTACGTACAATCAATCTGTGGTCATTTTTATAAACATCAACACACAATTTCTTAAAACTACAGAATACTCAGATTTATATAATGTACACAATTATGCATTTGATACAAATATAGAAGAATATTGTGATTCGTACTGAACGTTGTACGATTTCTCCTGTTTCTAATGCATCGAGACTGTGCGATATACCCATTAGTATTTATAACGTTTTTATAAGTTTATAACGGCTACATTTGAACGGATTAACTGTCTTGTGCTTATCAGACGCATAGCCTCTTCAGTGTTTGAATGAAAGATATCATGCTGCATTCAAAGTCCCTTGTTTGCCTACGCCGAAATATTTACGAGACATGTTTTGAGTTACTTAAAAGCCTCTTACATTGTGTCAGTGACACCCTGACTCCCAACCTATGAGTGAAATTCAACGAAAGTAGGTCGAAGGCGTTTTAGAATGTATTGAAATCACAAGTTCAAACAGATTCATAAATCTGTTAGTCAGAATCACTCAAGGCAAGCAATATCTTTATATACCGGTAGAGTAACAGAGTGTTCGACTTAACGACGCAATAAGCACATTTCCTGCTAATCAAAGCGTGACTAGCTCTATGAGATATTAAAGTCCGACTGGAAAAAGTTGGAGCTACCACTGAATAGTAATTTGGTGCTTGCGGACCTATAAGCACAATGAGAGCCAATCCGGCATATAGGTTCCTGGTGAGTCAAAGGGACGTAAGTCTGCCATGCATGTAGGCGTCATGTACTGCTGTGCCTCCAGAGTGAGTGAGTGTGTGTGCTGGGTTTAACACACTTTGGTTGTTCATTAAAGCGCACCTACCGAAGTACGCTTCTGTTGGTATGAATGAGGCGGTATGAGTTGGCCTGCACGTCAATTCCACTGGAAACGTAATGACTGTCATGTCGCATTATCGATGAACTCAGGAAGAAAAATAAAGTGTTTATCTGCCACGTGTACTCTGTTGAATATAAAGCAGTCTTGACTGAGTACGCTTGTGTCGTGTAGTCCCTTAAACCTGGAGCAGTTTCCATGGTGTAATGGTTAGAGTTTTCGTCGGGGAGAGGAAGATCGCGGTTTAGACTCCCGGTTGCACCATCACAAACAACGTTAAAATGTGGTACTTGTTGGTCCCTGCCTGACGCTCGGCATTAATGGCTGCTACAAGGACTGGTCAGCTCGGAGTCAGTGTAATGCGAGTGAGGTATTCATGCTTACCTGTGGCCTGGATCTCAGTGAGCTGGCACTATAAAACGAGTATTGCCTATATATAGCAGCCGCACATACACACGTATGTACGTCGTCACGTTAGCGAAATAGTCTAAAATGTGCGCCTTTAAACGCTAAACCCCGATTCCCCTCATTTCCCCTTCCCTGCTAAAACCTGAGACCAATGAAGTTAAGCATACTTGTAGCGTAGATCTCCGTGAACTTCAGGCAGACTCCGTTAAACCCGAAAACAGACTTAACTATGTACACAGACCAACAAAACTGAGTATATCTGTGTTGTATATCCCGTTAACCTTCAGACTGACGAAACTACGTGCATCTTTGGTGCGTACCTGTTCAATCTAGGACCAAAGAAACTCAGTACATAGTATATATGTGGAGTAAAGACCTTTAAACCTCAGATCATCGAAACTGGGAACGTCTTTGGTGCGTACCTGTTCAATCTAGGACCAAAGAAACTGAGTACATAGTATATATGTGGAGTAAAGACCTTTAAACCTCAGATCATCGAAACTGGGAACGTCTTTGGTGCGTACCTGTTTAATCTAGGACCATCGAAACTGGTACACTTTGGGGCGAATCCATTTAATCAAGGACCAACGAAACTGGTACACTTTGGGGCGAATCCATTTAATCAAGGACCAACGAAACTGGGTATGTCTTTGGTGTGTACCTGTTTTAATGTTGGACCAACGAAACTTGGTATATCTGTGGCGCGTATCTGTTTAATCTTGGACCTAAGAAACTGTGTACATTTTTGGCGAGTACCTGTTCAATCTACGACTCTTTAAACCCACTGTGGCACGTGCTCTGTAAAACCATCCTGCACTGGTTGATGGGCGCAGAGCGGTTCAATGTCGTCACATTAAATGAGCTAAAGTTGTGTTTAATATCTCGAGGGCAGCATAGGAGCAGCTCATTTCCATACTTCCTCTAGTCTCCCATTCATACATACTCGTGACATTTAAATTTCAATTGTTTGGGCAGTTTTTGTAGTTGTATAGCTACCTGCGCAGACGAGAGAAAGCTCTGCGTTGCATTGGAAGGACACACGCGGTCGCTCTGTTAGGAAGGACGCCGTACATTGTATGTTGATAGCCAAATGAGTTAGAAAGCTTTGCTTTCTATACCGAGAAAACAGGGAATATTGAGGTTAGGTAATGCAGCTTTCTACGTATATTGAAAAAAGCATGTTTTCCTTGAGTTCGAACCCAGCATTCGCCCTGCTGGCGGGCATCCTAATGATGATACAGAAGTGGTTAATATGAAGCTTCACGAGCATTCACCAGAAAAGTTTTGACATATCCGATGACATATTTCACAAAAGCAAAGTCTCTAGGGGTAGCCTAGGGGGTAAAGCATTGGTTCGTCACGCCGGAGACCCGGGTTCTAACCCCCACATGGATACAACGTGTGAAGCCCACTTCTGGTTTTCCTTGCCTTGATATAGCTGGAATATCGGTAAAAGTCATTATATATTGGTTGAAATACAATTCAGAGTCTCAGAAGCAAAGTGTTCTGAGAGTCACAATGAAGGGGGGTTTTAACATTGTCTCATAATTGTAATCCTTCCGGTTAATACGTGGTTGATTACATAAATATAACACAATAATTATAGTGATCATGATGATGATAATCATGGCAGACAAAACTACACCCGAAGGCGTGCTCAAAGCACTACCTCACCTCAGCTTTCACCGAATCAGGGCTGTACGTCTGAACGAAGAGGGGCACACTCGAAATTTAAATTCACTTGTCGTACAAACGCCTTTGAGTTCTAAATCCCTATGAAGTCCACATCTGTCACTAACGTTTCGTTGATGCACCTCTCGTCAAGGCAGCTATCTAGCAACGTTACGTCAACGGACCACGTTCAAACAATTCCTATAATCCTTCCCTATTGTGTAAACAGGCGTACTGGGTGACATCAGTGTAACACTCGAGTGGACTGTGTCGCCAATATTTTGTTTCATTTCCTTGTCTGCCGGTAGATTTAAAGATACGAAGTGAAATACTGGCCTCTAATGATCAAACATCATTTGGCGTCCACCACGCTCATATACAGCGGCTATCTTTCCAAAATCACACACAGTCGATACAATACCAATCCCAAACCCTTTCTGGTGTCACTCGTACAAATACAAACCCCTCATCGTCCCATTTACCCGATCGCGTGTTATCAACTCCGTATTAGCATAAATTTTAATGCTTCCTTAAAATCACAACTGAATATCTACCGGCTTTGAAACATGACGAGAAGGCGGCACCAGTTGATGGACTTACTTTCTGTCAACGTTCGTCCTTGCAAAAGAGGAAGCTCATAATGTTTATATTGTTGCAATATAACTAACAATACTAAATTATGGTCCCGTAAAAAGAGTTGCCAAGATCACTGCACGGGTGAAAAGATATTCAAATTTGTTTAATAGCTCCTTGAACCTGAAGGAGGAGGTCCAAGATTGGACCAGATAGTATTACCTCGACGTCCGATGTGTCTCTTTACAGACTTATAGACCCCGCTTTCCCACAAGGGACAGCAGGGTCTATCTTTGAATCAAACGACTCAAATTCATGTTTACATCCCTGTGTTATAATGAATATTAAATTATAAGGTCTCACTTAAACATGAACAATTTCTATACACTGTTTCCCCACAATGTAAGGACGCTTCCAAGAAGTTTTGACTTTCTTCGTTCCCAGAAAGTAAGAATAACACTATTTACTTTGTAAAGCATTTTTAATATATAAAATGTATTTTATACGTTCGTCTGTTTTGTTTGGGTCTACTACACTTGCATGCAATCAATACTTTCTTCAACGGGTGTTATTCTTTCCAGTGAGGATAAATTTCTAGCTTGTCCACGATTTAGTTTGTCTCTGCATGCAATCTCGCCTGGTCTCGTGCGCAGCTCGAGCGGTGTTCCGCGTGAGCGCATCGTGTGTCTGAACTCCTGCACTCTTACCTATCGTCTGCTCCCAAACACGCGGTGTGTCGTCTGCTCACAGACACGAGAACCATCCCTGCCTGTCTGGACAGGCGTTACTGTCTACGCGGGGAGGAGTTGACACCGATAGCATTTTCAGGACCAAATAGCAGAAAAAGAGAATTGTGTCAGATGCAGTCATGTTGCACATTGGCTCGAGTTGTCCACGTGGTATGTGTGTACACTAATAGCTCAGTGGCTGTCGCCTTGTTAAAACTCGGGGCCTCACGTCTAAAAGTCACGTGATATACGTACACGATATACTTGTTCCGCGTGGCAGCCCCAGCGGCACGCGCTCCCCCTTTCAATAAGATTTTATAAATAGCCAGAGACAGTGAACAAATTGCAGCGAAGATATATGTTTTGAATGCGAAGACGGTGGCAACAGCTTACTCCCGCCACCTATACGCCAGCGTTTTCCCTTCTGATGTGACCTATATCCACGCGCTGTGTGGAGTATGTGTGTGTGAAGGACAGGAGGAAGGGATGTGTCAGTTTGTGTGGGACAATACAAAGACAAGGGCCTTTCTGTAGAACTCAGGTACAGCAGGTAATGAGCCTCATGTAGGTAGAGAATGGGTTAACGACCATGGTTTGAAAAGTAGGGCAAATTCAGGGACTTGTTTTTTAACCCTTCTTAATAAAGCCTATCAGAATGGGGAAAGCCGTTGTGGGGTTGGGAGGGGATTCTCGGTGAAAGTAACCTGGTCAGAATATAACAGAACATCCGAGAAAACAGCTACTGTCCGTGGTACTGTTTTGTTGAAGAGATGGGTGTTCCCGGTGGGTCTGAAAATGGTATGTCCCGCCCTTGGTTTGTATGTTGTTGGACAAATGCTTTCTTGGTGTGTCCTTCACCGGACGACTGGTGCTCTTGTTTGTCCGTTACTTAACCACTGATGTTCTTGTGTGTCAGTTACTAAACCACTTATACTCTTGTGTGTCTGTTACTGGTGCTCTTGGGGTGCTCCTTCATTGGACCACTGTTGTCTTTTCTGTTTCCCCCACTGGACCACTGATGCCCTTAGTGTTTTCGTAACTGGGCAGTCGATGTTCTCCATGCGTCTCCTGAACAACTGATATCCTTGATGCGTGTATTCCCTGGTAAACCCAGTTCCTGTGTCTCTGTTGCGTGTCAACTAGTATACTTTTGCCTGGGTATGTGCTTGTCGGCTTTCATCTCTCTTGTGATGGGAATTTTTTTAACAGATTTATTTCCGGAACTTGATGTACTGTTAGAACAAATGGTGCCACACCGGTGTGTGCTATAACAAAGACATAGATATGCATGACAGTGGGGAACAGGTGCAGAAGATCCTCGTTTCCTGGTCCTCTGTACGTCATGTAGTAGGATCCTGGTCTTCCTTGACATCGGCCTTGAGGAAAAAGTCAAAATGTATTATTTGCCTCTTTGACAATGACGTTGTTATTTAACGCTCATGGTTCTTGAAATAGCTATGTTAAACTGCGTGTGTCAAGATTTCCTGTGATATACAATGTAAAATGATCGGGTTCGAGTAGCACTATTGGTCACGGTGGCCTATGTGTTCTTTTGCGTAGGATGACGGATGTTCGGACTCTCCTAAATGCTGTCACAGATGATGCTGAGGGATGTTCTGGTGAAGGATATAAGTGGCGAACCGGTCTTTGTTCAGGTATCAAAACTAACGTTTTGACCTTGCTTAGGATCAATGGACACCTAGATGTTCTGGTGAAGGATATAAGTGGCGAACCGGTCTTTGTTCAGGTATAAAAACTAACGTTTTGACCTTGCTTAGGATCAATGGACACCTAGATGTTCTGGTGAAGGATATAAGTGGCGAACCGGTCTTTGTTCAAGTATCAAAACTAAAGTTTTGACCTTGCTTAAGATCAATGGACACCTAGATGTTCTTCACGCAGGGGACTGATGTTAAGATTAGGTGCCTAAGATTAATGGACACTTAGATGCATCTGGAGGGATTGATGTTCTGGCAGTACTTAAAATCAATGGACACCTCGATCTAGAGTGTAGTTGCTTTGTTTTCTTTTTATGTAGAGGTACTTGCAGTTCTTAAGATCAATGACCTCGTGGGTGCATCTAGAGGACGGATGTCCTCTCGGTCCTAATCAATGACGACGTATGTGTTCTTCATGTAGAGGGGCGGTTGTTATGACTGCCCTTCAGATCAACGGTAACCTTGACCTTCTACTGGTAGGGGTACGTGTGGCCAAGGCCATTCTCTTCACACAGAGGTTACTCCTGTCATATCGTCCGAATATGTGAGCAGGAGTAACCTCTGTTGGAAGAAAATGGGCTGCCGTAGACGTTGTTCTGGAGAAGAAAGGGTGTTGTCGATGTACATGCTCCAATCATGAGGTGGCTGAATTAGTTTTGTAAATGGAAAACGTTGACTATGACGGGGCATTGTCTCGTCAGATCTCCGTCCACGGCCAATAGGCTGCGTTAGAGGAGATTATTCTAAAGACCATACGCCAATTACGCGACCCTGTCGCCGCTGGTGATTGGAGGCGGAAACGTCGCCTTTGTTGATGAACGCAATCACCGCGCATGACTTCACACTCCATCTCACTTGTGGCAGCAACGACGACAACACGTGCAGTAATGAGCGCACGTGTTCTGTTGCAGAATGTTCCACAGTGCTGAGATAGCCACCGTGCGGAGATGAGCTCATGGGACGGCGCATGATGGGCTTGTTACACCATGCCGCTCCCACCCCCGGGGAACAGGTTTCTGGGGGGTTCTCGAGCAAGACTCGTGTCGAGCACGCGACGTCTTTGTCCGCTGTTATAGATACCTCGTGTGATAAACATCAGGGAGATGTTAGGACATCCAATCAACCATGTTAAGTGTAGTTAAATGATTTACCGAGCAGGTGTCGAGTTCATGTCATCGCCATAAATGCTGCCGAGATTAGGTAGCAGCTAGAACAATACATATCGTCTCCCCTTCCACGATGAGATGCCTGCAGTACAACTCAGCCACTTTTACAAAGACGAATTATGTTCGGATTACGGGCGCAGGGCAAAAACACGTACCGGATCGAGAGTCCATCGGATGCAACAGCCATTAATGGCCGTGAGTCGGCAAAATATGATATGGACTCGTCTCTTTCAATTATACTGCTTGAACTGATTTTATCACTCAACGATTTGTCAGATCCGCAAACAATTTCTTTAATAAATGAATCGATTTGTTTAATGACAGGTTACTATATCAACGGTTACCACCTGTAAACAATGACGATCATTTTACCCATGTTTGGAATTAAACCTTGAGTTTTTGTTTGACTCGCCAACGCACGTTCTAGGGAGTCCAAATTCGATGTTGTTGAAATGTATTACGCAGTGAAATAAAATTTTCAAGTGGGTGAGTATGGAGTTGCACCGCTTTTACCAATATTTTAGGGGACGCCATAAATGGGCTTCGCACATTGTACCCATGCGGAGAAACGAACCCGTGTCTTCTGCATCACGAGCGAACGCTTAAACCACTGAGCAGTCACACCGCCCCTTTTCGATGACCACCGGTGGTCAAGAGGCACCGCAACTCGTTGGGAGAAGTTGGGCCTCGATCGGAGTCGAATCCACCCATTATAATCCTTCATCGGTCAGCATCGCATACATGAGCATGTACAGTGGGACCCTGGAAAACAGTTTGAGTTAAGCGCATTTCGAGACAAACATGGCATGCATTTAGACGTGAGTTCGGGACAACCGAGTATTCGACATATCCACGTTCGACTGAACGATGTTCGCCTGTATTAGAACACGGTGGTTCACCAGATCTGCATCAGGTCCAGCATTGTTCTGACTCGTCATGATTTAACAGCAGTGCCGCTCAAAATCAACCCTTGAAATACAACATTCCCAGCAGGCTCCAAACGACGCCATTCGTCGCCTCGTGCTGGCCACTGGGAACGTGCTCTGTAGGTAATGTGACATGACCATAAATTTGATCGTATGTACTGAATCCAATGTGACATATGTTTAGCCCACTTTAACAAAGGGGCGTTGAGACAGGCTAATGGTTACAGCGGGGCAGTGAGGTAGACTAATTGTTAAAGCGTCCGCTCGTCACGCTAATGACCCGGGTTCGATTCCCTACATGGGTACAGTGTGTGAAGCCACTGTGTGGTATCCCTGCTGTGACATTGCTGGAATATTTCTGAAAGCGGGGGTTAAAACCAAACTCACTCTCCTGGTTAAAGGAGTCGCTCGAATCGAGTTCGATCGACCTTTTTACAAGTGTGAAACTGAGATCTGATTTCCACCTGAAATATTGCTGACGGGGGCATTAAATCACTCTCAATGACGTTTTGGAAAGTGCACTATAACCTCTGCATTATAAAGGTACAATTCTGGAACGCAGTTTCATTCACATCAAATCTAAATATACCGAGTCAACAACTTCATCATAAATATTCCAACTGCTGCCAGATTGTTTGCATACATGAATTTTAGGAGTTAAGTCAAATATATGCCATCGGAAAACAAACGACCCTAGCGTTAAAATCGTGTCGAAGGGACCCAGGGTCGCACAACCTTCCCATTGACCTTGGTATACCTCTCCTCTATGGGTCAGGTAAACAGCATCTCAGGGTAGTTCCATTCAAACTAGTTAGATGAAGGAGGTGTCACTGGTATAAGGACTGTACTCCGTGCCAAAGGTAAACTGTGTATTGTGACTAGCCCCATCACGCGGGGTCGAGAGCGTGGCCCTAATTAAGCTCATTAGGAACATGGTATGTACGTGCACAAAGCAGAACGGGGATAGGGTGAATGTCATAATTGATATCGTACATTGTATCAGATGTAGTTAACACTTGACTACTCAGCAAGTAGGTATTTGTTTAGATTTCGTGTTTCAAGCCCCTAGATGCTGAGTTTGTCCTTTTTTTCTTTTCTGTCTTTTTTGGTTTATATTTTTTTTTCTGATGCACATTTAAATAAGATCTGGAAACTGGAGGTTGGGCGAGAATGGCGCTCTACCGGAACTGAACCAACCTTATAGGTTATAGAATCACACAGAAATGTAAAATATTAAATTTGTTATCCTATGGTGTAAACACATGTGCAAATACTTAAGCAGTTTGAAAAACTAAATGGCACACGTTACACATTTTGTAAATTCTATGATCGCATATTACTGAAAGCGCACTTCGGCGTTCGTGCAAGTGTAGTTTCGAAAACATCCCAACCTATTCTAGGTACGGCATGAAACATTAGGTGATTTCATGAAAAACTGATATCAGTGATAATTAATATGCTATTTATGAAATTCAGTACTCCGAGTAATTATCCGATTTTTCATAACCAAACATACACCAAATAACAATGTGAATAGCGATTTCGTATTGTGTCAAGAATGGCGACATTTACGATGAAGCCTATTTTGCAAGGTCATGTTCAACACTTAAAATATATCCAAGATAATAACAAATGATATCAAGAAACAGGAAGTTTTCCACAGAAATTTCGAAACTGTGAAGTGTATTTGTGAGCGTGCTATGTTTAGAATTTCATTGGACTTCAAAGTGGGGGTTGAAGAGGAAGGAGATATATGCCCCTGTGACATCAAGGATGTTAAGGGACATACACAGTATGTGTGAACAGTTTAGCGAATGTTTTAATGTTTGTGAATCAGTATCATATAAGAGACAAATTTAAAATATGTTACACAGTCGTTGAGAGTGTAAATCATTGTAAATGAGCTGTTTGTCGTTGAGGCGCGTGACAAGATGAGTGAGTGAGTGAGTGAGTGAGTGAGTGAGTGAGTGAGGGGGCTGGGTTTAACGCCGGTTTCAATAGCATTTCAGTAATGTCAGCCAGGGGAATTGACAACGTACTCTTGACAATTTCAAAATCTACAATTTCACATGATAGACTACCTCCTGCCTCCGTGTTTAATACCACAGATGTTGGCCTAATCTACGGTGTTTGTCACCTGTCAATTACAGTTGCAATGTCTTCGACTCTATGTCATTGGCAGTTGCATTATCTACCACTTTGTGTCAATGATAATAGCAATATCTGCCACCATGTGTCACTCACAGTTGTAATTTCACCCTGTGTCACTGACAGTTGCAAAATATACCAGTCTGTGTTCGTGACAGTTGCAATAAATTATATACCACCCCGCGTCAGTGACAGTTGCATATATCATCCTGCGTCAGTGACAGCTGTAATATATACCGACTGTGACAGTGATAGTTGCAATATATACCATCCTGTGTTAGTGACAGTTGTAATACATACCATCCTGTGTCGGTGACAGCTGTGGTATATACCCTCTGTGTCAGTGGCACTATATACCACCCTGTGTCAGCGATAGTTGTAATATATACCATCCTGTGCCAGTGATAGTTGTAACATATACCCTCTGCATCAATGACAGTGGCACTATGTACCACCCTGTGTCAGTGATAGCTGTAATATATACCATCCTGTGTCACTGACAGTGGCACTATATACCACCCTGCGTCAGTGACAGTTGCAATTTACACCATCCCGTGTCACTGACAGTTGTAATATGTTTCATCCTGTGTCACTGACAGTTGCTGTATCTGACTACCCTATATGTCAGTGACAGTTGCTGTATCTGCCACGTGACTCACGCAGACATTAACATCTACGATCTTGTTTCAGTATTTTCAGTTCTTCAACAAGTAACAAACAAGGAGCAGCTGATAAAAGTTTGAAATCCAAGATTCAAGCTGTGAGCCTTCTGCTGTATTCAGCACTAGTGCTAACAGGTTCCACACAAGCAAAACGCGTTGATTGTAAGTATGAGGAAGTGGGAATGAAAAAGTCTTGTGTTACATATGTAGCAGTCCTGACATTGGTATCAGCCCGACATAATCCGAACCCTGTGATGAACTCTCCAAAAGTCGCACAGACCAAAAATATGTACATAAGTCGATTGGGCTGGAACTTATATGAAGGAAATAAGACACATTCGAACTGAAGCGGGTCCATTGATAATCGAGATGTTGATATGGTGGGCGTTGTGGCTTGGAACGGTAGACTGGGGCGCCACTGCTTCAAAACATACACTGACGATATTTTGGTCAGTAGCATTCGATGAGAGAATTACTGTCTTAGTTTACGTCGTTAATTTCATAATGACATGATGAATTTGGTTTGGTCATTTACAGTCGATATCTCTGCTCATGTTTCCGACATATTGCACGTGCCTTACGTGGAAAACGTTTTTTCGCATGTGCTTTTTGTGCATCGTTTTTTTATGACAAAAATAAATTGGGATGTGTTTGCGCGCAGTACACAACCATAACAGGATTCAACGACTCAAACGTCGTCTTAATGGAAACTGCTGTCAAAATAAATCGAAATAAACTACGGAAAACGCCTGTGCGTTTGTCTACATGACGTGTCCAAAACAGTTTGACTGGTTTTGTAAGTGCGCGTCATCTGTCGAACAGATACAATCCCGCCTCAGCGATGAAAGGGAAGTAACTCCGATCTGATTTAGCCTCGCACCTTGCCGTTCAGTACTGTGAGAGATATTGCTGTAGTCAGACGTGGGAAGCTTTGAGAACGGTCGTGAAACGACAAATTATCCCTAACTCGCCCGTTTAAGTAAATCTGTACAGCGTGTGTCGAGTGGTCGCTGTCGGACAGATGTTAAGTCCTGTTGTCAGGCTGAATGATTTGTTTACTGTTTACATTTAAGACTGATTGATTGCTGTTTAACCACCAACACTCAGTACTATTTCAGCTATATGGAATATCGATAAAAATATCGAGCCTGCACCAGACAATTAAGTGACCAACGTCATGAGCATCGATCTACACTATAGAATACGTAGTTAACAAAGTCCGCGAGATTGACCTCCCGTTAGTCGTCATTTACAACAAGCATGAGTAGCTGAAGGTAGTTTTCTTACGGGTACTATATTTAAGACAATTTTAAAGAACAGAAGACTATGGGAATAAGCACAAAGGAAACCATAAAGGACCCGACACACACATTAAATGGCCAAATGTGCCGATACAGGACACATCGAAATAGCCCGCCGGTAAAGTCGTTCATCATGGAAGTCTTAAATTAATTTACATACACTTTTGTTGGCATGACGTTATATAAAGCAGAAACAATTGGTTACATGAAGCCGAAAGGTCCAGGTGAGATTTTCAAGGTAAATTATTAAGGACACACAATCCGTAATTTCGTGAGGCGAGAAATGTTTTTGGAAGATGACATATCGACCGCTGTTACAAATATGGAAGTGTGTGGGCCTCGCAGGTTCTCATATCAGTTCACGCAAACCTGTAAACATATGTAATTATTGGTTTTAACAATTAGACAGACCCAGTTATTTACTGTCGAACAACCTTGATACATCAGTTTTGTTGACGTCTACGTTTGGCGTGTTAATCAGAATGTAGAGTTCCTTGTATTTCACCAAACAATGTCTACCACATATGTCTTCAATACACTCAGTTACATCTCTTAAACAATGCGTCATTGTTTAATCTCCATAGTCTCCGTAGTAATGACTGGCTCCCTTAACACATATTCCATATCAACAGCACTTTGTGTCAAGTATTGTTCCTGTACACTATTTCAGGCTTTGTGTATGTCCTTCATGCGGTGTATATATTCCCACAAAAACCGTATGTGTTAAAGGTTAACCTCAGACCAGTACCTCCTAGTTGAAACAGGGCGGTGGATTGAAGGATATGTGGACCAAATGAAAGATATGTATTCTTGGTGATTGAAAAGATATTGGAGATGAATCTTACTTTTTGTTCATTTACGCTACCTTTGCCCTAAAAAGAAATATATATATATATATATATATATATATATATATATATATATATATATATATATATATATATATATATATATATAAGTGTGTGTGTGTGTGTGTGTGTGTGTGTGTGTGTGTGTGTGTGTGTGTGTGTGTGTGTGTGTGTGTGTGTGTCAGCAACTGTTTCCGAAGCAATTCTATTACGCACGAAATGAAAATATTTTTCACGCCATGAAACTAAGTATGATTAGGATATTACCATATTTTGCAGACGAAAAATATGTATCATTTTAACGAACGTCAGAAATTCCTCGCCATGATGTTGTTGGAATGTTGCAAAGGGCGGACGAAAACGAAACTCATTCACACTCACGCTCACACTCACACTCAGTATAGTCTGATATCCCTTATTTGGATATTGCTGGAGCCGGCGTAAAACTAAACTCACTCACTCACTCAAGTACTACTTTCATATGAATCCATTATGATTAGACTAATGCTGAAACTAAAGAACGCCACTATGACACTGTGACATAAAGCATGGTGGTTTTGTTTCTGTCGCTCCCATTTGTGACATCCCTGTGGCCCTTTCTCGCTCTCACATTTCTTTGTGAGATATTGTCAAGTGATTGTTGAGTCTTCACAGTTTTGGTTCCCTCTGTACGAAAATTGCTAGTGCACAGAACAATAATCACAATTTTGCGTACAAATCGCACAAAACACGTACAAATATTTTCGGTGTCATTTGTACAAATGAAACATGATGGTTGCGTTCTATACAATCAGTGTTCATCAATAATTGTAATAGTTAGAACGCAAATTTAGAATCTTCAACATGAAGACATCCTTCTGTCGGAAATAGCTTTCTAAAACAAATACAAATGAAGGAATATTTTCGTCCTTGTATCAAATTTGAATTTGCATTTGCAATTTTGCATTTGAACCATTTTTTGCTAAAACATTTTGGAACCATTTTTCAATAGTTATTGTTACTTCCACATAGTGTATGGATGATTTCCAGGTTAACAGAATCCTTGTATCGAGATTTTTGTCGTGATATTCATGACTAGAGCTGTTCGATCAAAGGTGAAATTCCGTTTGTTTGGTTGATATAACAGAAAACCAGACCGTTCTTCAAGTTGAGATAATATATCTCTGTCACTTGCTTCTTTCTTCATTGACCGGAATAGAAATCAGTGTCTTTATTTGAGCAGTCACGAAAGCGGCATGCAGCACAAGGGGATCCGTTATCACCTCGCCCAGCCGCCTCCCCGCTGACCAGCAACTGATACTGTTTGTGTTGTTTTTGTGCATCGCTCTCTCTCCAACAATGGACAGACATAGACTTGCGATGTGTCCAGTTCACACCTGCTTGAAAAACTAACTTATTCTAAAAGATGAGAATGAAGAAGAATAATACCCCTGAATCTTAAATTCGGTTGTTTGGATAACGAAATTGGATTTCCTATGACGTACTTTATGTAACTATCTGATATTTCTGAATTCTGAGATAGGTTTGCTCGGTCGGATTCAATAGTGTTTCGTGCAGACAGTTTGTCAAGTCATCCGGATAAATTTTGCTATACCCATTTTATTGTTTTGAACCTATCTAAATATCCTTAGTTTCTGTAGGAACCATGAGATCTATTCTAAATCCATGAATAGTTCTGATTGAGAATGTGCTTACCCACATTTGAGAGATTAATCGATTCGATGATGTTTTAAAGAGAATGTTTTCATCTGTTTGAGTAGATTCAATCTTAATTTCAAATGTCCTCGTTCCATATAACACTTGCACCAATCTACATATCATGTAGGTGTAGATTTCTTCACTTTTCGACTATACATTTAAATCCCGGTTAAAACACATTTCGTCAGGATAGTCTACTGTATCTGTGCTTTGGGCATGGTCTGCATCGGCCAGCGCACTACAGATGTTTTACACCGTAACCGGAAGTGAGTCAATTGTGTAGTATGGTAGGTGTATTTAAATCCACGCCAGTTACACTACATGCATCTGTGTTATCGCTAGCTGATCATGAATTTGTTTATTTATTCTTCATGTTTGAGTGCAATGAATTCGATCAGTTGATATGCTTAATGTCTACCTCGACGACTGAAGGCTGCTATAGCGACATTAGATCCACGTTCCTTGTTACATTTTTGCTGGAATTGCTTCATTTGACATAAAATCAATAATTACCACAGAATTTAACAAAAGAAATCAACAAGATTCAGTGAATCTGAAAAGATGCAGAAATTTTTACTTTCTTTTATTTAGGTTACTGAAGAGGCCATAAGTCTATAGCACAATACAAGTGTGTACAATGCAAGTGTGTACAATCACATAATATTTAAACAAGTTTTCTATTGGTGAAACTATAATATATGTAAATTGATAAATTTGTAAAAAATCATATATTTGTTGCTTTGAGGAATAGCTTTAATTGATGTTCAGAATGCTTGATACTGTAAAATGGAGGCATGTATAGCGTTCTTAAATTGTGAAAATAAAGAAACCAACATTAACATGATATTCATATTCTATCACCCCTAAATTACATGTATAACATACACATCCTCTTTTCTAGTGGAACATTATGCTATCTGCCTTTCTCTACATTTAATTCATGGGGACTACATCGCAATTGTGTAATTGCTTCCCTAATCCTTTTAATGTTAACATCAAAGTGGTAATGCTCTGCTTTAAGAGCTAATATTAAAGCGTTACATAATGAGACTTTGGGTGATAGAGTTAGCAAAGCAGTCCAGAAATACAGATCTTTTACCCTTTGTGTTACATATTTGATTAATACATTTAGGAAACCAATACAATGAGGGTTAAACGTATATCCAAATCGACGTGATTCAAGCAAATGTCTCAGGTGTGTTATCCAAGTTGTCTTGCTATTTCTATGATACATACACATCATGTTGTGAAGTGTTGTTTTGCTTTCCATATCGCGACTGTCATATATTTACTTAACTTATCCTGTGTCTTACAATTTGCTTATGTGCTTCAATATATAAAAGGTAACGTACTGACCTTAACACCAAAAATCTTTCACAAGCGTAAAAACGAACCCTTATAAAAACATTGAAATGTGTAAAACCCCAGACTTCTGAGCCATATAACAGAACAGGTATAAGTTTTCAGTCAAATATTTTAAAGAATAATAACACTTCACCCGCCTTCTTCTACGTGGAAGGACGCATTATTTGCATGTAAGTTCCAGGATACAGGTATACGCCTAAATATTTATAACCCTTGGTTCCATATAAATCCTTGTCATTTAATTCCATTTCTCAACGCAGATAACTTTCCAACTTTGCCACTCTGTTTGGACAAAGGAATTGTAACCTTTTTTTACTCATCTTTGAGGGAGATGAAAAGGTGTTGATAACCGACATGGGATGTGATAATGGCGCTACTGAGAAATAGGACTCTACTGCAAAGCAACCTCGAGAGGACAATAGGTGTTTGGTTACATCGTTCATAGTGTCAGGAATTGACCATCAGACAGTTATACATGCCTTTACACCCAATGAAACTAGTACGGCAGATAATCACGAGATGTTACTAGTATTCTAACTTGAAGTTTGAAATGCTCTTTTAAGACGCGTGTTGCTAACACTGGATCAAGTATCACGGAATTACAGATACAGCTATGTTTGTCACAGGTGTAAATTGTCACAGTGAAACAGAGAGGCTGAACTGACGGTCAGATATCTCGATGACGTTACCGTCTTCTCTGCTTAGACCTCATTACAATGTTCGATCCCAACAAGCGTCCTTTGAGGGACAACAAATTCGTTACTTGGTTACTTGGTTGGAATGTCAGGTACTGACATAAACACTTTCACACATACTTAGAATTTCGCATTACGAAATGGTTATGAAAACTATCTTTCAAATGATATAGATCCCACAGACCAAAGAGAGCTGTTGTCATACTTTGTTCATAGTCAACGAGAAAGGATGCTGATGTAATATAGATATTATTTTGATTATCTGTGTCTCGTGGCCTGTATCCGCGTACTGCGTCAACGTATATATTTTGTATATGTTTATGTAGCCTATACCTGATTTGTCTGCTCCACCCTCGAACCCATACTTACTGACCTCTATTGTTCACGCTGCCGCGGCGAAAAACGAATTACAAAGATGTAAAAAGATCGAACTACAAAAAATGAACAATTTTCCAGACTGTCTTCAACCCTAGTGTCACGTACGTGACGTGCCCACAAGAGAGCCACACCCAGACTATCACCCACAGTTTCTACCCACACTACCGTACTATCGGCGACGAGCCATCAGACAAAGAACATCTGGGCGACGTGGCCGACAAACACATCGTTAATTACCCAGTAGAACCTGCCTCTTCCTGGAGGGAGGTCGGCAGATTGGCGGAAATAGAAATATCAATTATTAATGAGGCAATCTCAGTCTAATGTTTTGACCAGGATACAACAGAACACCAGATTCTTCATCAAGTACAGCTACTTTGTCACTCAGGAACTTTCTTATAGGGTCGGGCTTGGGGGCATGTTTTCAGCGGTTTGAGAAACCACGCGACATCTGTGAGCGGCATGCTACACAATTTGATCTGGTATCGATATGCCATACTCCCTTATCCCCACCCCCTATGTTGCCCACATCCCCACCACGGAATCTTAAAGCCTTTATCTGTAGAATGCCCTACCCTGAACAAATCCAAGTCAGTTTTATTGGAACAACCCATTTTCATTGCAGTGGGAAATATTATTACAAATAGTCATGCATTTCCATCGAGTGAGTGAGTGAGTCAAGCTCATGGGGTTGCTGAATGGGAAGTACTTAAAGCTTAAAGCTGTATTCACAGAAAATGTCGGTTTCCCAAGAGTCATATTGACTGTATAAGCGATTTTAGAAATGTTCTACCCAGATCACTACTGGGAGCATCAAGAGCTAATTTCATGCATTTGGGAGTCAACCTGGATTTGACGAGCGAACGGTGGCTCTGTGCTCACAAAACAGAACTATTTGATTATCATATTTTTGTTATGCATTTCAGTAATATATGACATCATTTCCTTTGTGATGTGTTTTCAGAAATGGTGTAATATATGTTGTATTTCGTATAACATCTTCTTAGTATACTACAGTGCATTTTTTTCCGAACCCAGGCCAGACAGTCAGGCACCAAATCGCCAGAACACAAAGCCAGCCGCCTATCCCACTCAGCCACCTCGAGTTTTGGTAGTCGGACAATTGTTAATCTAGACTGCGCACTTTGTGTATCCCTCTGTACCAACCTGTGGAAGTCGTGGTGGCTCAGCGGGTTACTTTGTCTTTTGGCGATTAGGTGTCTGACGCTGCATGACGGTGTGGGTTCAAATCCTGGATGGGAGTCAACAGTATATAACTCTGTACTTTACTGTGACAGTGTGATCCCAAATATAAGGTGTGTTACATGTGTCCACTTTCTAGATGATATAGTATAATAATTCAAAAATGGTCTTCCCAACGATGATCTTGGTCTTGATCTGTCAAACTTGTCAACTCACACAGGCAAATTAGAGGTTGAAATCGGTTAAGTCTATCCCTTTTAAATACATATGTGACTTTGACACCCAAAGGTAATCCAAAAAGCCGTTTTAACAATCCAGTGATTGACAGTGCGATCATCTAGAACGCCAAGAATGTATTTTCACGGGTGGTCTTCGCAATGGAATCATTGCCACCATCTAATCCCACATTTATGCTCTTCTAACGACCATCATAGTGGACTCTCCTCAAGACCCACCGAGCTATAAATCCCATTCCTGTTAAAGGAGATTTCTCTTATGGTATTGCTCAACAACGACGTTCTGTGTATTTGTAACGTGAAACATTTAACAGTGTAATAAGAGAGTTAATATGGGATGCAAACTCCACAATTTGCTATCATGTTCTCACGTAGGCCGTTTAAAATGCTCCCCATAAACACCTTATCGGATATGTGTTTAAGGCTAAGGCACGTAATGCCATACACACGAGTGCCAGTAAATGCAATTATTCATTTGTTTCATCCACAAAATGATACTGAAAGTCAGCCTGACGATTATTATAGTCGGTGAGCTGTGGCGTACCTATATTATGTGCAACCGCTTGTGACATATAGTCACATATCTAGCTCACCACCTTGCTGTTTAAATTTCACCATGGGCTCGAGAGTTGTTCGGGGACCCTTTCTTCTGTGTCATATTTCGCTGGATTTAGGGGCAAGGAAACTAAACCAGGACCCGTATCTGGTTTTGTGTAGAAACGAATCCTCCTTACAGGCAGATTACAATAATTAAACACCTGTAATGCTGTCTGGGTCTCGGTGTATAAAGCCCATATACCCTGTGTTACCCTGTCGACTCAGACGGTGTCCTCGTCACAAGCGTAGTGCGTCTGTGACTCTGCGCAGATGACATAGCGACAGTGTATAACAACTAATGCTTTAAATGAAATCCATTTAGATTTGGCATCATGAAGTTTAGTGTCGTCGATGCCGGTGATGGCGTTGTCGGTGTTGATGGAACGATCTACCTCGGGGCGTTATCTAAGAAACTACCAGTAATTGCAATCTTAAACTGCTCCTGCTCTATCTGTTCGCATTAATATTCAATGATTTAATATCCGGAGGGATCCGATCATGCGACCAGGGAATCAGATGATTGAGATAAGTACGTGCGACCTTCACAGGAGGAGCATGGCCGCATGTTCGCGTCTGTCGGCAGAGACGACGTTATCACCACCCAGAGAAACACAACCGGGCACCGCCTTCCGCCAGGGTAAGGACAGACCAAGGTCCAGACTTGACCATCCCGGGAGATCTGTCAACAAGAAGGGGGCACCATATCGTCACGTTCCCCATAGCCAGAAACCCCCCCATCTCGTGCAACGACGAAACGCCCGGGAACGTCGCCGTGTTCAGGCCGTGAACGGTGCCTTTTCCCGACTCCGCAAACACGTTCCGTATGAACCGAAACACAAGCGCTTGTCCAAGGTGAAGACTCTCCGGATCGCTATAGACTACATAAGACAGCTGGAAGACATGATCACGGACCATGACAGACGTGCTCGTGACGCTAGGAGGGACTGTGGAGGACATCAGGCCTACGTCAACACTGACATTCATAATATTGTCGACGGCGGCCGGAACTGGATGCAAGGTCAACCGGTAAGTGTAAACAAATTACTGGTTGTCCTGCACTTTTAAGAAACTTCCAGACCGTTGTAAAACAACTTCCTGTTTGTCAGCTTGTTTCAAAACATCTGCGGGTTTATTTGTCGTTATAGAACTACTTCCGGGTTGTATAATCGTTAGAAAACCATTTCCAGGTTGTTGGTTGTCCTGTCTTCATAACACCATTTCCAGGTTGTTGGTTGTCCTGTCTTCATAACACCATTTCCAGGTTGTCTTGTCGTTTAAAAAACACCTCCGGTTTGTCTCGTCGTTAGAAAATCATGACCAGGTTGTCGTTTTTCCTGTCTTTTATAAAACAATTTCCAGGTTGTCTTGGCGTTATAAAACAATCTCCAGGTTGTCGTCTCGTTATAAAACAAGTTCTAGGTGTACTAGGCGCTATAAAACAAGCTCCAGGTTGTCGAGTCACAGATATACAATTCTGGTTGTCTAGTTGTTAAGATAACATGGTCTAGGTTATTTAGTCGTTAGAAACGATCTAGTCGTTATGGATGTAAGGCCAACAGCTGAGTGTTAAAGCACCTCCTTGGCCCGTCTGTATGCCTGTCCGGGTTGTGTAGTCTTTGTTTTAATATCTCGTGTTTATTAACATTATGAAAGACCCGGCACAGTAATATATTTCTGATCTGGATGTAAAGATTACCCTGATGTCTAGTCGCTATTAGATTCTGTGATTTCTGTCGTGTCCTAAAAATGACCTGACCTCGTTGGTGTAAAACACCAGGTTGTCTTGCCAGCATTGGAATTATTGAGGGGAGATGAAAGGAAAGGATGGAAGGAGGGGTGTGGTGAGGAGGAGATCTTTGACTGGATGGAGGAATGTATCCGAGGACATTGTGGATGAGGAAATAGATATCTATAGATAGGGATGTTAAGGCAGTCGGCTGCTTTTCGATTGTGGTTAGGTGTAGGGGCGAGGAAAATAGCTTTATGGAAGAGGGTTGAGGCAACAGATTTAAGTGAGTGGGTGACTTGGGTTTTACACCACGTTAAGAAATATTCCTGTATATCACGGCAGGAGACACAAGGATTCACACATTGTACCCATTTGGGGAATCGAACTCGAGACGAGAGAACGCATTAACCCGTAGACTACCCCGCCGCCCCGGACTAGATTAGAGTAAATTAAGGGATCTTTTTCTTAAATTACGTGTCGACGATATTCTGAACAGGTAAAACATAATGTATTTTCACTTTAGCAATACATGAACGTACTATCGCGATGAAACTACAACTTTTTTCACTGTTTATGTAACTCTCGCTTGCTGACTGAGTGGGTTAGATCGCTGACTTGGTGTACTGGCGATTCGGTGCGGTTTTAATCCCTCATGGTACTCAGTACTAAATGGTACTCAATCACTGTTGCATAACTCAAAGTTCCCATCTATTGGCTGCTGAGTAAATCAAGTTCCCCATCTATTTACTTCTGCAGTCAAATTCCCATCTATTCCCTAATGCATTAGTCAAAATTCCATCTATTCACTGTTGAATAAGTCAAATTCCCATCTATTCACTGTTGAATAAGTCAAATACCCATCTATTCACTGCTGAATAAGTCAAATTCCCATCTGTTCACTACAGAATAAGTCAAATTCCCGTCTGTTCACTGTTGAATAAGTCAAATTCCCATCTATTCACTGCTGAATAAGTCGAATTCTCATCTGTCCACTACTGAATAAATCAGGTTCTCTATTCAGTTCTGTAACACAAGTTCCCATGTATACTGTTTCAGGAAGTGCACCCGGGACAACCAAGAAGATGTGGTCGCCTCGTGCACTTTCCCTCGTCATGCGCACAAGTGAATGTCCACACCAATGGCTATCTCGATCTCTGCGGGGGATCACTGATGTGACACAATGTGTGATCTGTAAGAAACATTGATAATGGACAGTTACAACGTGCCACAGATAACAACTCGTCCCTGTGGATAATATAAGTAACCGGATTGTCTGAATCACTTTACTGTTACACACAGCTGCCGTCAAAAAGCTGAATATTTTTAGCACGGTGTTAAACAACAACAACAACTACAACAATACAACACGTACACATGCATTATATGTCAGACCCGGTGGGGTTTTAGTCCATTGGCGTGCTGAACTTGAAGATGATGATTTTCACGACGATGCCAACCTCGCACCACTCATTACTTCGCTTTCTGTACCCTATTGTCTATTGTGTTGCATACACCATAACATTTGAAACAAATATTGATCATGAACAGGAGAAAATGGAATTTATCAATAGACAGTATTCAACTCACCATGCGAGTGGAAACGACTGTGCCGTCGAGGAAGGAGTGCCTGTCGTTGAGGAAGGAGTGCCTGTCGTTTGGGTTGATTAGTCTCTATTCCACGACAGATACAGGAAATAAACATAATATATTCAACAAAGATACAGCACAGGCATTGTGTGTGAGGGGTGGAGGCATATCAGTGTGTAGTTGGCATTATTTGAGGCACAGATGGGTTGGAAGTACCTTGTCCTTCTTCGTGGTAGCCTAGTGGTTAAAGTGTTCGCTCGTCACACCGAAGGCCCGGGTTCGATTCCCCACATGGATATAGTGTGTGAAGTCCATTTCTGGTGTCCCCGCCGTGATATCACTGGAATATTGCTGAAAGCGGCGGAAAACTAGAGTCACTCTGGTACACTGATGCACCGGTGGGGCGAGCTATCTACAGCCAGGATCAAGTGACATAGGCTATTTATTGAAAGTGAATTATCGATGATACGACATTGTACCTTCTCAGTGAATATCCTCCTCATCCATCAAGTGAACGTCATTGTTTGTGTGGTGGACCAGTTGTATTTACAATGAGGTATTCCCAGAGTCTGTCAGGTAACTCCAAAACGACGCGAAGCATGCCTACGAAAATTAAACAAACAAATGATCTATTTGGTGTATGGGTGAAAAAAAGTGGGATACTGTAATATTTTTAGTTTTCTGGCAAATTAATCCTCCGCGATCCGATCCAAAAAGGGACTAAACAGTGTATTACATTTTAGAGGAGTTTCTTCAGCCTTACAAGTAAATGTTGTTTACAGGGCTCGTTGAATAGTTCAGATTCTGGCATAAAACAGCATTGGCGTGACATCGTCCAAAATATTCATGTTAATTACAGCACAGAAAACAACTTTCCACAGCAAGGTGTATTTGAGAAGTGTATTATATTCTCATTCTCAATACCCTGATCTATTCTCTTTCAGAAATGATGTCACATTGTTCGTCCATGTTTGTTTACTGTGGAAGATATGTGGGTTTGTGGTATGTGCATAGGTGTTCGTGATGTACGACTCAGGTGTTCGTGGTGTACGACACAGGTGTTCGCTGTGTACGACACAGGTGCTCGTGGTGTATGCCATCGGTGTTTGGTGTGAATTACATCAGTGTTCACTGTTTATAACATAGGTGTTCGCTATTTGTAACATACGTGTTCGCTATTTATAACAGAAGTTTCATTTACCGGCACCTGAAGACGTTTGTATTATGGAACAATGCGTCAATCTGTAATGTAATTAAAAAAGGTCGCCAATTTAACAGTCATTGTGTTTTACATTCACATTGTTCTATTTTAAAAATTCATGCTCTGGATACATAGATGATTATGAGTGCCAAACGCTTTATCAGTCTGTATATTCTTGTAAATTCACCGCAGGCTAGAAAGAAAATTCATTTATTCTGACATATGTCAAGGTGTCATGGGCCATTCGACAAATCAATATTAAGCATATTTTGAGTGAGAGAATAAGTTAAATTTAAAGTTACAAAGCATATTTTGAAATACTCTTCACTTGTTAGTCCTGTGTGTTGATAATAGGAGCATATCACATGCCGTTAACAAGGGTCATCACGACCTTAAAGGCACCATTTCGTTTACTCGTTATGACATAAGTTCGTTACACGCATGTCCACTAAATATACAGCAGGTAGCCAGGTTCAAGTATTCTATTTGTTCTATTTATTCTTCAATGTTCGTTATATATGTAAGTTACTGTAGTTCCAGTCAAGCTGTTATTTCCTGTACGTCTTCTACAATACATATAGTAAATGGATACGTTGAAGTCTTCTTGACGTGCCACACCATAGGGAATCCTTAAATCTAGCGAGGTTTGATGAACTATATATACTTAACAGCAAGAGAAACGCAATCCTGCTTTTGTCACGTGTTTAAATAGCAGACATAAACATGAACGCTTACTTTTATGAAATTTCATTTTTTCGAAATTTGCGTTTCTTTTGCTGCTCAGTATATATTCTGTGGAAACACGTCCCTCGACTGAACTTAATAAGTAGTTCAGTTTCTAGCTTAGAAACCCGGGAAACGTATAACTGCATAACTCGTTCATATAGTTCTAGCTTAGAAACCCGGGAAACGTATAACTGCATTACTGGTTCATAACTGGTTCATTTGAAAGTCTAGCAACATTTGTGTGACAACCGTCTATCAAAATGCCGGTCTGGACCAACCAATCCAGTGACGGACATGGGGATTGATCCCCGTAACTGGGATATAATGGCATGCATCGAAACAGTCAACGAGCCTGACCACCCGATCCCGCTAGTCGCCTCTCGCATGTATCGTTGAACATAAATTTTAACCCGGGTCTTCACGGGTTCGGCGTTAGTCAATGGAAATCGATATCTGGACACATCTACAATGACAACAGACTTCCACCACAACCGAGGTTGACCATCCTCGATATCTCCAGGGTACACGTTCCGATAATTCTCCACTGTACTCAGGATCCATCTACGGCTCGACCAGATAATTTTATTACCTCCCTTGGCTGGCTTTTTATCCAATCAGGTGTCTACGCTGGGGAGTTGAGAGTACCAATCACAACTCACTTTCGCTTCTTAAATTATCTAACCGCTTAGACCTGGCAACACAAATGATGCAAAGAGGTTGAAGGAGCTATTGCGTGTATTTTTAAAAATATTCAGACCTGTCCAAACAAAAAATATATATTTGTCTGTATGATGTCCCCCCAAATCTGAGTTGCACCGCGGACAAACCATCGCGGCTGCGACCGTTATCTCGACACCGGCAAGCTCGATTGTAACGGCGGCTTACCTGATTGGCTACTGTGCTGAAGATGCATCCAGGGTATAGTGGAGATTTATCGGAACATATACCCTGGAGATATCGAGGATGAGGTTGACACACATAAAGATTTTCTCCATTACGTTACGTCAGGATAGATCGTATGACGCGACGGCGTGTGCGTATGCCGTAACCGTTTCCTGACGGCGTTAGGAGACCGTCTTCATCTATCAAGTCTTGGTGCTGTGACGCATGGACGTCCTGAACAAGGCGACTACGTTATTGTTTCATAACGTCTCAACAACCATGAAATGATGATTCCGTGGCAGTGGAAATATGCAGTCACCTTCAAAACGAGCCATCCCAACAGATTCAGTTAAGCATACACGTGTTCCACACTGGTTATTGACGTGCACTAACACACTGAACGTGCCCATGTCGACTACTAGTGCAACCGCTCCAACGTCAACGTCAACGTCAACGCCAACACACGTTCACGTTGCTTTTTGTGAGTCGCGGTTCACTATGGTTCTTTGTAGTTTTCAAGAGTTGTCCTGTTTAGTACTTTTTGTTCTGCATTCTAGCGCATGTGCGATCCCTAAAGTAATCGCGTAACCCGCTGCACTTGATTGTTGTGTTTCACACTCTATGACCTACTGTTGCAAGTGAGTTGCCTACAGTACCATCATTACCCATAACCTGGATTTCCTGATGAGTATATGATATGTATGTGTTTGTCGCAGCAGTGTCACAAATACAGTGATTCTTGCTCTCCGGTCGATACAATTATTTCATGAAACATTTGAGGTACCTTATATCCCGCAAAAGGCTCAGTCAGCGCCCTGTCCAGCCAAGGAGATACGTGAGGTCTGTCTTATAAATAATAGGCTGTCTACAACGGCTTGTCTCATTGGACTGAGATTTGTGACCGCCACGGAGATAACGTGGTCACACTATCTACATGCGCCGTCTGTCCAGATCCACACAATGTGCCTCAGCGACGTAACGCGATCGTAGCATTCACAGACGGGTGACTTAGTTTATGCGACTGTACTAGGAGATGTATTACATTAGCAGGTATACGTTAAGGGCTGCGAAAACATCCAAAGTACATAATGTTTGTAACGACGAGTTTGCAATATTTTACAGGTAAATAATGGACGGATTAAATGAGAGCAGTGGGTTGTAAAATCCAGTTTAGAGAAAAGCTATGCCCCTGACTGTGGAAGAGACGAACTTTCATAAACATGGTCGTGGGTGAGTGAGTGAGTTTAGGTCCCGCTATATGGCGGCGGTCTGTAAATAATCGTGTCTGGACCAGACAATCCAGTGACCAAGAACATGAGCATCGATCTGTGCAATTAGGAACCGATGACATGTGTCAACCAAGTCAGCCAGCCTGACCACCCGATCGTGTTAGTCGCCTCTTACGACAAGCATAGTCGTCTTTTATGGCAAGCATGGGTTGCTGAAGGCCTATTCTACCCCGGGACCTTCACGGGTCAAACATGGCAGTAGCGAAACAACTCTGATTGTATTTGAACATTGAGCCTCCCACCAACCCATTCCACGCTGAGCCGCTGAAGCATGGCTGTCGGAAATGCGAGAAATTGTTTCGAAACTGTACACTTGTGAAAATCAAACCAGGGCCACCAGCGTGGAGAATGAACACTAACCATAGTACTCCCTTCCTCCCAATAGTCACATGAAATATGTTTCAGAAGTCGTCGTACATGAAGATGGTGTTGGTTAATTGTTATTACTTTTATATATTATCTCTTGCGTTTTTTTTTCTGAATGGATACTACAGAACAATTATGAAGAAGACCAGACTTCAGTGAGACTTGACTATTTACAATTAGTAAAGCTAATGATTGAATACGTAATAATACTTATGATTTCATCGCATCTAAGTATTTTTTCTGAACTAGAAAATAATTCATTTCATTTTTCCTTCTATCAAATTCAATAAAGAATAGATCCCGTGACCATCATTACAGAAGTTAGTGAATTGTAATAATTATGTTGTATTACTAAAAAACGAGGCGGTAGGGTAGCCTGGGCCTTTATTCTCGAAACGCTCGTAACCCTAAGAATTCTTAACTTTGATCATAGCCAATGTGTTAACAATGGGTTTCAGAACTTCGTAGGGCTACGAACGTTTCGAGAATAACTAGCCTGGTATGGTAAAAGCGTCCTCTCGTCACGCTGAAGACGTGTGCTATGTGTGAAGCCCATTTCAAGTGTCCTCCGCCCTGATATTGCTGGAATATTGCTAAAGGCGGCGTAAAACGATACTCACTCGAATATTACTAAAATTAACTCTGTTTCACAAAAATGAAATTATTTCAGCTTGTAAGTATCCACCCGTGTCGTCACTTAGTAATGACTTTGTTCTTAAAATAGACCACTCGACAACCCGAAAGCCCGGGTTTGATTCCCCACATGAGTACAAGTTAGGAATCCCAGTTTCATTCACTGTAACATCTGGGTTTAATAATGAGGACTACTATTAGAGAACAGATTGGTGGGATAACCTTATGGTTTGAAAAATATGTGAACCATATTTCAATTGTACAGTGCCGTAATATTAGTAAAATATTGCCAAAGGCGGAGCAAACCCACACTCACTCACTCACACAAACACTGATATTAGATTTACGTGAAAACCTAACAGAAGAACATGATGTATTTTGTTAATTATCAACTTAATTAGAAACAGAAAAGAAACTGTTGAAAGCGGTTTTAACCAATGTCACGCTCTCACCTAACGAGTCAAAGGGGATGCAATTATCACGTACAATACTTCATCCAGCTCAAGAAGCCTCATCCCTCCCGTCTCCTCCCCCTTCACGAGTAAACATCTCTAATCCCGTCATATGTACCTGTCGGTGGTGACGAAAGCTCACCCTTTCATTCTTTACCGGGGAAAGTTCATCAAGATCAGTTCTAATCTCCATGATCGTGTTAGCTGCAAATCAAGGCCTGGCAACAAGCAACTCTGGTGTTGATGAATCGTTCTCTGTGAAGCGAGAGAAAAACTCGTCTGTTCTCGGGTTTAATTGCTACAAAAGAGGTCTAAACTCCTCTAATTTCCAGCTCCCCTGTGGAGCACAGAGTGACCTGTGACCCCTGTTGCCGGTAACGACCTTCTGTGAGATGGATACGCAGATCAGGTGACCTGGCTTAGACGGGGGATTAGCATATGTTAGGATTTCGGGTTTGTTTCCAACACATTAAGTGATGAGGTATTGTTGGAGATATGTTTATTGAAATACTGACGACTTGTAGATCTCTGGGGCTTTTCACCTGTACAGGAGGGGAGGCCGGCATCTTCAAGGAAAAGACGCATGTAGCGTTCCCACAGTCGGGCTTCTTGTGTGACCCCCATTTTCTTACAGCGCTGGACATTCGATATGAGAATCACATCAACACACGGTGCATTCTCAAGGGAGGGATTTTATTTGATCTTTGTTGGACCAGTGTAGATTAGGGCTGACCTCTTTAAAAATATCACCCCATCATTCATAAAATAGTATGTATCATATTTTTAGGCTTTCAAGGGCATGTGCCCTTTGATGGGACGTGTAGTTTGTGTCTTCTATAATGTACTTTGCTGATAACGGTTATCTTTGTCCAGTATAAATCCGATTAATCAAGGGAGTTTGATTTGTACAGGCTTTCCTTTTGGTGCCGCCATCATGAAGAATGATTGCAATCATTCAAACGGTATCGAAATGCTGCATGATCCTGTACCTAAGTCTTACAATGGAATATTGATTAAAATGTACCTGTGATATAACTGACATCATCACCTGTACCACCAGCTGAACCTCAGCCTAGAGAGGTTATGTAATATCACAACACCACGAAAACAGTGTACAGGTAACAGTGTTGCACAATACTTGGAAAGGAAGCGGTCAGGGAACATTGTTGCACAATACTTGAATAGCGATTTGTCAGGGAACACTGTTGCACAATATTTGGATAGGGACCTTTCTGGGTACATGTTGCACAATACTTGAAAAAGAAGCGGCCATGGAACAATGTTGCACAATACTTAGGGAGCTTTCAGGGCACAATGTTGCACAACACTTGGAAAAGAATCACGATACATATACTTGGAAAGGAAGCGATTAAGGAACCATGCTGCACAATACTTGGATATCGATTGGTCAGGGAACATTGCTGCACAATACTTGGATAGGGAGCTTTCTGGGTACATGCTGCACAATACTTGGAAAAGAAGCGGCCAGGGAACAATGCTGCAGAATATTTGGATAGGGAGCGGCCGGGGAACAATGTTGCACAACACTAGGAAAGGAATCACGATACATGTACTTGGAAAGGAAGCGACCAGGGAACAATGTTGCACGATACCGGGAAAAGAAGCGATCGGAGAACCATGTTGCACAAAACTTGGAAAGCAACACTTTTGCCCACAACGCGGAAAGGGAACTTTTAGGGGACAATGTTGCACTATGCAAGAGAAGGGGTGTCCTGAAAATAACGGTGTTCAGTGAGAATATCCTGAACAAAATGTTGCAATAATCATTAGAGAGAATACCCAGGGTTGCACTATTCACGCAAAAGAATGCCCGAGGAGAATGAAGTTTCACTGTTTACACGAAAGAATAGCCGGAGAATAATATTTGGAATCTCCACTGTAATATCTACAGGATACAGCTGAAAGTGAAACATGCAGCGATACCATTTTATGATTGGCAGGTAGGAATTAATTTGATAAGATCTGTAAGTTGGCTGAGGCGTAGGCCGGAAATAGGGTCCTTTGTGCGTGCGTGTGTGCGTGCGTGCGTGTGTGCGTGCGTGTGAAGTAGTGTGTGACCTCGGGTTGTGTGTGCGTGTCGTGTGTAGTAGCAGTAGCACGTGTGTGTGTGTCTGGTGATCTTCGTGTATATACGGTTGATCTTTCAGTCCTTATGGTTACCTTGGTGCTTATTCCCACCGCTGTCTGTTCTCTAAAATTGTCTTAAATATAGTACCCGTAAAAAAAACTATCTTCAGCTACTCATGCTTGTTGTAAATGACGACTAACGGGAGGTCAGTCTCGCGGACTTTGTTAACTACGTATTCTATAGTGTAAATCGATGCTCATGACGTTGGTCACTTAATTGTCTGGTGCAGGCTCGATTTTTTTAATGATATTCCATACAGCTGAAATAGTGCTGAGTGTTGTTGGTTAAACGTCAATCAATCAATCTTAAATATAAATAGTAAACAAATCATTCAGCCTGACAACAGGACGTGTGCGTATGAGTCCGACACCGACCACTCGATACACGCTGTATAGATTTACTTAAGCTGGAGAACTAGGGATATTATGTCGTTTCATGACCGTTCTCAAAGCTTCCCACTTCTGACCACAGCAATAGCTCTCACAGTACTGGACGGCAAAGTGCGAGACTAAATCAGATCGGAGTTACTTCCCTTCCATCGCTGAGGCGTGATTGTGTCAGTTCCACGGTGTGTGTGCGTGTGTGCGCGTGCGCGTGCATGCTTGCGTGCGTGCGTGTGTGACATCATCAGCAACAACAATACCTGGACAGTTTTCCCATGGAAGCTGGAGACCTAGACCCGGGTTGGGTAGACTCTGAATTAGATCGTCGTATAGGCTCAATAACCAAGTGGAAATCACTCGCCCCTGCCCTACACCTTGACTAATTCTAAAGTATATATTCTAAATATATATAAATATATATAATATATATTCTAGTATATTCTAAATTCTAATTCTATAATACAGGAAATTTGATGTCACAAGAGTTTCACAATGAACTTGTAATAGAGAGAAATCAACCCTTTAAATTTAAAACGCTGAAACTACAACTGTGTAAAAATAGTTCATGTAAATACTATTTTACACATTACAATTTATGAAGTTCTTTACGGTCATTTGTTAATATTTTTTATGGGCTGTCCAATAATTAGTACACTAAAATTCTGCAGATCACCTGACGTCCCCTGGCATTTTTAAAAGAATATATGGAATCTTTCATTTCTTGTGAAGCATTATCCTACAGGAACATGATGTTTTGGGTTTGTCTCCATCTTCAGCAAGTATGTTAAATGTGGCTGACTACCATGACTGTGACACCTGATATACTATTGACTGCTCCTCACGTGCAGCCAGAAGGATTTATAAAAATATTAAATGCGGGCGATCCAATGTTTCTCAGTGTTTAACTTCAGGAAAAGCAATGTCAGTGTTTTTCACATGATATACAATGTTTAGTGTACATATGTATGGTCAGCATGTGAGAATATCAAAACATGTCTCTGGAGTACAAGATGGAGGCCCTTTGAAGACTGTGATGAAGTGCAGTTACAGGAACTTTTAAAATGTTTTAACAGATTTATTCTACTTTTAGTATCACATGTTAAAATGTGGATTTCTCTGCATTCAATGTTCATACTGAAACACTGGTTGTATTTAATTTAGTTTTCAGCTTTAAAGGTGTCTTTTATCGAACTAACGTATTCAGTCCATTAACATGAAGCTATGTCTGGATATAATATTGCAACATCATGAATACATACATGTACATGTGAAACACCGTTTAGAATGTTCTGTACATAAGGCATACTGCAATGGCATACTGTAAAAAGCATTTAATCATAGGTTGTAATGTTACCTTCAACTTCATTATATTCTGTACATACTGCTAGTACTCGGGATTCAAGATTCAGATGTGCAAACAATCATTAAACATAAAACGTAAAGTTTGCTTTTTTTTATTTCAAAACTTGGAATGTCACTGAAAGTCTACCCATTAACTCCCAAATCACGTCATATATACTCTTCAAAAAAGTAGGGGAACCTGAAGTCTGGTAGAAAGAAAAGCCATTGCGGAACGTCACGATGACATTCATCTTGTGTACGCAACATCATTTCACGCCATCACCGCATGCAAACACAATGCATGGGAAGCACGTGCACAACATGGCAGCCTCCTACACGTGCATGGGGTGTCATTATGAAACGTGACGTTTTTCAGGCAGGTCGATAAATCACTGTAGACCATTTTTCCGATAATTCTCTTGCATGTGTGCATGGTAAGAGTTTTCAGGGTGAAATCACACACTACTGACTGAAAATTATAAACCTGAAATGTTCATGCCATACTCAAGTCACCTTACAAGAGGCATAACTGAACGAACAGCTTTGCTTTGAATGAAATCCATGTGGTGATGCATTCTCAAAACGTCCATTATTATTGTATCAACATTGATTCAATCACATATATCTCCCAATTTCGACAATCGTACATTGAAAGTACAGTTCCTCTACTTTATTTGAGGAGTACATACCTAACCAACATATTTCACTTATTCAGTATCGGATTTTATGAAGAAATATGGGGTATAAAAACGTTTGATAAATTAGAAAGAGTGCATTTAACTGCATGTAAAATATTCCTTAACGTTAACAGTTGGAAAGATTATTAAAATACAATGTGTAAGTATATTATACATTATATCGAAATAATATCACAAACATTGACTTATGTTCATGTGATCGTTAACTTGAAGTTTGACATTTAAACAATTTACATGTCCCTGATCCTAAACAGATCGGTTCTATGTTATTCAAGTCATCAATAAACATGTACTTAAAGTTCAAGTTAATGTTTATTTGAATCTAGCGTCATTGAAAGTTCTTGTTGCCAGGGTGATCCTCAAGAATGCAGATTTTATCCTGTTTACATAGCAGTCACGTTCTCTGAAAATTGTGTGGTTACAAACGCCACAAAATGATAAACTGTTGGCACTTTTAAGTCTGGCAACATTGGTCTTGGAAAACTAGAGATTCAAAGCTTTCCAACGGTGCCAAATACATCTCGATATACCTCCGGTACTGCTATCTCCTTTATTTTGCTAGTTTGCTGGATATTGCCGCTGATCTTCAACAAATGGAAATGGCACAGAATGAAGTCACTACCCAACATACTTTTTGTAGAAAAAAATATGTCATGCTAATAAAGACGTTATCTACGACAGGGCAATACCCGTATACTCTGCGGCCGTTCGCGCGCTGGGTGGCGAAGTAGCCTAAAACGTTCGCTCGTGACGCCGAAGACCCGGGTTCGATGACCCGCATGGGAACAGTGTTTGAAGCTCATTTCTGATGTAGTACGTTGGTATATTGTTAAAAGCAACGTAAAACTAAACTCACTCATTCATTCACGTGCGACGTCAAGAGTAAGACAAGCATTTCCGCTTGCTGAAATCGTTATAAAACAGACATTTTAACAGGTGGGGCAAATCCTATTTGAGGTCTGTAAAGAGTAGAATAGTACGCAGGTAAAGGAGGACAACATCCGGGTCCAACGTCCACTAAAAGGCCAACTGTGGCTACCATGCCACCTCCAGGTACGGACAGCGTGGTCGTATACAATAGCTGATGTGCAGAAGATGACATATACTGTTAAAACAATGACTTCATATTTCATCTGGGTAACTCAGCCCCCGGGAAAGTTTTAATTCCATATTGTGTCTTAATTCTTAAAAGTTTGACTAAACTGTGTTTCGGGGACCAAAATTTGATCTTAAGTCCTAGGACTGTCTTTGGGTAGACTTAAGAAAAACATAGCTTAAGACAAACTTTGCTCTTAGCATATTTCAGACTTAAGACACTTCCATGATTCCGGGCCTACTGGTTATGGGAGGATATTCAGGCGTGAAGAGAACGTTTCAGAAAGGAACGTGTTTCTCGACGTCCTTAGTTTGCACTGGAGGTGTAATATATCATGGGAAATCACGTCTCATCGCTGCTAATGACAGCTTGAAGAGATTTCGTTACCGGAGCGCTATCGTTCGTGAGCATGTTCGATCATATTGTCAAACATCAGGGACAAGGTCGCGTTGCGGAAGGATGCTATAACGGACATTTTGATCCAAAGAAACATTGCTGAATTGTGATGATCTACTATTTCTCAACACCTCTCGCACTTTGATGATATCTGGGATGTATTTAGGCTTTTGGAAGACGTCCACGACAGGACAGGAATACAGCTATACAGCTAGGTCAGTTGGACCAGTCTTGGCTGACAGTTATAACAAAATAGCAGGTTGTTTTCAGTCAAATGGTGTCCTCACAATATCTCACAAATGTTGGACACAGACGATGTTGACGTTGTTGACGGATTTCTACAAAGCCCCTCTTATAGACCCTGTCTTCTGTTTGTTGTGATCAGACGGCCTGACATATTGTTAGTTTCAATAACATAGTGTCAGTAACATTTACATAACTTTGTTTCAAGCACAGTTACCTTTTTCGCTGGTATACATAAAATGTTGTCTCAATATTTGTTCGGTATGAGTGAGTGAGTGAGTGAGTGAGCCCTAACGCCTCTGTCGACAGTTGGACCACGACGTGACAGGTCAGCCTGAAGTAGCCGCTAAGATGATTACCAACCAGCCAGGATGGACGAGGTGCTGGCAGGCCAAGAACATACTTGGGATGAACCTATAATACGTTCCTGTCGATCCAAAGGGAAGCAACTATGGGCAACTAAGTGGGCGAGTGGGCCTCCGTTTTGTTACAGATCCATGACAACCGAACATCAGGATATAAGCATGACTTTTGTTACCCCTTGTTCCATCAATGGATCACACCAGTCTGTCCATGTAACATTCCTATTGGGGTCGGGTGGCAAGAAGGTGATTCAGACTCACGTAATGCTGATACTAATAATACTGATTTTTACATTGCGCCAACCTCCACACCAACATGTTCATGGTATGACATGTTTACAATCCATTGCTATTGACAGATAGGTCCTAAGATGCTTTTTAGACAGAGCTCAGTTGATTTCAGATCAATTAGGACAGTGTTCCATCCAAAGACAGCTCTATATGCGAATGATACTCCGCCAGATGTGTGGAGATTAATATTGGAGACCTTAGAATTAGATCGCTAGAATGGAGAGTTCTTGTAGGGACATATTGTTCTACTACATCACACGTGTAACAAGGAGCTGTACCATTGACACACTGATATATGAAGGTGGGGATCTTATGATGTACCCGTTCATTGACCTGCAGTCATTGAAGACACCCGAGTACTGGAGTGATGCGACGGGACTTTTCTGACAGTGTGAGGAGTGCTGTCTGGCTTATTCGTACGCTATGAAAGCGAGAATAACATTCGTTTAGGGTGGTCCCTTATTTCAGTATATTTCTTGGAAGCTCTCAAATATTTTGATTTCAGTTAGTTTGAAATTATATCGAAATGGAAGTACAGCCGATACAGACAGTACAATCCTGTTCCTGGGACATTTTCCGGTTTCACAAAGCAAACTGTAATTTGCATACACCCTGGTTATCTGAAGTATTCACCGTCTTGCTCGGCACAACCTTCTTACTATCGGACTCTGGTTTTCTGGATCCTTCACAAAACAGATGCTCTGGATTCTCTGAAGTGAGCAGACTCTGGACTTCCCACCACCATTTGTTCAGTTAAAACTAACAGACCTCAGTCTCCTGTATTTAGTCCTCATTTAAACACACACTACACAGACAAAATTGGCCACGTGGTAAGATGTTCACAACACACCCCTTTACCGGCGTGTAGCAAGCCATTTTTTTTCGTCGATAGGTTGCGACACTTTATATTCAGATAGTGCTGAGTGCTTGCCCAACTTTCTTTAGAAACAGTCGTGTGTAAGCCCGGTCTTTTAAATAATAACGGTAGTCAGTTGCTACACTCCTGCTTGAAGTTAGGCAATACGTATTCCTTGCACGGTCTTCAAAGCTTGGTGCGCCTGCCGGGGACAACTATGAGGGGACGGTCTAAGAGAGATAACTCTTACCGTTACGCGCTAGCGTAGTGTAATTCTCACAATGACGTGTAACGATGAAAGTACCGTTAAAGTATCTCGTCACTAACGGGATCTCGACATTATATATAAAGGTTAACTCTGCAGCTGGAACAGGGAAACAAACGATCGTGCGGTATGTCATGACTGTTAATTTAGACTAACTCAAAATGTTCTCGGTGTATCATTTAAAATGTGCACACCCCCTTGTACAACAAAGCAACAATAGAAACCATGATCGTTTGTTAAACAACTTTTATCCTCAGTTCACTGAACTTCTAAGAACTAAACGTCTGAGAATTTAATGTTCAATTGGGGAGGTACAACTATGTGGTTTTGCAATCTTAATTTCACTTTTATCTGGTTAACGTTTTTGTTTAATGTGGAATTCATCTGTACATTTTCACTGCAAAGAAAATATGTGTTAATGATCAATATACAGTCTGTGATTTAATCATTGTTGGTGAATGCATTTCAAACTAGAAAAGTGAAAACCAATGCACAGATTCCATTCAGGAAGAGTGGGCACTGCAGGGGTACATACACCTTTTGACAAGGTGAGTGTGTTGGTTGGTTGCATTGACAAAACGGAAATGCATACCTTATACGAGTGTCAATGGTCATCTAACAATTTCAGCACAGAAGTGGGATTGCACACCCCACCTCTGGTTGCACCAATGCACTGTTTTTCAAGAATTCACTGTCCTTAAAATACAAAAAATTTAAAGTGAAGTTAATTCTCAAATAAAAAGTCAGTGTGAAGATGTATTTCTGTTGACAGGACATGGAATAACCAGTAGAAAATACTCAACAAAAGAGCTGTTTAGGTAAATAATCATAAATTTATTTACAATTCATTCCTCTAGCATGTCTACATAACATTACATCAACCCACATCTTCATCAAGGTCAAGGTCATCCATATCCTGGAAAAGAGATTCATCCACTTCGACAGTATCAGCATCAGCTGCAACAAAGAGATGCATGGGTATTTTGAGTTGACGATTACACTGAGGCACCAGTTTCATTCAATATCTGTTGAATGATTAACAAAATAATCAAGGCTAGACCAGGCAATCCACTGGTCAACATCATTAACATCAATATATGGCTACAACGACATGTGCCAACTAAGTCAGCCCCCACTAACAACAGGATCCCGTTAGTCACCTCTTATGACAAGCTTGGGTCGTCGAAGACTAATCTAACACGACCTTCACTGGTCATTCAATATCTGTAAAATTAGATGGATGAATTTTTTCACCATGCACCAAGATGATGGACACAAGGTCCAGTACAAGTACTGATCTCTCAATCTAATTTTAACTGTTTGCCTAAATCTGTTTCAGTATAAACAAAATGAAATATGTGTTTGCCAGCAACATTTCATCTATATCAAGGCAGACTGAGAGAAGATCTATTCTGGACTATCCAGACACATGGTCAGTATCATGTAAATGATCCACACTGCAGAGGCAGAATCACATGGTATACAAGGTCATACATAGCGCTGGGACTGGTGCTCGATTTCGTGGTGGGCACAGATGGGATCAAGTCCTATTTCTAGAAATCAAGTACCCACAACGGGAGAGAACTCAGTAAAGACAAGGGCTCATGACAATTCATTTGTGTTTTTCAATATTGATGTAACGCACATCTATATCATTTCTTGTGTCTGATGAATGGAGGTTATTATTAACGACTGTAAGTTATCTGTGTGTGAGCAGTGAGAAGTCACGTAAAGTTCTGTGTTTTAACGAGGAATGTCAGTAATGGTGTTACTGTCTATGTCAGTTAAACAGATGTAAATAAAATGGCTGAAGATCAGTTTCAATGTCTTATTGCCAGTCTTTCAAGTTTTCTATAATAATCTCTGTAAAATCCTGATTGAATATTCAGAAAGTTTGCTGAAACGTTGTATTTGTTATATTTCTGGGTACTCGAATTTGATTCACGTAAGTACATGAGGGTACTCGATTCCATTTTGTCCTACCCCACCCAGCCCTAGTCAGATACACTTTTACCATGCAGACCTCAGGTATAGTTCTCAGAACTGGTATCTAGTGTTTCACTGTCAAAGAGAGACAATCAACATAGGCTTACCTGACTGCAGAAACTGGACATCGGAGTCATTCATGGAAGAATCCCTCATGAACAGTTCATAACCTGAAACAAGGTGAAAATGGTCAAGAACAACCAAACAATCTGTGTCAGGGATTCTAGAACTCTGAACATGTCCTGTGGATCACACAGAGAGTGAGAGTGAATTACATGGCACAGTCAACAATTTACCATCTATATCCTATAATAGCTGTTACTATCAAACCTGGAGCCTGCGACACAGAGACAGAAAGCATGAGCATCAACTAATAATACACATGGCGTTTAAGTACCAAACATTCGTTGATTTCACAATAATTTTAGACTCGCTGTGCACATGCACAGAGCATGTAAAAATATCTTCTGGTGGACTTACGCTTTGGTCATATGTTTACCAATAGTGTAAATACACTCAAAGCAAATACTCAAATAATAATTATTTACATACGACAACTCTTCATAGCTGACTAAATACATCAACTTAATGTGCTTCTCATTTATTGATGTCCTATTTTGGTTGCAGCTGCATCAGAAATGTGTGTTTTGTTAGTTGTGAGAAGGGGATGTACGGGAAGAATGGTGGTGGTGAGATGTGTTTATACAGGAACTTATTGACACAAATTATGCTATTTATTTCAATGATTCCGGTCATTAGTTCATACAAGAATAAAGATAAAATGCATTCGACATAAAACTAAACATTCGTTTTGATTGTCGTTTTCTTTTGAGTGTGTTTACACTATCGGTAAAGCATACGTCCAGTAGATGTTTTTACATGCTCTGCACATGTGTACAGCGAGTCTAAAATTAATGTGTAACCTTCAAATGGGTACAGAGGGCCCATCCTGACCTGGAATCTCCAGTGCAGAATCAGTGAGTGAGTTTAGTTTTATGCAGCTTTTAGCAGTATTCCCTCGTTTCACACCTTTCCCTGCAGACTGGATTCATTACAAACAGAAACTACACATCAAAGCTGGATATATTCATGGCTCCTGGGTGAACCTGTATCACAAGCCATGGGAACTGAACATCACCACCGGCGTTCAATTTTTTTTCAAATACCACTTGCCATGCGGCAAGTGACTGTAAGAAAGAGACAAGTAATTTTCTTCTTGCCCTGATTTCTATGACATAATCATGATAAAGAAATTACGAATGAATAAATCAACATGTAGATAGACATGTTTCTGATTATCCTGGAAGATTCTTCAGGGCACCTGGTGTACACTAGAAACAACTGTAGAATATTCACAGAGACAGACAGACTGAGAGATATACAGAGAGAGAGACAGACAGACAGAGAGAGAGAGAGAGAGAGAGAGAGAGCTCACTCAGAACTTACCAGTTAACTTCTTGCTTGTGACTTCCACATCTGTTTTACTTTTCTTCAGTTCTGCCATTTCAGCATCAAACTTCTGTTTCCATGACAAAAATGATTCTACTGTGACTCGTGTTCCTTCAAAACGTTTCTGAAACATAAAATAATTTGTTAAAGACAGTGAGTGAGTAAAGTTTAAGGCTGCTTAGACAAATATTCCAAGCATACTTATCAGTATATCAGGTATATTGTCTCAATGTGGAACAATATGCAGGTCAAGGCCATTTACCACTTGGGTGAAGCCTCGTGATGAAATATAATGATGGCAAACCAGGATTTGATGATCTTACTGGCCAACAAGGATACGTTTAGCACCAACCTGACAATTGACATATTTAAGTGCTGCCCACTGGCGCTTGCCATTGTGAGCAAACAGGCCCAAGGTTATAATATTACCGACTTGGTACAACAACCACTTGACAGTCTTATATGCAGGGCGTGCGCCCCTACAATCAATTTCATCTTTATGCAATACACATGCACTAGCCTACATCTACTCTCCTTCACAAACCAAATGGGTTTGCTCATTGCTGTGGACTGACTACTTCTCATAAACACATTTTCTAAGGGCTACTCTTACTCTGTCAAGGACCAAGTATTTACCTACAATTCCAGCAGACAGTCTTTGGCAGTGAACATGGGATTTAACAAACCATGAATAAAAAAACATAAACACAATAATGACATATATTGTGGAATTGTAATCACTGGTGACTTGAAACCTTGTATCTGACTCGCAGAAGGCAAAGATTGATCACAGAGTTTGATCAAATTTGATCACACTTCAAGTGAGACTGTAGAAAACACACACAGACATAAACACCTGAGACACACAATGAATCAAATATGAATGGTATCTCACTCAAACTTCACTTGGTCATATCCAAGTAAACAGTCAAAGGGAGATAACTGCTATCTCAACTGGCTGGTTGGAATAGTCATCAGAAACAACCTTCTATGAGAGAATCCACAGATCTTCCTGCACAGAGGTATCTTAACCTCATGAACAAAAGCATCAGGTGCCATGACATATATATGGTGAACAAAACAACAATTCAGGTGAACAAGACGACACAAATCAGGTACATATGACAACAGATCAGATGAACAAGACAACACAAATCAGGTGAACAAGATGACACATATCAGTGAACAAGACAACACAAATCAGGTGAGCAAGACAAATTAGGTGCACGAGATGATACAAATCAGGTGAACAAGACAACACAAATCAGGTGAGCAAGACAAATTAGGTGCACGAGATGATACAAATCAGGTGAACAAGACAACACAAATCAGGTGTACAAGACGACACAAATCAGGTGAGCAAGACAAATTAGGTGCATGAGACAATACAAATCAGGTGAACAAGACGACACAAATCGGAGAACAAGATGACAAAATCAGGTGAACAAGACCACAAAATTCTGGTGAGCAAGATGTAAATTAGATGCATGAGACAAAACAAATCTGGTAAACATAACAATACAAATCAGGTACACAAGACGACATAAATCAGGTGAACAAGACGACACAAATCGGTGAACAAGAAGACACAAATCAGTGAACAAGACAACACAAATCAGGTGAGCAAGACAAATTAGGGGCACGAGACGATACAAATCAGGTGCCTGAGACACAAATCAGATGAACAAGATCACACAAATCAAGTACATGAGACAACACTTGTCAGGTGAACAAGAAGACACAAATCAGGTGAGCAAGACACAAATTAGGTGCAGGAGACGATACAACTCAGGTGAATAAGATGACACAACTTAGGACCACAGGACAACACAAATCACACGCACAGGATGACCAAAATCAGGTACAGGGAAGAACAAATACCATGTACATTAAGGACAAGCATGAGGGTCAAGGTAGGACAGGTACTGGGAACAGGGAAGGACAAATCTCAGGGACAGGGTCTACCACATGGTAGACTGGTAGACACATTCTCTTTACAGATTTGATTGCATGTAAAGTAAAGTGCATCCCTGTGGCAAAATTCAAATCCATAATCCCTTGCAATAATTACCCGTTCTAATTCTTCTAATTCTCTTTCTTGTCTCTCTTTATCCTCAATGACTTTACGCTGGGCATCCTCCACACTCGTTGTGAGTCTCTCCTGGAGCGCTGACACAAGTGTAAACACCATTACCATCCCGATATTCTCCTGAGCCTGAAAACACACAATAAGTAAACCTAGTGTCTTGCTTAACAAATCACAGCTACTTCCTCTAAGGTGATGGATAACCTGTTGTCGTATGTTGAGAGTTCAGCATCAATAGATCTGGATGCAAGTTTGTCACCGAAGTAGTAAGGTCTCGCAAAGTGCAGTGACCTACTTACTGGCTCCATTGAGAGGAAATCTGTGAAAATATCTGCGGCTATTTTTTCATTTTTATTACAATGCTGAAAAAGAAATCTGTAATGAACATAACAAAAATATGGAAAAGACAACACAACACATTTTTCAAATTCTCATATTAACATCTTTTCAACATGTCAACAAAATGATAAATCACACACTTTTACATAATTCCCAGTACCATCAGTCAGCAACGTTACAGCTAAAAGCTGTGAACAAACAAGCTACGGCAAAACCAGCGGTTAATAGCATGGGTACCCCCAATCATCATGGTCCACACTGTAGCCATCCAACCTAAATTTGCACAACTACCAGGACAAGCATGAGTACTCCCTACTCAGCTGGACCCAGGATAAACACAGCAGACATACCAAAGACTTACCTGTTCATTGAGGTACTGTGTCAGACTTTCAACATCTGCATCATCGAGGTTTTCTGGGTCAGTGATCTCCATCAGAGGAGGTTCATCAGGGTAATTCTCCACATATGTAAACTGAACACGACAGGCACATGCAAACGCTGAAAATATACAAATGCTATTTGGTGTATTTGGCATGGGTGTGCTAGAAATGAAATTATGTACTATACACCATGCATACAATATCAGTTAATAGTGTAGATTCGGTGAATGGGCTAGAGACCCCATAATACATTATGATACAGCTACATAACAGAATATAGTGGAAGACCCTGTCTAAAAATGTCAGCAAAACAAGATGGTTACATAGTCATAATAATCCATATGATTACACAAACCGTGTTAACAATGACAAGTACACCTTAGGCTCTGCAGCTAACAGAAATATGAAATCAAAAATGCTAAAGAACACCAGCCACATCACTCCACCATACTCAACACCTCACGCCCAACCATGATCACCACACTACACACCCTTTACGTTTTAGTTGTGGATCTCATGAAATCAACAGAAATTAGCAGTCTCTATTCGCTGACATTCATTGACACTTAACTACACCTTATAAAACTACATTCTGACAATTCACTGATAACCAGATTGACGAGGATTTGCAACATTTTCACTCATTCATTGTACACCATCTACATGGAAGAATCACTGTTGACAATACCTTCATCTGTGTCACTGATGTCTTGTGACGCTACTGCCAGGCTGAATACATAGGGGTCTGTACTCTCAACTGAAAAAGATGAAGGTGTCTCTACCATGATCATGCATTTTGATCATATTGATGGGAGTATGATTCTATGATTGTAGGACAAAATCCTCATGGCCAAAAAGCCACCTAGGACAAATACCCACTTGGACAAAAAATCAAATAAGGGCAAAAAAACCCCAAAACAAATGAGGACCTGTGGACAAAACCCCCAAACATGTTTTATCTACTGAGTAATTGACTTAAGTGGCATGTTTTGTCCTAGGAGTTCTTGTCCAAGGGGGCTTTTGTCTGCACACCGATTTTACACGGCAACATTCTAACCATATCATGCTAGGGCACACCAGAAATGAGATTCACAAAAGGTGCCCATGCAGAAATGAAATCAACCTTCAGAGTGCCAATTTAAAACTTTAACCATCACTGCTCCTGTTCACAAAAGAACTAATTCCTCAGGTCACATGATATTACAGCATGTGCAGTGGAGATGATTTTCTTGTATCTCCTGTACAGGGTTGAAGGAGCAACTGGGTTTTGTTATACCATTAATCAATATATTATTGTGATGAACAGAAATTTCAGTTGTCATAGATTTGTTTATAAATATTTCATCTACCTAATATTCTAATGATGTAAAATCAATGAACATGTTTTCTGCAACTGCAATATTCACTGATTACGTATACCGACGTTTCCTATTCCCGTGGTACTTACGGATATCGGCTGAAAAAAATAACACAAGCAGTTTTTATAGCATGAATGCTTGGTGTCTTTGAATGAAGAGACTCCTCCTCTAACATCTGCATCAATCAACTGCTTGAGCCATCATGTGTATTACCACTCTAGAGCTTGGTGAAAAACAAAGTCGTCCGCCACTGAATTACGGAGGCATCTCCCATTCTTGTAGCATAACAAGGAACTAAGGTTATGAAGTGTAAGGAACAGGAATCATGTCAGAAAGAGCAGGAAAAAGTTATACTTTGTCCAAGTTGGTAAAACCGCACCAGTATTCATCACATTGCAAAATTTTCATCATTTGCAGACTTGGGCCACTTCCTAGTTGCTGGTCAGTGATGTAAACAACTGCTAAGTATTGTGCATTGGCGATGTCGGCAGAAAACATGTTAACCACGAGAATAGGAGAAGGACCTATATGTAGTCATGTTAGCACCCAACATTCATTAGGGTGAGTATCCCAAAGTGAGCTGAATTCGACATTCTGGTGATTTCGACTATTGCATTGCTAGTGCTATATCAAGGAAATATGTGCGTGATTGGAGTGCACAAACAGTTTCATTGGTAGGGCAGTAGTATATACAATGACAGTTCTGGACCACTTTCAAGAAATGTCTCTACAAAGCCTTATTTAGTAAATAAGGCTTTGGTTGGGCCCTTAGCTCTTGCTACTATTACCCCTACTACATAACGTGTGTTGGAGGTAACACTGTGCCGTACGGTACGATCAATAATTCTTCTCTTACAAAACCCCTACCCGGCCCATCCCTCAAGTAGTATAAGTTAGGTTCGTCGGCTTTTATATCCACTTTATCTATGTTGTAAGTTTTGATTGACCATATAGGATCGGTGGCCTGCTTACGGCTATCACCCTCGTGTTCCCCCGGCTGGTATAGATACCTCACACTATAAAAAGTTGGCGGCCTATGTCACGTTTATATCGATGAAACAGTTTAACGTGAACCGCCTACGATCTCTTTGGTGTTCATAATAAAGGCTTGCTGGGCTTTTTGTATCCCCTGTTCTATGTACTTTTTTTTCTCGTCCTCGCTGATAGCAGACTTACGAGACTTGGATCGAATATCTTGTTTCATTCCGTTATATTTTTTGAGTTCAGAGAGGATTGAACGAAACTCCTCTTCTGAGATCTTACTGTCAGAGAGTGCCGTGGAAATTCGCTCACTCACTGTGTTCAGCTTTGCTTCGGCCAGAACCCTGATCTCGTCGTGTTTCAATGCCTTACGATGAAGTCTGCGTGATACTAACTTAAGCGCCAACCCTAACACCCCTGCCACCCCAGCTGTTATTTCAAAACCTAGCACTATAGGTGCAGCCACGATGGTAGCCAACAACCCAACGCCTGCCGCCCCTAGTCCCATGCTGGTTGCCATAAGGGTAGTGTCAGCCCCGTCCACGATATTGAAAGCTCTATTGTACTTTTTACATAGAGCTTTCCGCGTGTCACGGTCTTGTTCTAGTTGGCGTTTCACATCACATAACTGCCTCAAGCGGAACCCATCTACGGTTTCCAGCGTCTTCGCTACTTCCTCTACGACTGGGTACAGACCCATCCTATAATATATATTTTGGAAGATATTTTAATTGAGGTTCAGTTAATATTCTATCAATGAATTTGAAGTCTACAAGTTCTAGACAACTAGTCAGGGTAATAGGTGAGAATCTAATAGACTTTCCTGTTGTAATAAAAACCCCACGGAGGCTTATTAAGCTGGTTATAGGACCCGTGGGGGTATCCTGTTGTATAACAATACGACAATATTGGTTTATGTGTTCGTCATACCAGTGGATTGACACCCCGGGTAAAATTTGGCATACTCTTGGGGGGTTTTCATTGCCTAAAACCCAAAAGAAGACTTCTATGATGAGTGTGAAAGAGGAGAATCTTCTATTAACAAGATCTTTGATATAAGGATTATTGCTAAATGTTAATTTATTTTTTACTATAGTCCTTAACCCATTTTTTTCGATATCAGGAGATATCATGGGTACTAATCCCCTCTCCGGAATGAAATCCCCGGGCCAGATACCGTTGTTCCTAATCTTAGAGATCCACTCATTTTCGTCTATTGTGATATAAGGTGAGGTGAGTGTTAAGTTGATCAGCCATTTGGGCTCTTTAAAATCTGATAACGACACCCGTCTGTACACGTTGTCTTTGAAGTGCAGGATATATAATTCATCTTCCTCACCAGGCTGATCGAATCCCTCCGTATCTCCTACGTCGTTAAGCGTAGTGTTGGGATGATGACTGGTCATTATTATACTATTACGATATAATTTCCAACTGGTTTTCTGATAATAATTCAGAGGTTAACTTCATACCCATGAAGTGTATGTTGTTAGGCAGGAAGATATTGATTAGTGATATCTTGTTTTCCACGATCACGTTGACCCCCTGCAGACTGGTCTTGGAGTCGACACCCACCCGCACGTAAGCATTGCAAACTTGATACTGATGTTGTTTGCCCCACCCGAGTTTGATCCCCTTCACGATCTCGACATCATTCCCCGATGGTTCCCCTAGGTAGACTTTGATGATCAGTGTTGAGTTTGCCGGTAGACTCTCTAGTAGAGTGGCCATGCCTTCGAATTCAGACACCAACTGCAATTTCACGTTTTGTATGGCCGGTTTACTCGATAGCATGTGGGCTGCCACAGTGTTGACTGGGCTGACGACTACGCTACGTCTCTGAGTTGGGACGTAAGCCACGAGCATGGTTCCATTGTTCACGACTTTGTTTAGGTGGTTGTCTTTGTTATCCGTGAACACGTAGGGAGAGACGAGTCTAATATTGATAAACCAGTCGTTATCGGGTAACAACACCCACTTGTCATCTTCGGTGAAGACGAGCATATATGGCTTGTTTCGGGCGACGGTAGTGCTCTCAACATCGTCTAAATCGAACAGTTTACCCCCGAACGATGGGTATATTACCCAATTATTATTACCGGTGTTGACAAGGGCGTACTTAGTGTTGACTGTTGCTCTTGTGGTATCTTCTATATCACTTAGGGTTCCACCGGAGGGGATTTCAACGCGTTTGTAAATGTTGTTTTTCAGTTGCAAGGCGTATGATTTACCATCTACTCCGGGAGCGTCGAAACCGCGTGTGTCTCCGAGGTCGGAGATCCCGATATTGACGCATTTTTTGACTCCGGGCCCTTGTGCGCTGGTCATTTTACATGAAGTGTTAAGCTGAGGTATCCTATATTTACAGGATTATGATTTATATCTAACACCGATATTGTCAGCTCAGGTATGTTGCCCTGGGTTAATCTCTTATACTGCCGTGGTGAAAACGACTCGGTTCTACCGTCGTTGTATTTCTCAGTTTTCACCGGCACTGCTCTCAGTATAGTGGAAGGGTGACCTCCTTGAATGTTATACGTTGTGCTCACCTGATCGAGATGAATGTACAGCTCTCGGTACGGTACTAGGTCGGGTAACTTCGTGCCTGTGACGGTTGTTGTTGGTTTTATCTCGTCAGGAGACATACCGAGTATCCTCGCTAATGGTCGGCCGAGCCTCAAGGAGGTTCTTCCGTTGTTGATTAACACCACTGTGCCGTTTGAGTCGTTCATCTTGAGTTCGGCTCCAAGGGGTTTGAAGACCTCGTCGTTTAGAGAGCACACGCTGTAGTAGCCGTCAGTTATCTGACTGCGAGTTCCACTGACGAACAGCTTATTGTTGCTGGCGTTGATGTTAGTCCATTGCGGTAGGTAGGTGATATCGCAGAGTGCGACTTCGAGTTGACCTGACGTGTTATCGATCGCGTGCGTCAGCCGAACGGCCTCACCGCTCGTTATTCCTGGAAGTGTTATGTACATATTATAATATATAATTTATATATTATAATATGGATTTAGCACACTTGAAAATCGTGGTGAATGCAGATGGTACGGGGTTTAAAACAACCTTTATTAATATCTTTGAAAACTATATCGTGTCCGTTAATAACGCGCAGGCGGTGGTAAACTGGAATCAAAACCCAATGCAGTTTTGGCAGAACCAACTCAACTTTGCTGTGTGGTGTGCGACGACAGGGTCGGGTGTGACACCAGACTACGGTATAGACGAACTGAGTAAGGCGGTTATTTTGTTTCATATTTATTATCAAACGAGACGAATATTGAAGGAAATAAGTGCTCCTCTTCCCCAAGATAAAGCGTGGAGTATGACGAATAACCCCTATGATAGACGCGCTTATGAACGTGTTTGTGGGGAGTTTGAGATTCCAACGAATAAAGACTTTCGCCTTCCTGGTGTGAACCATGGTCTCGGTATAGTTCTCGTGTACTTCTACAGGTCCGGAACATATTATGCCGGTTCTAAAGATGGTTCATACAACCCAAACCGTCATACATTTACAGGCCCCACAACGAATGAAAAGATCCATGTCAGCTGTATAAAGCAAACCAATCATGATGCAGCCACAGCCTGGACTAAAATGATCTCAAAAACATCGAAAGGATTCACTCGTGCTGGTACAATACGCTTGAACGACTCGATTCGAACGTACGTGTGGGCGCTGTTGGGTGCGCAGTCGATGACGCGTTCCAACATCCTCGGTAAGGGAACTGCTTACGACGCTCAGACACAATTCGTTTCCAACGTTGAGGATGCTATCAATTCTCCAGTTGATCTCCCGAGGGCCATCGACCGTTACCAAAACGTGTTAGAATACGCCAGATCGAAAGTCAATTACGTGTTTGGCGTGGGGCTGTACATGGCTCCGAGTGATATGCAACTGAGAGTAAAAAAAGTGGTGGGTTATAACAACAAAATAGTCATAGCCACGGCGGATCAAAAGTTGGGTATCAACCCCGATATTAACACCCCCTATATCCCACACATCCCACCACGTGAAACGGGTATAGTGGCGCCGCCCCCGGAGTCTAAAGTTCATGTGCCCCCCACACACCCCCATATACATGTGGGGGTACCCCCCTATCAGCAGCATATTGATAATAAAACGGCCCTAGTGGTTGGTGGGGTAACTTTGGGACTTATTTGGTTAAAGATTTCTTAGCCGCTACGTACACCAGACCCGCCACGGCGACGATGGCTGCCCACATGTTTTGACTGAGCCACATGGCAGTTTTAGCCAGAGCGCCCAACAACCACGAGACGATGCTACCCAGGATGCCGGGAAGGGCTTCGGCGGCTTTACCAGCCAGTTTAGCTAGGCCTTCCCCGAGTTTTTTTATCCAGTCTTTAACACCACCGCCTGTGGGAGTTCCCCCGCCGCCAGGTGTGGGGGGTGTGGGGGTTCCTCCCACCAGTGACACCACCAGGGTTGATATGATGAAACCCAATGCAGTCAGAATGCTGGCGATGGTGATCCCTTGCTCCCGGAACAATATCCGAATCCTGTCTGCTAACGTGGTGTCTCGGTAGAGGACTTGATTGATGGTTTCCCGTATACGGTTGACCTGGGATCGAAGCTTTTCTTTGAAGGAGGATGCTGTCTCCAGCCAGGTCTGCCTTTCCTCTTCCAAATTACGTATTTGTTTCTCGATGTGGGCTTTCAGAGCCTCGTCATCAGTTTCACCGAGTTTTTTCTTTTCATAGGCGATGGTGTCGTCTATCTCACTCATTTTGGCCGTGCTTTTCGCGAGATGTCCGCGAATGGTTTGCATCGTCAGATCCAACCCCCGCAGTTCCCGAACGGTAAATTCGAGCCCCGGGAAGGGTTTGTTCTCGTAGTCGGCCAACACTTTTTTAATATCATAAGTCATGTTTTGATCTGATATGGCGTCCCTGATACCTTCCAGACCTTGAACTAACTTCGGAGGATACTGCTTAGGTCGCGCGCCACCGTAATCTATGAAGCCTAGTTCATCGCGGATAAAGTCATTCCCATGTTTACTGCCCAATGTTGATAAGGCAAGCGGTTCTCTAGTGCGTTTATTCATGAGATCGATCTCCGGGCGAGACTTCAAACGCAGCGTGCCATTGCTGAGGGTAAACCTGGAATAGTTCCTTCCCAACGGCTTGAGTTTGGATTTATTTTCAACTGCGTTGTAATAATCGTCGACGGCGCCCTTAAGGAGCTCGTCACCTTGCGAGAATGAGGTCTCCTGGTCATCATCGAATGCCTGGGCACTATCGCCCGACATCTCCGTCATATCTATGTCTTCATCCATTAGTATTAAAAATATATTTCATTTATATAACAATGTACGGCAGAAAATTAGATCCTTTCAGAAGATTGAGAGAGCCATTAGGAGCCAGAGCCGTGCGCCAGTCGGTGACCATCACCAACAATCCCAGCAAGATAGACCAGAATCAAACTCTGCTGGTTAGATTTCCAAACCTTGGTGAGAATGACCTCATTGTACCAGGCACTGTTCGACTGGCGTTCAATATCACGTTGACCTCCGACAACGACAAACGCGAGCTAGTGCGGAACGTGGGTCGAGCTATCATCAAGAAAACGACAGTCAAGATCAGCGGTAACGAGGTGCTGAGTATCGACGACAGCGACGTGTTTCACTGCTACGGGGATCTCTGGAAAAGCGAGGGAGAACGAGTCAATGATGTGTACCAGGGTATCAGTAAATCAACCCGGTCGCGCATAGGGTATGCCTTCACGCCAGACCAGCTAGACAAGCTATCGGACGGTGAAAAGGCCATCGCTCGAGCATACGGGAATCGATTCTGCGTGCCGCTCGACTTCGAGTTGCTCACGGGACACGCGCCGTTTTACCAGGCCGCGCTGGGTGATAGGCTCGAATACGAGCTCACGTTTAACGACTATAGCAAAGTAGTGCGTACGCCGATCGGTGATGAGGCCAGTTATGCCATAGACAACATCTCTCTGGAGTTCGACATGGTCACTAGCCCGGAGCTGGCCAGGCAGGTTCGAAGTCAGTACTCTGGGAAGATGGCTATCCTGTACGATCGCGTACTGAGGCATAGATCAGTCGTGCGAGATAAGAGCGACACTGTGTGGAATATCAACCTGAACGTGCCTGCGCGATCGATGAAAGGTATCCTGGTTGTCCCCGTGGAGGATTACGAGCCATTCCGGAGGGACAGCGAGAAGTTTTTCAACCCCGAGATTGAAAAGGTGGAAGTGACCATCGAGGGCGTGCCCAACCAGCTGTTCAGTCATGGTATGAGACCACACCAGCAGTGGGATGAGATAAAAAAGCTACCAGTGACAGTTGGGGGGACCCAACATTATATAACAAAGGACCTGGACTTAGGCTCCGTGCAGATCGGTGAATACCTGACCACCAAGTACGCCCTATGGTTGGACATGCGATCCACGGATGATGATAAACTGCATGGTAGCGGGCGCCGTATAGATAACGGCAGCGAAGGGATAACCATCCAGATTACTAAGAAGGCTCAACCCGCTGGTAAGTTGAAATTATATCTGTACGTTATTATGGACGCGCAACTTAATATAGACAATGGGAGATTCGTGCAAGCCATCTACTAGTGGGGGAGACCCCCAGGGGTACCCACAACTACCCACTGACCCACACTGCGCCATAGTGTGCGGGCAGACTGGCTGTGGGAAGACCGTTTTCGTGTTGGATATGTTGGAGGGTTACTACAAGGATGTGTTCGATAACATCGTTATCATGTGCCCTACTCTGAGCATGAATAAAACGTACGCGCGACCTTGGGTGATGACGGACCCGGACGTACACAAAATCGACCCTGGAACACGCCTGCAGGACTGGTTGAAAGCTCTTCACGAGAAATTTAAAGGGGAACCGACGCTGTTTATACTGGACGACTGCAGCGCTAATCGCGAGATAACAAAAAAGAGAGACATGCTATCGTACCTGGCCTTCTCCGGCCGGCATGCAAATCACAGCGTCTGGGTGCTAACGCAGAAGTTCAACTCGGTGTTGAAAGACCTCAGGGAGCAGACGCGATGGGTGGCCTTATTTCACTGCAAGGACAGGGATTCGTTCGAGGAGTGTTTGAGAGAGAACGATGTGATGAGCAAATTAGAACGGGAACGGGTGAAGAAACAGCTCGCTGAAACTAAACACGCTAAACTCGTGCTAAAGACCGACCAACCAGTAGCATCTATAGTATGCTAAGCAAAGCTAAGCTAAAGCTAAGCAAAGCTAAGCAAAGCTAAGCATAGCTATGATATTTGAAGTGTTTGTTGTATGCAACTTAACTTTCATTTCTCTGTGTTTTGTCTGCATCGGGTATTATATAGTTAAAACTAAATCTTACTTGTTATATTATAAGATGGAGTGTGAGGAATTGCTCGAACAGTTGGGGGTCTCCCCCACGCCGCCGGCAGGCCCCACTGATGATAAGCGAGAGAAACTGGTGGCGTTGGCTGTTGGCGGCAAAGCCAAACATTACTTTGGAGACTACACTCCTGATAAAATTCACAAAATGTCAGCCGAAGAAATCGATAAGCTGTACGCTAGATACGAGTCCCGGCTCGGAGCAGAAATGACAAAAACAATAGGATCGGCTATGACCCAGATATACACCGGTATTATATCACACTTCCTTCCCATTCCACCAGAGCGCCGACTTTACCTGTGGGAGGACCTCGAGAAAGACCCTTTTATCGAACACGCCGTGAGTTCTATCAGCTGCGGGCTGTACCACAAATATGGTATGTTGTTGGCTCCAGTGACAGCGGCGATTATCACGGCAAAACATTGTCAATTTGAGAGAAAAAATAATAATAATAGTATAGATGGATGCTGCACAGGAAACCCCAGTGGAGGTACCCCCAACAGTGATGGAAGTGACTCCTTCACAGGAGACCAGGGAATCAGTGGGGGAAGTGACCCCAACAGTAACCAGACAGAAGAATCCTAAGAGAATAGCTGCCGGTAAAAAACGGTGGTGTAACCAACATAAAGTGACCAACCCCCGACTGTTGTTGGCTGTAGGCGTAACTGCTGCCTTGGCTATCTCGTGGTTATACGTGGGGGTACCCTCCCACAGTGAGCCCCCACCCAACAGTGAGCCCCCCACCCCCACTATTGACCCGCATATCATGTTATAATTTTAATATTTTATATCATATACATAATGTCTGAGGGGAAAACGTTCGTCAACGACGCATACCACGCCACAGTGGTCGCCAGTCTAGCCGTAGGGTACGCTCGGTTGACTAAAATGGTGCTTAAACAACCAACTATCAAGCTAGATTTCAACCTGCAGGATATGGGTATGCTCATAATGAACCTTGGTATGGCGATGGCCACAAAAGACATCCTAGTAAAACAAGGAATAATACCTGATAATATAATGAAATAAATATAGGGATGGCCACGATAGCTATGATGGTCGGTGGGGCGTTAGTGAATGCCCTGGCATTTTCCGGGAGTAATTTCCTCTTCTCGAAACTACGAGATGATCACGCGGCTGAAATACAGGAAGAAAGGAAGCGGCACGATCTCGCTACTGAGAAATTACAAAGGGCACAGGCTGAGTACGCTAAAAAACGCCTCCAGAGGATCGATTTTATTAATGAACAACTCCAGCGTGAAAACCATGCCGTTCAAACATTCAACGATGTCGATGAAGCAATGAAAGAATACTACCTATTAACTGGTAAACAATTGGAACCGCTCAATAAACCCACACTCGCTCAGTACTACACACCATCCAAGGGACAAATGAATCGTGAACTGGGCTTCATAGTGTTGGGTATAGCAGCTATTGCGTTGGTTGCGAAGCAATTAAATTAAAATACCTATATAAGTAAACATGAGACCCGCTCCATACCGATGCGAATACATACTTATGGGGAAGACCGAGGCCTGTGGTAGGAAATGCAGGAATCAGGGGTTCTGTTGTTTCCATATGGGAAGTCCTAACTACACGTGTTCTGTGTGTGGTATCGGGGTTAAAGGACACTACTGTCTATGTAAAGCTCACGGAGCGAACGTAGTCAGACATCAACTCATCTACGAGAATAAAAAAGGCTACATAAAAGAACGTAGGCGACTGCTCAAGATAGACTCCAGTGCGTGAAACAGCCACTTAAGGGTTATCTCCCTTTACTGTGAACCAATTAGACATTGGTTCTCTTAGGTGTAAACACTATGACTACTGTACGCGGGCTGAAGCGGGTCGCAAAACAGAGAGGTGTGATCGGGTATTCTCGAATGCGGAAGTCAGCATTGTTGAGATTACTAGGTTTAGAAGCCCCTCCTTCAGTAAAACAATTAAAAGCTCAAGCAAAACAGCTTGGATACACGGGTTATTCAAACCTGGGGAGAGCCGGGTTAACCGCATTGTTATCACATGCCCCCGTAGCACGTCCCACTGTAAAACAACTGAAAGCCGAGGCACACGATTTGGGTTTAGCTGGGTATTCCCGTATGAGAAAACCACAGCTTGTAGAATTATTACGACAGAATAGAGCTATTGACCTGCAGTTCGTGCGCACTGAGCGCGCTGTAGGCAACTATTTGAGAGGTTGGCGCATGCACGTTGATAGAAACATCGACATTACAGATATCAAGCCTCTGGTAGCTGATAAGGTCAACCAGGAACTAAATAACCTAGGAAGTATCAAGTTTCAGATCACAGTGAAAATGTCGCTCGATAAGCAGGTTGGGAGTACCACTGAATATGTTCAGCCTTACTTCCGAGGTCAACAAGAGGTCGTCACACATACAGAGACCATTGATACATCAATCGATACCAGTTTTCAGCAGATACGAGAATACCTAGAACGCTACACACACTTGGGGTCCGGGTGGGCTGTAGATAAAATCGATAATGTCTATCTAGACATAGCTAACTACGTGCCGTTCAGAGGCGGGTCATACCTAGCCTTGCCTCCCTACTATAGGAACAAACATGCCATAGTAAACGTTAAGAATAGAGGAAACGATTGCCTGAGGTTAGCTATCAGGTCAGCCTTATTTCCAGCTGGCACTCATTCAGATAGGCTTTCTAGCTATCCCCAAGACGATGGGCTCAACTGGGATGGTATAGATGAACCCACCCCCATATCCCAGATCACTAAAGTAGAAAAACAGAATAATCTGGCTATAAATGTCTTTGGGCACGAAGGTAACACAACAATAGTACACAGGGTCAGCCCGGTGAAGGATCGCCAAGTTATCAATATATTCATGATCCAACGAGGTGAAAAGTATCACTACACGTGGATAAAACATCTCAGCCGGTTGTTGCACGACCAGTCGAAACACGATGGGGAAAAACACTTTTGTGTACGATGCCTACACGGTTTCAGTCGAGCTGATTTATTAGAATCCCACCGGGATGATTGTCAAGGTGTGGGGCAGACGGCCATACGAGTCGACATGCCTAAGGAAGGTGATAATATCCTAAAATTCAGTAACCACAAGAACCAAATGTCTGTGCCTTATATCATATACGCCGACTTCGAAGCCTTGGTTGTGGGTGGGGATTCCCCCAGTGGTAGCTTCACCCACAAGACACAAGAGCATAAAGCCTGTTCGTTTGGATACATTGTCGTCCGTTGTGACGGGGAAACGAAAGCTCCGGTAGTGTATAGGGGGCCTGACGCGGCTGAAAGGTTTCTAAAGTGTTTGCAGGAGGAAGAAAAAATTATTAGGAATGCATTGTATAAAATCGCTCCGTCTGACCCGAGTCGACAGACTAGCCCACGCTAGTAGCACTAACTGTCACGTGTGTGACTCACCACTTAACGGTGATTCGGTGAGAGATCACTGCCACATAACTGGTAAGTATAGAGGCGCCGCTCACAACGCGTGCAACCTCAAGCTTAAAATCAACCCTAAGACAATAAACATCCCCGTTGTCTTTCACAACTTGAGAGGGTACGACTCACACTTGATCATGCAGGCCATCGCGAAAATCGATGGTAATATAACGTGCATCCCCAACAACATGGAGAGATACATCTCCTTCAGCTTAAATGGACTTAGGTTCATTGACTCGTTTCAGTTCCTCCTGTCGTCACTCGACAGTCTGGTCAAGGCCAACAATACCTTCCCTATCACCGATCGATACACAGACGCCGAGACTAGACCCCTGCTTATGAGGAAGGGTGTGTACCCCTATGAGTACATGGATAGTTGGGCCAAGTTCACCGAGACCAGACTACCCCCTATTGACTGCTTTTATAGCAAGCTGAATGAGGCGTCCGTCTCACGAGATGATTACTCGCACGCGATTAACGTATGGAATAAACTGGGTTGTAAGAACCTGGGTGATTATCACGACCTGTACTTGAGGACAGATGTACTGCTGTTAGCCGACGTGTTTGAAACGTTTAGGCGGACGTGTTTCAAGCAGTATAAACTCGACCCCGCATGGTATTACACCAGCCCAGGTCTGTCGTGGGACGCCTTGCTTAAAAAGACCGGAGTTAATTTGGAATTGCTCACAGATTACGACATGCACCTATTCATTGAGAAAGGCTTGCGAGGTGGGATTTCCATGGCATCCAAACGATACGCGAAAGCAAATAATCAATACGTGAAAGGTTACGATCCTAACAAGCCAACCAATCACATTCTCTACCTCGACGCAAACAACCTGTACGGCTGGGCCATGAGCCAGTATCTACCTACAGGGGGATTCGAATGGGTACCCCACGTTGATGTTATGGGGGTTGCACCAGATTCGAACAAAGGGTATATCCTCGAGGTTGACAGAGTATACCAAGGAATTACACACATCACACAACAGCTACCCCCTGGCCCCCGAACGTATGAGGGTTAACCCAGACTGGATGTCTGAGTACCAACATAACTTGTTAGGTGGGCGTGTGACAGACGTTGAAAAACTCGTGCCTAACTTAATGAATAAGACCAAGTACATCGTTCACTATCGCAACCTACAGCTGTACCTGTCGTTGGGTATGAGGCTGACCAAAATACACAGGGTGCTCATGTTCGACCAGAGCCCATGGATGGAGCCCTACATCAGAATGAACACAGACCTACGAAAAAAAGCCACCAGTGATTTTGAGAAAAATCTCTACAAACTCATGAACAACTCGGTGTTTGGTAAGACTATGGAGAACCTGAGGAAACGTGTGACCGTGAAGCTGGTTCGGTCGAGTGAGGAAGACAAGCTCAGGAGATTGATAGCCAGTCCGGCATTCAACCGTAGTAAGATATTCACAGACAACCTGGTTGCCCTACACATGAAGAAAAGTCACATAAAATTCAACCGACCTGTTTACGTGGGGATGAGCATCCTCGATTTATCCAAACACCTGATGTACGACTTTTACTACAATGAGCTAAAGAAACAGTACGGTGACAGGTGTGAAGTGCTGTACACTGACACGGATTCCCTGCTGATGGAGATTCGAACCGAGGACGTGTACGAGGACATGAAAAAACACCTCGATTTATACGACACCAGCGACTACCCTAAGACCCATGCCATACACAGTACGGTAAATAAAAAGGTCCTAGGTAAGATGAAGGACGAGTGTGCTGGCACGCCCATAGCCGAGTACATAGGTTTGAGACCTAAGATGTACTCCATACTGAAAGCCGACAATAGTGAGATCCGGAAGGCTAAGGGGGTTAAGAAGTATGTGGTGAAACAACACATCAAACACGCCAGATTCAAGGAAGCCCTGTTCAAGACCCGTACCTTTAGACATAAAATGAACACACTTAGAAGTGATGGACATAAGATATACGGACTGACTATAAACAAGACGTCCCTGTCGCCTATGGACACTAAACGTTGGATAGCTATTGATGGGATAAACACATACGCGTATGGACATGAAAAAATTTGAGGCTATTTACTACAGCCCGCGTGGGTACTGGAAAGGAGCTAGCGCAGTAGATAAGCTAGCTAAAATAGCGCGAGTACCCCCGGAGGAAGCCAAAGCGTGGCTTGAAAAACAAGCCCTGTGGCAGATCTATTTGCCGGCACCACGCTACGTGCCTAGGAGGAGGTTCGGTATTAACATACCTAATAGCGTTCACCAGGCAGACCTACTGTTCCTACCCCACGACAAGAGGTACAAGTATGCCTTAACCGTAGTGGACGTAGCCAGTCGTTACAAGGAAGCCGAACCCTTGACCACGAAAGATTCGGCCCAGGTAGCCAGAGGATTCGAACGCATATACAAACGCAGTCCGCTGACGTGGCCAACAGAGCTGCAAGTTGACCCCGGACGGGAGTTCATGGGTGCCGTGTCACAACTGCTAGCCAAACACGATACAAAGGTCAGGCGTGGCACGGCCGGAGCCCATCGCAGCCAAGCCATAGTTGAGAGATTTAATAGGACTTTGGCTGAGCGCTTGTTCGGCTATCAGTATGCTAGGGAGATGGCCACCCCTGGAAAACGATCGACTGAATGGGTCACGAGGTTACCCAAGGTGGTGTCGGCAATCAACCATGAAGTCACCCGTCTCACCGGTAAGAAACCGGCAGACGCTATCAAACTAAAATCAATAGTTGCAGAGTCGGCCGCTCCATTGCGTGGGAAGGAGAAACAGATACCAGATAGGGCCCTAGTGAGGTATCTATACCAGCCGGGGGAACACGAGGGTGATAGCCGTAAGCGGGCCACCGATCCTATATGGTCAGTCAAAACTTACAACATAGATAAAGTGGATATAAAAGCCGACGAACCTAACTTGTACTACTTGAGGGATGGGCCGGGTAGGGGGTTTGTAAGAGAAGAATTATTGATCGTACCGTACGGCACAGTGTTACCTCCAACACACGTTAAGTAGTAGGGGTAATAGTAGCAAGAACTAAGGGCCCAACCAAAGCCTTATTTAGTAAATAAGGCTTTGTAGAGACTTTTCTTGAAAGTGGTCCAGAACTGTCATTGTATATACTACTAGGGCGGATGCCCAGTTCCTGTCATGAGATGTTTTATTGACAATTGAAATCTGGAAGTTAAGCTATGTAAAGAGCAAATAAACATCAATACTATTTACCCAAGATCGTTAATACCACTTCAGATACAAAATCAACTGCCTGTATTAAAAAAAAATAGCGAGTGAAATTCAGCAAGGTCAGTCATCTGCTAGTGTCAGGTCATGTATGAAACAGGAAGCCATGTGATCAAAACAATCTCTCTCGCAGTGTGGTGGGAAAAGTATGACTCAGCATGGAAAACACATACAAAATACCTGGATGTGGCAACTGGCTACAGTTTCGCCAATACAATGTCATCAACGCTATTTTTATTGGTAACACATGATACTTTAGTGTGAAATAGATGAATATACCTTAATCACTCAAGGTTGGCAAAATCAAATCTTAAAATGATATGAAAGACAAAAAATTACAAAAATGTCTTATATCATTGAAAACCCTTAACATTGGGATATGTTTTCCATTTATGGGGTTCGCTAATATGCTATCATGGTTAGCTGTGATTTACACATTCTGCATCGAGCTATGCAGGTGAACTGGGATACAATGACATGCAAAAACCATGACAGCGTCCAGTACTTTGCAACAGGTTGCTCAAGTCTAACCTGGTTCAGTGTCGTCACAATCTCAGATGTTGTCACTGTATTAATTCATGATGCCACTCAAACAATTTAATGTCATGGAAAAAGAACACTGCTGATCATGGCATGTGATGTTAAGACAAGTAAAATTAAAAGATCGAATGTGTATTGGCAAGAGAAACCCTCAGAGGGAGAGACTACAGGTGTTTGAGGTACTTCGCCGGTAGCATCAGTAGATCTATCTTCTGCAGGTAATCTACGTCAGAACAAATAACGATCTTTCACACACTTGTAAGTTCTTCTGGGTAGATTGCTTCTAATGCTTCGATTTCATTCTTCTGTTCTTCTTTATAATCCGTCATTCTCATCAAATATCAACGTGTCTGCTTCGCCACATTTATTCTAGCAGGCCATGCACTGACAATCATGGTAAGGCGAAATTTTGTTACAAACATTTCGATTGGCTATTGGGGATATTCTATCCAATAACGAAGTTGGTCTTTTCTGCATTAGGCTTTACTTCCGGTTTCAGAATACTTCCGGTTGTGGGAGGATACGAAATTAGCTACGACTGAGGATACTTTGTACAAAGTGACACAGAAGACGTGTTTGTAAAGATTGCTGTCGTTTTCATTTGTATAGTTTGGAAATGTCACGTCAAGCATCAAGAGGAGGCGATCCCAGAAAAGTGGTATGGCATTAATTTATGATTGTGTGCGCGCATGCAAATATTGTATCGACAGGATACCTGTCAACTTTTAGGGTTCAGAAGATGCAGAGACCATACAGGTCTCTGGAAGTTAGGTTTTTACACATACAATCGTAGCAAGGATTCCCAGGGCCACTCCATTGAACCTCCATTGCTTCGGAGGCCACAGGAAATGGCAAGAGTGCAGTTTACTGATCAGTTTATTGCACTGTACTCAGGTTTACTCGTCTGCCTCTTTTATCTTAGGTTTGTAATTTGTAAGGGTTTATCACCCCAAAATAACCACTTTCCAGTGAAACACCCCTAAAGGTCATAAAGGGTGTGTTACCATTCCAATCAAAGCAGACCCGTGAAGGTCCCGGGGTAGAATAGACCTCCAGCAACCCATGCTTGCCATAAAAGGTGACTATGCTTGCCGTAAGAGGCTACTAACGGGATCGGGTGGTCAGGCTCGATGATTTGGTTGACACTTGTCATCGGTTCCCAGTTGAGCAGATCGATGCTCATGTTGTTGATCACTGGATTGTCTGGTCCAGACTCGAATATTTACAGACCGAGGCCATATAGCCGTAATATTGCTGAGTGCTGCGTGAAACTCAACTCATTCACTCACTCACCAATCAAAGCACTCTACTGTACGATGAAAGGTAACACTGAGGAAAATGTATGAAACATCATTACATGCAATAGACATTATTTATTGTTTAATATTTACCTAGATGAAGTGTTTATCAGTCATACTATCAGGATTAAATATTGTTATGCTATTGTGGTTGCTTTTCAGAATGGAGAGTTATTTACACTAACGTATGGAGCTCTTGTTGCCCAGCTTATGAAAGATTATGAAAATGACGATGAAGTGAACAAGCAGCTGGAAAAGATGTGAGCATGATAGCTTGATTATTTGTTTCAGGGAGGTTCAATCATATTTTCATAATAAACAAATTTTACCAGATGACATGATAATTGTGCAACAAATGAGTTCTCTTAGTGTACTCAATACAATTCTTGACTTTTTTTTGGCAAATTGCATACACCAGAAATGGGTTTCACACATTTTACCGATGTGGGGAATCGAACCCAGGTCTTCAGCATGACAGGTGAACACATTCATCACCTGTCTACAGAACAGTTGAAACCCATTATTGTCATCCATGATTAGCATAAAGGCCCTACACTTGCATTTTTGTCAGTGATCTACTTTATAAAAGTTTATTGCAGGTACTGTGGTGACACTGACAGCACCCAAATTAGCTAGACAAAGCAAAATAACTAAATGAAGTTCACATCTGCCTCTGAGGATGCCAATTATATACATTATAACCAGGATTTACTCTATACAAATTACTGTATGACAGTAGTATTCATTTGGCATTTCTCGTATCTGGTGTAGTTATACAGTATAAGATTTGGTTGTCAAAATGTGATATTGTGAAGGTATTACGTGTTGAGTAATCTACATGTGGCAGTACATCAAGAGAGAAAAGGCCTGTTGCATTGCTAAAAACTTCAATCAATGAATATACTGATTAATCAGTCAACACCTTACTGAAGATTTCTTGTGTAAATCTCCCTTGCATTTTAAAGGTCACATATACTCTAAAAGGGTACAAATGCAAAATCACTTGCTGACATCGTTATAAATGAAACCCTGTCATTAAAACTGCTCATTTCGATCTTTAATTACCTTAAATCAACCTTTTTGTCAACAGTGCACAATTCTCAGACGCAAACAAAATTTCAACCAATCAGAGCGGAGCGTCTCCGTGACGTAATAGTAGGTATAGATATGAGTGTCTGTGCAGAATTCATCTACATTTCAGGGGTAAATTATTTCGTTTAAAGGTTTGTACAAACCTGAAATCGCGAAAGCTGAAAAATGAAAGCTAAATGTTCTCACAATCTACTATGACTTAGTTTTGTCTCCTGCTTTGCCTAGTTTTTGAGTTACAGCTCTTGTGTTCATAGACAATTCTGTCAAAATCACTTGGTGTTGCTAGGTTGTAATCCGTGTTAGGTGGTGTAAACCTACATGTTATTTGTCATCATTTGACTTGATGCTCAGTTAATGAATTTGTAACAGGTATAATTAGTAGAAGCGCCACTTAGATTACCTGACAAAGGCCCCCATTTGGCATTTCTTGTGTCTGGATCGATCAAAGGATTAACCGATAACACACTGATTGATTAATTAGTTTTATGGGGATTTAAATGGGGGATTTGTCAAATTGTAGTGTTTTTGTATATACATTTACTAATCTATATTGAATACACTCTGTCGTGTCTGTGTCTATGTAAAAACAACACCCATCTTGCAAAGGATTAACCGCCAATACATTGATTGACTATTGGCTAACTAATTACTTTTTTAAAAGAATGAAGGACATTGAGCAATTAGTTGCCAGGTGTGCTATCTTGGGTGACCAATGAGACTATACAGCAATGTGAAAAACCTGAAACGATACATTTCGCATATTCGAATGTTGAAAGACACATCACTTGGGAAATCTGCAAATGATTTATATATCACTCGATTTTGTGGATATTGATGGATACATTCCTCGAACAAGGTAAGAACCTGACATTGCTCCTATAACTTTAATTTGTTTTAATTTTAATATTTGCATTTGTTTTTATTAAGTTGTCATAACTTTCAACAGAATCATTGTTTTCGTCGTGAAGTTGTAATGATACAGATGACATACACAAGTTTCAAAATCCATTCAAGTATGATTATAAAGTAATTAGGATCATGAGACCAAATATAAAGACGTATATTGACAAGTGTCTACATACTGGTGAGTGAACGTTTACAAACCAAGTAAATGTAGCAAGTGGAGAAATTTATCACGCAGTATTTTCACTTCGACCCCGACCTCGCTTATGTTACGTTACAAGTTATGTCATGCAAACTCCTTTTGGCCATGATTCAGATACATATTTAACTACTAGTAGAAAGTAGTTTCAGTTTTCTAACTTGATGAAAACAAACCATAATCTCATTAATTGAAATGGACTTTAGTCCGTGACTTCACGATTTTTGAAAAATGTCGGCGCCCTGTCTGAGAATGAATGCCATTTAAGTTTGTTTTCATAGACTTACAAAATCAAAATTACTTTCTACTGGTAGTAAAATATGTATTTTATTGATAGACAATAGGATTTTGCATGACATTGCTTGTAACATAACAATTTCACTCTTGGAAGTGAGGTGGAGGGCAAGATGATTAGCAATATTAATGTCACTTCGACCCCCACCTTGCTTCCGTGGAAGAAATTGTTATGTTACAAGTTGTGTCATGCAAAATCCTTTTGGAAAAGATTCAAATACACATTTAACTACTGGTAAAATGTAGTTTTGATTTTCTAACTTAATGAAAACAAACCATAATCTCAATAATTCTAACTGACTTTTAGCCCGTGCCATTTTAAAAAATGGCGGCGCCCTGTCTGAAGATAAATGCTATTTAAGTTTCTTTTCACCAACTTACATAATCTTACTTTTCACTGGTAGTATGTATATGTATTTTATGGATGGACATTAGGATTTTACATGACATTGCTTATAACATAACAATTCCACTCTTCAAGTGAATTGAGGCGGGGCCGATATAATATTATTTACAATAATATTGGCACTTCAACCACAACCTCACGTCCGAGGAAGAAAGTGTTATATTCATGCAAAATCCTTTTGGTCAACAATGTGTAGTAAGCAGTCTTTATTTTTATAAACTCGATGAAATTTGAACTCCCATTTTCTGTCCTGGAAGTGTGGTAGGGGGCGAACCATCCGATTTGGTATATACCACACGCTCGCTTTGCACACACAAACAACCAATTTAAGCACAAACTACGGGGTCTGGTGGAAATCTGTGCATAGTGACACCATCGCCCGACCCCAAGGAGCAATTGACGACAACACAATAATTCGGCATGTCTTTGGTGACATCGAGAAATCAGCAAAATGACGAGCTTGCTACACATTTTCTATACAATTAATTGGAAATCGTTCCTTCTATTACATCACGTCCGGTTCTCTGGGGACAGTAACCGTGTCTGTGGTTTCGTTTGCGGGCAAGAGAGAAGCAGACAGCTTTTTAGCAACCTTTAAGTGCTTGGTATTGATTAAAGACAATTTTTTTTTAAAATTATATAGGTGTGTCGCTTTTGACTAACCAGAAGTCTTTCATATGCAGTGATAAAAAGAGTACCAAAAAACTGAGTTTAGTGGTTTAGTAACTCTTTCTACATCCTACAATAGTAACAGAAACTTTGAAAATTATGCAACAATGTGCTTTTTATTATAAAGCTGTAAATCAGACATTTGAAGAATTTTTATCCACTGTTGAATTCTGCATGGAAGGCCCAAAATCTGTACCCTATTGGGGATTCCACTCAAATTTCTGGCTAAATGTGTACATAGTGCTGTCACAAATATATAAGAACATACATTTGAAGTCTAGTGTTTATGTAGCATATCCATGGCATTATGTCTAAGGGGCAATGGTGTAGGCAGGTGATGAAAGTGTTCACTTGTCATGTTGAAGACCTGGGTTCAATTCCCCACATGGATAAAATGTGTGAAAACCATTTCTGGTGTCCCCTGCTGTGATATTGCCGGAATGTTGCTGAAAGCAGCGTAAAACTAAACTCACAGCTATTGTGTCTTATCTTTAGGGGTTACAACATTGGTGTTCGTCTCATCGAAGATTTCCTTGCTCGAGCCAACATTGGAAGATGCAGTGACTTCCGTGAAACAGCTGACATTGTAGCAAGGGTAGGTCATGCTGTGGGTACAGGTGAGAATGGGTATATGTGAGAGTGATTAATTGTGACAGTATACAGGTGTGACAGTGAACTGTTTTGTCCTGACAATGGGTAAAGAATAGGATGCCTATAAAAAGCTGGTTTCATTTGACTTATTGAGCAAGTGACAGTGGGTAAATGTGAACATGATTAAATATGGCAAATATGGTCCAAATAATGATGTTCTAAAGTACTAAATGAAGCAAGTCATGATTTCCTCAGGGTCAAGAATTTCCCATCATATGGGGGGCTCCTTTTCAATTTAAATTGGTTTATTTTTTACAATCTAAATTATATTTAGAGACTAAGTGTTACTCTACTGTTTGTTATCCAGGTAGCGTTCAAGATGTACCTGGGCATCCAGCCAGTGGTCAGCAACTGGAGTGCCGCGGGAGATGAATTCTCTCTGCTCATTGAGAACAATCCCCTGACAGACTTTGTTGAACTACCAGATGGCCACAATGCTCTCCACTACTCCAACCTACTCTCTGGGGTTCTTAAAGGATCCCTTGAAATGGTAGGTATTCTTCCTTCAAATGGTACATCTTGCTCGATATATTCGTTCCGATAAGTCTCCACTATACCCTGGATGCATACACGGCCCAATAAATTTATTACCTCTATTTGCTGGCTTTTTATCCAATCAGGTGTCTATGCTGGGAAGCTGAGTATACCAGTCACAACTCACGTTTGCTTTTTGATTTATGTAACAGATTAAACATGACAACACATGCCATGCAGGGGTCCTATAAAACAAGTAGGAGTTCTTGCATCTGTTCCACATGGGTACAATGTGTGAGGCCCATTTTTCTGGTGTCCCCCGCCGTGATATCGCTGGAATATTGCTAAAAGCGGCGTAAAACCAAACTCACTCACTCTTGCATCTGTTAGTTTACATTTTCGGACCTGACAATTTGTCTGTATGATCAAAAAAAAAACCTGAGTCGCGCTGCAACCACTATGTTTGTTGACACTGGTAAGCCCGGTTGTAATGGTGGCTTACCTGATTGGCTCCTGTGAGAATGTGGGGCCACAATGGGAGGTAATAAAATTACTGGCATACCCGTAGATGCATCCAGGGTATAGTAGAGAATTATCGGAATGTAGGCGCTGGAGATATCGAGGATGAAGATACGTATCCATCCTCGAAATGGTATGTATTCTTCCTCAAGTTAGTAAGTATCTTTCCTTGAAATGGTAGGTATCCTTTCTTGAAATGGTAGGTATCCTTCTTTGAAATGGTAGGTATCCTTCTTTGAAATGGTAGGTATCCTTCTTTGAAATGGTAGGTATCCTTCCTTGAAATGGTAGGTATCCCAAGAAGACCTAGGCTAGAATTGGCCTCCAGGAACCCATGCTTGTCATAAGAGGTGACAAGCAGAATTGTAAGGTCAGGCCCACTGATGTGATTACTGCATATCATCGTTTCTCATATACGTACATTTGTGCTGATCTGTCAGTCACAAGATAACCTGATCCAAGCTCAATTTTTTACGGACCCCATTCATATTGCTTGAATGTTGTTTAGTGCAGTGCTAAACAACAAACAAATAAAATGGCATGTTTAGTGGTATATGTTTTCATATGACCATGATTAATTCGTCAAGATTCCATTAAAAATGTCATGACAGTTCAACTAAAGTCTCAATACTTTCCATAGCTCAAGGTACAAATTGAGGTTTCCATCACTTCTTGTTAGCATTACAGATAGTAGACCATTTCTGTTGTGTTTACAGGTACAGATGGACGTAGATGTCCGGTTTGTCCAGGATCAGCTAAAAGGAGATAACATCACTGAAATCAGACTCAAATTCATTAAGCGACTAGAGGATGCCATACCTGCGGGTGAAGACTAGAAATATGCACCTTTTTCATGAACCCTCAGATATGTCTAGTAACAAGGAACAAAGTGTCATTGTGTCAGTATTTGATGACAATTTTGCTCTGTGGAGACAAGTATCCATGTTGTGAGTAATGCCTCATGGTTTTGAGGGCATTTCACAAAGAACAGCCTTTCTGGAACATATTCATAACTACCAGTGGAATTAAACTTCAGTGAATGAAGTGATGTAAATACGTTTAACTATTCCACTAGTCACGTTAGCATTTCAAGTGTAATAATGATGAAGGAGTATCCCTCTGATTGAAGTGTGTTTTCGTCACTCCTAGCCAAGGCTCTGAAGCCGAGTTTCATTTTCTTCTTTATCATTTCTTCAAGCTGTTTTGCCAAGTAAAGACAGACTTGCTAATGAGGATGGCTGATTCAGATCACATGACATAATGTGGTACCCTTAGTGGAAACAAGACTGTAGCACATGTAGACCAACATTACGATATACATAGTTAATTATGATATCTTATGACATTCAACAGTTGTTGAGTTGGACTCTTCAAGTGAAAACCACATTTGCTCATGAATGCAGCTTGTAAAGTTCACCCTAGTCTGCCAGTCAGAGACTCCAAAACCTTCACAGAGGACAAGTAAAACTACAGTGATGGTGGTCCTATTTGACAATTGGCATTTGAGGTCTAAAAATGTTTAAAAATTGTGAACATGCCTTTAATCCTTCGACTTTGATTCAAGCTGGAATGAAATAATATCATTAGAAAAACTAGGTGTGCTATGCAGTTTAATCTTTTTCAAACAAGACTAACATGAAGAACCAGTGAAGTAATGTTCATACCAGTAATAGATAAAATTTGTCAAATTCAGTGAATGCATCATCACCTTGTTTCTCTTCATTTTGTATTATAACATTGTTGTACATGGCAAGCTGTTCTTTCTTCACATGTAGATAGTGTTATTTATTTACAGTTCATGTACTGGATATATGTGTATTTGTTTGTTTGGACGGACTGGAATGACACCTGCCCCTGCCCCTTATTCTCTACACCCAATCTCAACACACATATTAAGGTTATTTGCTTATGTGACAATCGCAGCTCATACACACCTAACTTTGAGTTATTCCTTGTGATGCCAGATGTACAGTGAAATCTGTCTGAACCTGCACCCGAGGGTACCAGAATAAAATGCTGGTTTAGACAGGGTGCCAGATTAGAAAGTGATGATGATTTTCCAACATGGCTGGCATTTACATTTGTCACTTTTTATTGACGACTGTTATACGACTCACTTGAAAACAGTTAATGAAGTCCCCAAGTGTTCATAGACCTGTGAAGATCAGGGGTAGATAGGCTTTCAGCATCCCATGCTTGTCGTTAAAGGCGACTAACAGGATTGGGTGGTCAGGTGAGCTGACTTGGCTGGCACAATCATTGGTTCCCAGTTGCTCAGATCAATGCTTATGCTGTTGATCTCTCAATTGTCTGGCCAAGACACGGTTATTTACAGACCTCCACCACATAGCTGGATTATTGCTGAGTGTGCCGTAAAACTAAACTCACTCACCCAGGTGGTTATCCTACGAGCATTTGATTCACCATGCAATCACTACTTTCTGATTTTCTAGCATACCAAGAGGAATAATTATTGTATTGAATTATGGAGCCTTGATTGACCTGCTCAAACCCATTCCATTTTAGACAGTGTTAATTACAGTTAAAAGTGCTTGTTGAGACAGGAAAGTCATGCCGAAATACGGAATAGACAGGTTTAGGATTAGACAATGTATTAATGATCATAATATCGTAAAATGGCAGGACCGAACTTTAATGATGGTTTGACAAGGTGCAGGATTAGACACATGCTGGTGTGGGCAGGTTGTACTGTGTCTGTACAATTGTTGGGAATTGGTTGAAATCTCACAATTGACCAGTGAACATTCATTGAAAATATGAATGGTTAGGTTCATTTTTCAGATTTTCTTATTCAGGTTCTTTTTGCAGATAAATATAACATGATGCAACTTGCTACTTAAAAGTAAGAACTAATATATCATGACCTATAAACTTCCAGGAATCTTCAAGAAATATTCTGTCATGACTTTTCATTTAGTGAAGTGAGTTTTCTAAGAAGTAATCACATGTTGATGCCCTGACAACTTCGAGGTTCTGTTCCATCATCAAGTGTTTCAAATGCTATAACAGAAGTTCCAAAATCATTTTGTTTCAATTTTGAGAAAATGTGATTGATTGCTTGGTCTTTTGGTCACTGCGACCAGTCTTTGGTTATTTCAATTAATCGGAACACAACTAATCTGTACAACGTTCTCGCTACTCCTGACCTGTATGGTTGTGACCCATTAACTATAGTAGTTGCTGCTTGGTGTAAGTGGAGGTAAGAGCTCCTCCCATTCCCCATCTCAAATAATATTTATTCATTGACATATCCTCGAATTATTTACAAAACCTAACACAACAATTAGGAGGGGACTGACATAAATAAGTAAAAGCACCCAAATTAAGTGTAATATATGGGGTTGAACTACTGAGCGTTACACCTGTTAATCTGAAGAGGAAAGAATGTTGGGGGAACGGAAGGAACTTTTTCTGGAGTGGATTGTCTGGCCCGCACTCACTTATTTACAGAACAGAATAGCTGGACTATTGCTCTAGACAGCTTTGAACAACAAACAAAAATTGGTAGGACTCTCAACAGCACAAGACGTGTTTTAAGCAGGAACTTGGGCTTCAATGTTGCTTTAAATACATGAACAGATGTTTGTTGTATAGGATGAAAGTAAGTTCATAATATCGCATTACAGTGTTCAAACTTATTCATGCAAGTGGAATGTTTCTCCAGATATCATCTTGATAGTTTCACTTGGCACCCTAGATTCAATTACATGGAATTAAAATGATGAATCTTGATTAATTTTGAACACTGCAACGTTGTGTTGCATTATATATTTAGCATACACAGCATTCTGTTGTTGCAGTTGTACACATTCCAGTTTTGCAGTTCAAAATGGAGGATTGAATATTCCATCTGTTATATGGAAGAATTACTCTGTTGTTTTTATGTAAAACATGGCAGATAAAGCCAGTGTGTGAAATAACCACTGTCCTGCAAGCCGGTGGCTGTCTTTGCCGTCACTGGTCACACTGGCTAGTGAATTTTCTAGGGGTCATTTTTTAATTATATCATGCTTTGTGACTCGCTCTTGCTTAGTTTCTACATTCAGATTTTGTGCTAGTGTGTAAATTCAGCCATATATTTACTCACTGGCATAGCACATCCTCTTGTGGTTACTGCCTGATGTCAAATGCTTCTGCAATTCAATCAGTCTTCTCCACTCTGTACGGTCCAAGCCAATCTATTTTCTTTCTATTACAGTCCAGGTGTTATCAGGTCAGCTGCACACAAATTGCCTTAACATCAAACCTTGCGTCAAGTGAATTATTGTGGGCTTCTAGCTTTCAGGCCTAGCTAGACAGACTGGCTTGCAAAATATGGAAATTATTTCACACACTGGATCAAGTGATAGATGCAGTTTTGAAAAGATGTTTTGTTAGTGATCTTAATAAGATGTATGCTGCTCTGCATGAGAATGTGTGGAAGTGAATGTTAAATGTAAGAAATAATTTGAGAATAAATTTTGCAAACTTGTACTGTTTATTGTTTTGTTAATGCAGACGGGAAGGTTGAAAGAAATGTTTGTGTACTACCAGAAGAATGTCATGAATCTTAAGCACGCATGCAGGTCATCATATGAGCAAATATACTCAGTCAAAAAAGAAACTTCACAAAATGTAATTTTTGAAAATGATGAATATTTTTCTCTGATGATACATCTATGTATCCAAAATGGGATCCCTATCTTTCAATTCTAGGAAAACGTTGGCAAAACTCACTCAAACCCATCCATTCGTCCCGCAAATGACGTTAGTGCCAAATCAGATTTTACACATGCAGTTGATCATGTGATCTTCACACTGAAGTTTTCTTCAATTGCACATGTTTGCATTGGCCTCAAGAATGGAAAGAACCCTTTTGAAACACAGTTCTAACGGTACTTTATATGCCACGATTGTGAAATGTGCAACGTGAAAGTGCCGTTGGCATGTTGCAAGTGGGAAGAAGATCAGTTATTGACGTCGCAAGAGCAATGGGATACAGCCGTTGAACTGTGCATGACTTGTGACATCCTCAACAACAAACTGGCTCCACTTCTGACTGTCCAAGGTTGGAAGGTTGGGCTGTCCACATGTGATGTGATGAGCAGAAGACCGTCAAATTATCCTACTTCACCTACATGACAAATTCCTGCCTGCTACATGAACCAGGGCTGAGATGTTTAGAGGTCGACTGTCCTCGCACACCATTCAAAATCGGTTGTGGGCTGCCAATCTCCATTCTTGACGTCCATATCATGGGTCAATATTGATGCCCTTTCATCAATGTCAACGTCTGCTGTGGGGCCAACATCACCTCCGAAGGACCCAGAGAGACTGGAATCGAGTTGTCTTTAGCGATGAATCCAGGTTTACCATCAGATTCCCGGACGGCAGGCATAGAGTCTGGAGACGACTTCATGAACGGTATGCCCAAGGTTGTGTACAGGAAGTCGACAGATTTGGGGGCGGAAGTTGCATGGTGTGGGGTGCTTTCTGTTGAAACAACCGTACCCGTCTTCTGGTCAGCCATGGAAACCTCACAGCTGCTGCTTACCGCGACCAGGTGCTCACCCCTAAACTCGTTCTTTTCGTGGCAGCTCATGGCCCAGGTCTACAGCTCCAGCATGATAATGCTCAGGTGTACCGCGATGTTGACACGAAGTTTCCTTCAAAACACTGGAATCAACGTCATGGACTGGCCATCGAGGTCCCTAACTTTAATCCAATTGTGTACTTTCGGGATGCACTTGGGAGAAGGCTTTCTGGTCGTAGGAACCAACGTCAGAATTTGCAGGAACTTGGTGCTGCCTTGCAAAAGCAATGGCGCAGAATCCCCAACCATGTGTTCACAAGCATCAGGCAGTTGATAAGGATATGGTGTTTGGCAGTGGTGAATGCGCGGGGCGGTCATACACAAAACTGAAATGAGAAATTTCGAATTTCTATTCTTGTGACTTGACATTCTGTATACCCATGTTTTGCAACAGTGGTGTAACCTAAGTGCCACTGATTGTGGCACTTTCAGTGTATCGAGTTCATCACACAGATCTCAGAATTGAAATAATAAAATTGTAACCACCTTACCATTTCTTATTCTTTTGTAGTGCCCTGAAGAAAGAATGTGAAGTTTCTTTTTTGACTAAGTATATTCTCAAGGACGATATTAAACCCCCATTTCAGCTCACATGACCAGTTGCTGTCCCTAGTGTATCAGGAGTCCATAAACTGCTGAGAACAGAGGAACATTTGCCAGTCTGTGCTACAGTCATTACTTCAGAACAGTCTCTGTTGGGCAGTGGAGGTTGATGTGTCCAGTTATCAACTGATGTCCTGTGGTTCCATCCCTACCACCTGGCACACCTGGAGATGTTAAAACATGGCACTTGTTGTTTCCCTGCCTGGCGTTCAGCAGTAAGGAGACATATCAAATATTGGTTGGCTTGGATTTTGTGTTTAAGGAGGTATAAAACTGTAGGATGATATCCTAGCGCTAGTACTATGAAACTGGCACAAGTCCTGACTATTAGCATATCACACTCACTCTGGTTGTGTAATGTTATAGCAGTACAGTATTGTATAGCAATACAAGGCTCAAAATAAAATATCAATTGGGGCATGGTAGGCGAGCTGTCTGAAGCTCCAAGCTACTGATCCGGCAAGCTTGGGTTGATGGGACTGAGCCCACCTGTGACCAGGTGCAAAAACCTTTGGAGTGAACATTGTGTGCAGACTCCTACAGCGTTGCCACAACCCTACTGTGTAGTACAAACACACACCACAACACACACACACACACACCCCACCACCACATACGCAACCAAAAAATCTGTTGGTATATGACCAGATGGTGGCCACATGAATACATGCAAACTTGTACAAAGTCAAAAAGTAAACTTGGACAAAGTACTGACTATATGCCAACGTCAACCCAGTACCTTGTTAAGAAGGAAAAGCCTTATTAACCCGTAATGCCTGGAAGTTTCAATAGCTGTATGATCCCCAGGGAGTTGAGATTGGTAAGAATGGTAATTGTACCGCATGAGTCTGACATCCACTGAAAACAAATCACCTTTGAACAGGTGATAAGGATTTTGGTTCAATATGAATACATGTAGATATAAAAAATATATAACCAATTTACAATTCCTGTGTCACAATACATACAATTCATTTTATTACAAGTTACACTGACATATGAAAAGTGAATAATAACAGAAATTGCTCAAGAAAAGGTTTATGCAGATATTTAGCATTTCCTGGATGGACATAATCAGAATCAGCACAGTGCCCCCATGCTTATATGTTTCTTCCATAAAAATTTTCAATATCTCATCTTTCCTTTCTGAAATTGGAAACCAAGCAATTCAGGGTTATGATTCTCTTATAGTAATTACGGAGAGAATACAAACTGATAAAGTAGAAGTAGTTTATCAGGATATGAATCGTTTTCCACCTGCATTATGTGTTTATCTGTCAGATAGTGGACTTCAACACACCCACATGTGGGCATGCCCACAAAAACAACACGCGTGCACTCATATGCCCAGAAGTTCAATAATCTAGCTGCATGGCCTGTGACATCGAACCTTGTTTCACTATCTGTTCCACAATTTAATACATCTCTGATGAATGTTAACTATTACCAGAGACCACATAATATTATATGGTCTCTGCTATTACATTGTTTCTTCACATTTCAATGAGGTTTGTAACTTTTGTGACAGACTATCGATAAATGTAAACAAAGGATTTCAGCACCCATTTTGATTGTCTCTTTTGCCCTCTGCTTACAACAAAAATGTAAAAAAGTTAAGATGTTTAAAAATTTCATTTGTCAAAAAAAGCGTACGTTGTGATTGAAACATAAAAGGTAAGTGTGGTAATTTGGCTGTGTGGATTTTATCAGCGCTTCATAAAATGTTCACGCCAGTTAAATTGTAAAACATAATATAGTTAAATATATGTATTCTCTCTGATACTGATAATTATTATATTAAATTATATTAGTCTACAACGAATTTATTAATGCACTTGTCTTGTAAACGGAAGCCGACGTCGGGACTACAAATGGTAACTCCGCAGCAAAAACAGCATGGAAGCCGAAAATTATAAGAGCAAAACACTATTCATTAGAAACCTCCCATTTGGAACTACCAATGAAAAGCTGACGGTATTGTTTGAAGAAATTGGCCCAATCAAGCAGTGTTTTGTTGTCAAGAAAAAAGGTAATGCCATCGTGATGTCTTCCGACCTTTCATCTTCGTTTGTTTACATTTTTACTGTGAACACGTGGCCCACACGCCGTGGATAACACCAGTAAACACACGCATTCGAGACTGTATTCTTCATTTGGAAACACAAGAAAAGGGAACTGAAGACATTTTCAAATTGCCCATTCCTGTCATCATGCGATGCTGAAGGATACATGGGATTGTAGTGGCACATATGTAAAGTACGCATGTACTGGCCAAGACTGTATATGGGGTCCTACTGTCAAGACTGCATTTCCCCTGGAGACATGTATTCCCGGGTTTTAGGGTCGCGACATGTATATCACATGAATGTAATATATTGCATTTTGCAGATGGATCCAAGTGTCATTCTGTTGAGCATTCCATGTTTACTTTCTTGTGTAGGGCGGTGGGGTATCCAAGTTTCCCTACTAGTGGTAAATGCTTCACTTGTTCAAGACCCAGGTTCAATTCCCCACATGTGGATAATATGTAATGCTCATTTCTGGGGTCGACTAGAGTGCAGTTTACCGGGCGCGCTACCTGGGTACTGCTGAGCGCTTGCTAATGAGCGTGCTGCTGTATCCTTAGCCCTTGGACACCCCCTTCTAGATCCTTAGCCCTTGGGCACCCCTTCTAGATCCTTAGCCCTTCGGTGTCCCCCTTCTAGATCCTTAGGGTTATTGAATAAAGGTTAGGGTTGGCTTACCTTTGGTGCGAGTATATCCATCTGACAAAAAAATCTGAAAAATTGCGCCCAGTAAAGTGCACTACTCACCTGGGGTCCCTTCACCATGATATTGCTGTAACATTGCTAAAAGCAGCGTAAAACTAAACTTGCTCACTAAATAATTTAAATTAGGTCCTAATATGTATAGGATTTTCCATTCCAAACTGACATATATGTCAAGTTTACCTTACAGAAAGTGTCTTTACTTAACTATATCTACTTTCAGATACTGACCATTGCCGTGGGTTTGGTTACGTCAAATTTTCTCTTATGTAAGTTGTGTCTGCTTCTCTTTTTTGTCCATTTTATTACTGATGGTAGTTGTGTATTGTAATGAAAATATTGTGAATGTTTTAGAAGTCTATAGATTGTGTCTCTGGGCATGATGTAGCATGCAGTGCCAGCAAACGTTTTGGCATGGTTACAGCAGACAGTGTGACAAGCAATTATACAAGAACAACAAGCAAGCAATGGTGTGGAGTGGAATGTTCAAATTTCTACTGTTGGCTTGTGTTATGCCGACACTTAGTAATTTAACTGGAATATCGTTCAAAATGGAATTAACAAACTCATTTTTAAAATCCAGGCTACAATTGCACTACACTGGAATGAACTGTTGAATTGTGATTGTAATATCAGTACCATTAATACCACTAATTCTTATCTATGTTGTAGGATATTTATATAGAGCACATATCCATGCAACTATTACTTGCTCAAAGCACTGTTAGATGTATTTGTTTTCCCTTGATCATTGAATGTATGTGTCAGCACCAGGTTGTATTATTGACATCATCTCCCTGGGGAGTATACAACTCTTGCTGCCACTAGGCACACCAAGTTTATTGTGTCTCTCTCATCCTAACAAGGTACCCAATTCATAGCTGGGTGGACTGGGACACGTAGTCACAGTACCTTGTCCAAGTTTACTGCACATTGCTGTACCCACATCTAGGTGTATGCACGTACTCATGTGGCCACCATCTGGTCATATACCAATGGATTTGTTGGTTCTTTGAAGTGCACAGGGTTGTGTACTGTACACTAGGGGTTGTGACAACACCGAAAGAGTCTGCACACAAAGTTGCCTCCAAGGTTTCCGGATCACAGGTGGACTCGATCCCAACATCTGAACCTCACTGGATCACTAGCCTGGTGTTTTAGCCAGCTCGCCCACCACACCCCTAATTGTAAACTATATATGTGGAAGTACATGGTGCAGTCAGAATGCATGCAGCTGAAAGGTGGTATCTTGCACCAGGGGGAACTAGTGTTAAGATAGGGCTTCTGAGGTAATTGCCATAAATTTCTAATCTCTGAATACAAATACAAGATGAAAGGTCAGTATCATAAGCCATTATCCAGCCTCTTGTAAGTTGTCATTGGTCCACATGACTTTGATAAAATACCATGTACAGTCAGACCTCGTATATCCGAACTTCAGATATCTGAATACCTCGGTTTCCGAACATTCTTCACAAAAAGCAAATTTTTCTAGTGCCAATTTACCTCGTATATCCGAATGTTCGGTTTCCGTATCCGAACATTCAATTTTGCTAACAAAACATCAAAATGTGTACAAATTTGCCTCGTATATTTGAACAAAGCTGACAACGGCAAGATGTCTGATGGTAATGTAATTTATGTTATGTTATGCTATGCACATGTAGCCGACCGTCTAGGTCCTGATTCAGACATCCGAATGATTGGTATATATCCGAACAATTCAGTAAAAAACACAACAGTTCGGATAAACGAGGTCTGACTGTACACCTGTCACGATCCATGAGCAGAGAGTACAAAAGTCATATCATCCCGCCATGCCTTGGTAACCACACAAAGTATGAAAAGCATGCATTGCCAAACCTTTAGTATTATGTGCTGCATTGAGGTCAGTCGATCAACTGGTGTCAATGCGTATTGTTCTCTTTTGATTTTGTAAAAACATTTGGCTAGATAAATGCATTATCACATCATGTCTCAGGAAATACAGTGTCCATCAGTCCCTTGCAAGATTGTATTCAACAGCCTTACTCAGGACTGATAAAACCGTGTATTTCCCTCGACAGGATGTGATAACTTAAAAACTGCAGCACCATAACTGAAAAGGTTAATGTTGAAATGTGTTCACCTGCTTACAGTGAGGATGCCATCAAAGCCAAAGACACAGTTACAAAGTTAGATGGAAGGAAGTTAATTGTGAGCTTTGCTGATCATAAACGAAAGAAACCAAGGAAGTTACCCAAGAAAGACGATGATAGCGAGGAGGAGGAAGACAAGGATTGGGAGGTAGCAAAAGAAACACATGGTAAGAATTCATGCCTGTCAGAGAAAGTGTGTTTCACATGACTATTCTTCATGGATTCTTTAGACAGGAAGCTAGCTAAATACATATGTTTCATCAATAATATCAGTTTTACCATGGTTAAGTATTTTCATTTCCTGTTGTTCGTTTGTTCAAGTTGGAGGAACTGTGGAGAAAGGGAAGACTGAATCTGGTCCAAACCACGACTCAAAGTACTTAAAGGCCAAAATTGTGGTGCTGACAGGATTTTGTCCTGCCCTTGACCTTGCTGGAGTGACAGATCTCGTGAGGTGAGACCTTTTACTGCGATTTTTGGTCACAGACTGATCACCTTTCACACTGGCAGATATTTAATATATTCTAGCTGTGTGAACTAGAACTTCTAATTCTGACTATAAATAATAAAGACCATACCTTTATGATTTGGACATTTTATGCACCTTGAGCATGGTGACTTCACCACATCTGATTATACCCCGAAATGATTTGTTCTCAAAAGATGCAGTGTGTTTCAGAAATCAATCTATCTTCAATCATATTGTCTGACAAAAGCTTTGAGTCAGCAAGGTTGCTCCTAGGTTTAGTGCAGATTGATCAGAACAAAGTTCTGATGAATTACATGGAAATGTTTTTAGATCGACTGTCTAGACTGCAGATCTTCTTGTTTGTTAAGCCATGTGAAGAAGGTGAGCAAGATTGTCTTCCCTGTAGAAGACAGGACTGTACCTACAGCTTTCCTGAAGTTCAAGTGTGTCCGCGATGCAAAATTGGCCATTAGAAAAGTGCATGACAAAACAATCAAAGGTAAGGAATTATAAACTGATATGTGGTGTAAGTGAAAGCTTTTTCTGTGAAAATGTGGTTAAAATGCTGTTAATCTTCTGGACTTTTCATTGATTTGGAGTAATTTGATTGATGAATATCATTTTATTTCATACTTATTGTCTGCTTTTGGCTTTTTTGATGTCAGTCTCCAAATAATCAATATCCCCGAGACTTCGGAAATTTCATTATGTAAATCTCCTAAGTGTAATTAGAGTAAAGTTTGTAACAATGAAGTAGACTGTCTTTCATATGTATTTTCGGTGCTGTGTTTCAGGTTGTAAACTCTCTGCAGTGCATCTATCGAAAGAGTTTGCTGAGATGCCCCAGAAGATGCTGAAGAGGTGCAGACTCATAATACGAAACCTCTCCTTCCAGGTAAGTGTGTGGTTGCCGTGGAGAAAATCTGCTTGTACTCGGATAACTCAGACTGGTAGAATAAGTGAGTGGTTAAGGTTTTTCTCTGATTTTAGCTATATTCCAGCAATATCACAATGGGGAACACCCAGAATATATTTCACATATATAACACCCATGTGGGGAATCAAAGGCTTCAACCACTGGTTACCCCACTGCCCTACCATGGGTGAGGACTCATTATCATTTTCTCTACCTCAAATTGTTGTTTCATTCTTCTCATAGACCTCATTGTGTGGCGGCGTAGCAAGGCAAGGAATTTGGGAAGTCCAACGTTGACAATCAGTTTCAATCACACTGTGTTGTGATTTGTAGTTGTACTATACAGAGTTACCTCCCATCCAGTCTGTCATATTTGTGGCTATTGCTAATTTGTTTTGAAAATAACAACTTTTAGTCCCCTTTATCTCTGATATTCATTTCTACTTTAATGTAGGTCTCTTGTCTTTGTCTTTTGAATAATCAATCATAATAATCATTATACATTTTATTAATCAACATTTTAATAGGTATCTAAATCGTGTCCCTGTCTTTCCTGAAATGTCATGAAATAATCAAGGTCAAGTTATCTGTGGTCTTCAGCTAGGAGGCAGCTCACAGAACTGGGTGGCCCAACTTGCTTACTCTTTTCAACCATGTTATCATATCCCAACTGCATCAGTAAATAGTCTTGATGTCAATCACTGGATTTTTTTATCCAGACTTAATACTTGCATATCACCATCAAGTATAACTGTAACATGTGTTTTGTATCGTGTGGAAGAACAAACTATAGTTTGTGAATATGCTATTCATTTGTCTGATGTGTACAATGTGTTGTCCCCAGTTAGAAGATGAAGAACTGCGCTCACACTTTCAACGATTTGGTGAACTAACTGACGTTACTGTACCCACTAAAGCAGGTGAGTCAAATGTGCTCTTATGTTCATCAGTCTCAAAATATTATCGATGGTAAAGAACCTGGAACCAACTAGTTGTAGGCTGTAGTGCAGGAGAGTGTCTTTAGCTGGATGCTTCGCATCATATTACTAAGACCCTGTCAGGATTCTGTGTTAAATTTCAAACAGCATATGTTGATCATAAGGTGCAACAAAATATGTTTTTGGGCCACAGTAGGTGACTCGGTTGATCATGTGACATGGACAGCAGTATTCATTAAGGGTATCAGTCACTGGATTGTCTCATCCAGATCTGATGATTTAAAGTCAGCTGTCATACAGATGTAATATTTTAGACTGTGGCATTAACATGCAACTATTCTTGTCTCTTGTCTGCTGAACAGCTAAAAAATGCAATTCTTGCTTTTTGTAGAGTTTTTAAATAGAAGACATAAAACTGAACACTTATGAAATTTCATGTTTTTGAAATTTGCGTTTCTTTTGCTATTCAGTATATTAACAAAATGTTGTTAGGAAATAGGCATACATACATACATACTTGAATACTTTGTCATTATACGACGAGAAAGAATTAGCTCACTATCCTTTATATGCGTGTGTGCATGCATGTATGTATGTATGTATGTATGTGTGCATGCATTCACCTATCTCATGTTTTTATGTTTCAGATGGCAAGAAGATGGGCTTTGGGTTTGTTCAGTACACCAACATGAAGGATGCTGAGGCAGCTATATCTGCGATGAACAGTGTCAAACTGAAAGGTGAGCTGTGAAAGCTGTAAAGAGCGCTCTGAGAAGTAGTCAGATTCATGTATTGACAGATTCATGTATTTACAGACAGCAGACACTAGCACCACTGATGCTTGTTATTTCATAGTATCAGTATCATGTGTAAGTCAGTCATTAACTTAAGTGAAAATGTTATTGTATATGATAATGTTATTATATAATTAATCTCAGTGATGCAGGTGTACCATGTGCAGTGGAACAATAGATTCACAGAGCGGTGCACAGAGATAGCTGGTACATGAAAATGGGTGGTACAATGAAATCGATGGTACACTGAGATGGATGGTACACAAAGATAGGTATTACATTGAGATGGGTGGTACACAGAGATGGTGCATTGAGATGGTGGTACACTGACATGGATGGTACACAAAGATAGGTATTACATAGAGATAGGTGGTACACTGATATGGTTGGTACACAGAGATGGATAGTACACTGAAGTAGGTGGCACACTGAGACGGGTGGTACACAGATAGGTGGTACATGATATGGTGGTACACAGAGATAGGTAGTACATTGAGATAATGGTATTTGGAGACAGGTGGTACATGAGATGTCCTCTTCATTGTAGGTCGACCTATAGCAGTTGACTGGGCACTGAGCAAGCACACGTATGAAGCCCTGAAAGGTGAGCTGCTGACCCATCTATTGTCCCTTAGTGTATTGTGTACACACATCTTATGAGAGTGGTGTGTGATATCACCTTTTGAAACCTACAGTGTGAGATATACCTTTTGAGATATGTCATGTGACATATACAGTGTTTTATATACAGTTTTATTATATGAAGGGTATATGTCCACACCACGCCACGCCACGCCACGCCACGCCACAAGAGGTTTATATACAACTGCGAAACATCGCTAGATGTTGATGTAACAAACCAAGCTCCTCGCATGGCTAAAAATACATTTCGGCTATTCCGGGTGTGAATTCCGGATTGGGTGCATCACACTAGATAACCCATCTGACTTGTGTTATGGTTGCATCCCATCTGTACCTTTTGTCATATAATAAAAAAATATTGACTTCAGTTCTGGTGGTCCAATGATTTATTGACCTTGGACATAAGATACTCACCTCCGCTTCACCTCAGTGAATGTCACATGACCAAGGTCAATTAATCATTGGATCAGCTTCACTAGAACTAGTAGAAGTCAGATTTACATTATCCTGACTCATGTTTATCTCCTTCCTCTATGTGAAGGTAGTGGAACACATGAAATCCCTTTGACGTTCCCTTCGTGAAGTGGACGTACAATCACTCTCACCCATGAGTAGCCTCCCTTAACTTGGTGCTCGTATCGGTCACATGACCTGCCATGCTTGTCGCTCTCTCCTTCATGACCCAGCAAGACAGTTGGAGGCACCTTGGGGTCCCAATACAGAATTTAAGTTCTTTGTATTTTGGTCTTTAATCATGATTTTGTCATGTACGGCTTTTAGTTTGTGTATCTTATCATACTGTGTTGAAATTGTTTTAAATGTACAGGCGTTTTTCATGTTATTGGAGATCATGTTTCATCATGTGAAATTACGTTCTGTTTGATTAAATCATGCTACCAGTTTAGGTACTGGCTGTCTGCGGCATTTATTATGTCCTTCTTGCACCTCTGTATGTTCTTCCAGTGTTTGCTCTCAACTCTGTAAGAATTTATCTGATACTGAAGTTAGTCTGTACTTATTTTCTGTTCATAGACGTGCAAAGGACAAAATAAGAAAATAAAAAAGCCATCTCTGGTAAATCGGTTGATAATGAATGTAGTAACTATGTGTTAACTACTGCTGATGTACACGTTTCTAGTGGATCGCCTGGTGTATCGTATCCCAGGGCAGAGTGTTAATGCTAGGTAGGGAACAGCCAAGTTCCACAAGAGATCATCATTGGACTTGGGGTCATCACAACGTAAGAAGTCGATGACGTCTGTGTCATTCAGAACAAATTCTGCAGCTTCTAGACATTCGTTGAAACTACGATCCAACTCTATATTGAGGGCCTTCAAAGAGGAGATCGTCCTGCTGGATGAGATTGACGGATATGATGAGTCTCTTCTAGTGCCTTCTGTGGTACTGATCGTCAGTAAGACATCTCATCTTCAGCCACTAGACCTTCAGCGACTCTCACCAGATCAGTACCTCACTCATCAGATGGCCTTCCATCAGTGCAGGCATCTTGTAAATCAAATTGTAAACCCAACACTTCAGATTCTTCGTCTGATCAGCTGCTGCCATTATATGCAAAGAAACCCTTCGACACAGGGCACTTCATGCAACAATTTACAGAAGATATGATGAACGTTACGGAGCGCTGCCATGCAGACACACGCACAGATCACGTTCCAGTGGGAAGGATTCACTGAGAGCATCCCCTGGACTAGATATAGATATCGTTCATTACCATTATTGGATTCAGAGTATGAGCGCAGGCTTGTGCAATCACATTCCTTGGAATGAGGATCACTCTAAAGGATCATGCAGGCGAGAAGAGTCCTATGACATTCACCACAAGGATGACATTCGACGAACCCATACAGAGCATTCGCGCGCACAGTTGGATAGGAATGACTTTTCTGACTATAATCCCCTGAAATATTTCTGAATTCAGCATTGGAGGATGACAGAGAAGTTGTTTGTTTGGACTTGGAAGTAACCTCATTGATAACTGGCACTTAGGACTTAGCATCCCTGTCTAAGGAATCCAGCAAACACCAGCAGGAAGCTAGTTGGTGTATATATCCACACGGACGTGTCAGCAGTCACTTCACCCGAGGAGAAGTCTGACATGGTTTGGAGCACCTGACTAACAGATGGATGTTGGAAGAGCAGGACCGACTGGAAAAATAGTTCTGTAGGTGGAAATATTGATTGAGCTTGAAAGACAGCCAGAAGAGTCCAATTGTGGCCTGACCCACTACCGATCCCATCAGATTCTGTAAGCATAATAAGCACGAGCCAGGGGAAGGAATAATATGTAATTTTCTGAATAAAATTGATATTTTATGCTTATCCCGACTCATGAGATCAAACCCTCCCAACTGCCCCACTTACGGCATGATGGATCTCACCATAGTTTCACGTGGAAGTCAGAGAGACTCGGAGAGAGTGACAAGCATGGCAGGTGGGGGGTGATTATACGTCCGCTTCAAGCAGGGAACTTCAAGGGGATTTCAAGTGTCCCACTATCTTCACATACAGGGAGGTGATAAGCATAGAAGCATGAGTCAGGATAAGTGTAAAATGAGTGATATAGAGTGACTTATACCAGTTGATCCATAGTGTGTGGTAAATGTGTAGTATATTGTCGTATATGATGTATGATATTATTAAAATGATATAAATTGTGTGATATGCAATAAGTGATAAACTGTGTGTGACATGCTATAAGTGATATGCAGTGTGTGATAGGCTATATGTGATAAACAGTTACATCCTGTCTGCAGACAAAGAGACAGCACAAGTCCCGAAGGTGGATGAGGGGTCATTCAGTGCAGAGAGTGATGAAGAGAGTGCAATGAGTTCAGAGAGTGGTGATGATTCCGAGTCATCAACGGAGGAAGAGGAGGAGCAGGAAGATACGGATGAAGAATCTGGAGGTTTGTGTAAATGAGATGTTTGTGAATATATGGATATCAAGTTACCATGGTTATCGATGATGATTTCCAAAGTTTCGATTATCTTAATTGCACTTGTATAAAGTTCACTGAGTGCTCCTGCTGTTTAAGGTTCTTATCATGTTAGACTAAAGATAGTGATCTTCTAATGTAAGTAGGTGCTGGACAGTTCCGTTCAATTGTAGCCAGCAAAAAGCCTGCAGGTACATTCTGTTGCATTTACTTCCAACAACTTTGTAGGAATTGAAGTCACGTTCTTGTTTGATTGTCGATTAACTTTATAATCATAGAATTGTTTTGATGTTGATAACTGAGTCAAGTGGAGACAGTGAATGACCACAGTGTATGTGTGTCATTGTGTCCTGATGTATGTGTACTTGTTCATGCTATCAATCACTGATTTGCCTGCTTCAGGCCTCGAGGATTTTTTTCTTCACTAACCTATGCTTGTCGTAAGAGGCAACTAAAAGGATTGGATAGTCAGACTTGCTGACATGGTTCACACATGTCATCTTATCCCAACTCATTCCCATACTGTTGACCACTGGATTGTCTCATGCAGACTCAAATACTTACAAACTGCAAAATAAAGCTGGAATATAGCTCAGTCCTGTGCAAAGCTGAACTTACTTACACACTCACTGATTTTACTGTCAATGTTTATGAGAAGTGTGTATGCTCTTTGATATGCATGTATGGCATTTAAAGATGTGGGTGCTATATAAGAGTTACATACCTGATATTTCCTGATGCTATGTGTGTTTTGCAGAGGACCCTGACAGCTCGGACTCCAGCGACGAGGGATACAGCGACGAGTCAGAAGATGAGAGAATAAAATCAAGTAAGTTAGTGGATCCTGTTCCTCCATTACATGGTGGCTAGAGTCTAACCAGAGCCATGTTATGCAAAAAGATGTCAAAAGGTACTTGTTGTCACCTTGCCAACACTACTTCTTGTCACCTTGCCTGGTGTTAATCATTAATATCTGGTTGATTCAAAGTACATCGCATTACATATTATTTAATATAAAACAGGCACTAGTAGGGTTGGTTGGTTTGTTGCTTAACACTGTGCTCAGCAAAATTTCCTCCAGCATCCACCTCGTGAAATTCTTTGAACAAGCTTCAAACCAGGCATGAAACTGAGAGTTAGTGAGTGAGGGAGCGAGCGAGTGATTTTAGTTTTACATGCACTCAGCAATATTCCAGCTGTATGGCTGCGGTCTGTAAATTATCAAGTCTGGACGGACAATCCAGTGATCAACATCATGAGCATCAATTTACACAATTTGGATATCATGACGAGTCAGCCAAGTCAACAATACGTCATGATATCCAAATAAGTCCATAAGTCTCATCTCACGAAAGGCATGGGTTTGCTGAAGACCAAATTAATGTGGATCTTCATGGGTACACTAGCACATGCATAGCGCATGCACAATGTTTTAATTGCACCGGTTAACCTCATTTCACCACAATGACTGGACATAAAACTGCTTCCCAACATTGCTTCACAGTCTGACAGTGACATGTACCTTATTTGTACTCCCAGCTAGGTTATGGCTATAAAACTGCTACAATAGGGGTTAAAGTGGCTCACTCACTCACTCACTCACTGACTCATCCCACCCAGATGCCTTGTTGCATTGTATGCCACCTTGTCCTATAAACATGGTAACCACTCATATTATTACAGAAAAGAAAAGGAAACCTGAAGCAAAGAGTGACATCAGTGAAGGGAAAACCCTCTTTATCAGGTAACTATGGCTATGATGTGTGACTTTTCTCTTATATTCTTATGCTCTGCATCCTAATAAGCAGGATTGTTACCATAGGAACATGTTGAGATAGACACTGTTTATATTAGCCCAAGTAATTTGAATAAAAATGCTTCTCAACTTGATACTGAATTTGTTTTTAATATATTCTGTGACCACTCATGCAAGCTTTTGTTATATTTTTTCTTTTCTCTGTCTCTAGAAATGTTCCCTTCAGATGTGAGGAAGAGGACTTACAAGACGTTCTCTCAGACTTCGGCAATATTGTCTACTGTAAACTTGTGATGGACCCCTATACTCAACATCCGAAAGGTAGGACAATATTCAACCATCCAAAACTGAGGTCGCACCACTCAACACATCCTTAATATCTCCAGGGTATACGATCCGATGAAACTCCTCTACACCCTGAGTGCATTGCACTGCATAATTTTATTACCTCCCTTTTCTGGCTCCACATTCTGTTGGTAGCCAGTCAGCTGAGCCGCCATTACAGCTGAGCTTATCATTGTCAACAAAGATAGCAGTTGCAGCTGTGAAGGTTTGTACGCAGTGTGACTCAAATTTGGGAGAAATCATACAGACAAATTGATATTTAAAAATATTTATGCAAGAACTCCTCCTACTCCTTTCAGAGAATCTCTGCTTGGTTTGTGTTGCCAAGTTAAAATTGCAGCTGCAGCTAAAGGTTAGATTTGTCATTATGTAACAGTGCTAACTGCCAGTTGTTTGTTTACAGGCACAGCATTTGTCAAGTTTGACACGGTTGAGGAAGCAGACAAGTGCTTGGCTAAATCCAAGGACACCAGCAGGGTGAGTGGAAAACCATTGTGTGTTCCATGGCATATGGCAGTTGAAAATATGAAGCTTGAAAACATGCTGATTTTTAGATGTAAAAATGATAGACATACCAGTATTGGTGAAACAGTTTAACCAATCTTTACAAATTTTGGGTACCTTTAACTCAACAAAACTCCTCTACCATGACACATTCTCCTCTGTCTCTCTATCAGATTCTGTTGTCTGATTACTTTTGTCATAAGAAAAAGCATTCAAGTGAGTCCTTGTCTATCACAATAGCAACATTATACAACTTTGTGCAGGTTGTAAATGGCATTTAGAATATGATTCAGGTTCTCATAATGAGTACGTAAGTATGTTGTGCAAGGTTTGGATGTAGATGTAAATGCGTAACTGTAATTTGTGTGACATATATACATGCCACCTGGTTTCAGGCTGGATATAAATGTATATAGATAATTACGGGTGCCAATGGCTTAGGTTTGTGTGATACAGTCTTACTGTTCTGTATGTGTTTGTGTGGATCGTGAGTTCAAATCTGTTGAGTTTGGTTAAGAGTTTGGCCTTTGAGCTGACCATTAGAATCAGATGGTAGTTTGATTTATGGGTTGATAACCACACTGATAACAATTTAAAACACTTGCCGCAAGTTCACAGTGTAGGTACCTAGACAGTTCTCCCGGTCACCTGCAATAGGAGACAGTATTTGTGGGTTGCAGGATGGAGGCATCACCATAATGGACCGGCCACTGGTCATCTCACATGCAGTCAGTCGGAAGGAAGCTGATGATTTGATGGACAAGGAAAAGAAGAAGGAAAACCAGCTGGACAAGAGGAATCTGTTCCTTGTGAGAGAGGGCTGTAAGTGAAGTCAGTCACCACTTTAAGACACTCGGAGATGATCCTAGATTTGATGGATGTAGTTCATCATCCTTGTTTTATATCAGTTCAGTAAGGACCAATACTCTGTACCTACTGAACTGCTGTTTGGTATGGAATTCATTGTCCTTAGATTGAGGCCTTAACTCTCAGACTGTCTCTGTCGTATAGTGACTAGAGCATCCACACAGAGAGCAAAACGTTGCAGATTCGATCTGAGGTTGTGCCATACCAAAAGTCGTTAAAATATGCTACTTGTTGACACTTCACCGCTGTACCCGTACTTGATGTAATGGAGTGCTGACACTAAAACCCTTTGGCTTACTTTTTTGTCGACTTCAAATGTATTCCCGGGCTTCAAATACTCAATTACACCCGGAAATTGGCGAACACATGAATGTTTATCTCCTAAATGGGCCACAGATATGTATTCATAGAATGGAGACATGATGGTGATAATATGGCTGATCAAGGCTGACATGAATGATGGTTTCTTCTAGCACTAGTTTTGTAGTTTGAAAGTAGTTTTGATTTGATACTTTTTTATCAGGACATTCGTGTAAACAAGAGTAAATGGCTTTGGGTTAGGGTTTATTCAGAAGCTTACGAATACCTATTTTCTTCAATTTTGAATGGACAGTTGTAAAACATGTTAACATATAATTTATAAAAGACAACTTTGTCTTAAACACACGACATCATACAAGTATTTGCCATGTCTGTGGCAAAGCAACCAGTGTTGCTCTATAATATTACCTCAGTCATTGTTGACTGTGGTGCTGTAAATGTCATTGATTGCAAACCAAATGGCTGTAGTGTGATTGTTTACTGACTGTATGTTGCAGTGATTCGACCAGGCACACAGGCAGCTGAAGGTCTATCCAAGGCGGATCTTGACAAAAGAGCCAAGGTAGATAACTCCATTCCTCATGTGCGAGTTCATTAATGGGTCCAACAACTCTGGCTGAATAATAAGAAAGCCCTTTTGAAGTAAACTGAGCTATTACGATTCCAAACGTTGGTCCTGAAAGCACTACATGCCTTAAATTGCCAGCTCTCTTTGTAACAGGAACAGTGACACCACTACTAAGGATGACAGGTGCTGACAAACTAGTGGTACGGATCATGGGTATCAGTCCACACAGTTGGACTAGAATGTCACAACACCAACAGTCTTCAAAAATTTGAATTATGTCATTGATTGATTGGTAGACCTGAACAAATGATGTGTGAATATGTGAATACATAGGGATGCAGGGTTACAAGTCCCCAGCAATAGTATTAAGCATCAGACAACACACAAGCATATACTGTACCCTTTATGATCTGTAGATCGAGACCCAGATGCGCCAGAAACTGAAGAATGCAAATATCTTTGTGTCTTCAACTCGTCTCTGCATCCAGAACCTGCCCATTGCTATGGAGGATGGAGCGCTCAAACAGAAAATATTGGAAGCAACAGGAGTTAAAGCTAAACATATAACAGAGGCAAGTCTAATGCTGAGTAGTGGAAGGACAGTAGTATCATGATGTCATGGGATTGATAGGAAGATAGTATCTGAGAGTGACTGGATATAACCATGTGACTGCCATCATCCATAAGCACAAGGTTGTAGTAAAGCAAAACTTGGTTGATCTCTAATGTTTCTTATATCCTAGTTTGTAACATATGGAAACATGTTGGTCATTTTGGAGCTTGGTCATATGTAGCTATCCTTTTTTAATCTAAGTTTGAAACCGTACTTTGAATCTTCAAGTTCTTCTTCAGAATTTGAGGGTATCATTTAGAGTTTGTAGCTGTTCTTTTAAATCTATAGCTGTTCCTTTGTGACTTAGCTATTCTTTTAAATCTTGAATTGTCTGGTAGACAGTAGTTCTCCTTTAGAATCCATAGCTGTTCTTGTGCATCTGTAGCCAGCCTTAGCTATTAGCCTTATCAACATAGCTATCCTCTCGACAATGTAGCTGTCCTTGTGAGTCTGTAGCCAGCCTTAGCTATTAGCCTTATCAACATAGCTATCCTCTTGATAATGTAGCTGTCTTTGTGAGTCTGTAGTCAGCCTTAGCTATTAGCCTTATCAACATAGCTATCCTCTTGACAATGTAGCTGTCCTTGTGAGTCTGTAGCCAGCCTTAGCTATTAGCCTTATCAACATAGCTATCCTCTTGATAATGTAGCTGTCCTTGTGAGTCTGTAGTCAGCCTTAGCTATTAGCCTTATCAACATAGCTATCCTATTGACAATGTAGCTGTCCTTGTGAGTCTGTAGCCAGCCTTAGCTTATCAACATAGCTATCCTCTTGACAATGTAGCTGTCCTTGTGAGTCTGTAGCCAGCCTTAGCTTATCAAAATAGCTATCCTCTTGACAATGTAGCTGTCCTTGTGAGTCTATAGCCAGCCTTAGCTTATCAACATAGCTATCCTCTTGACAATGTAGCTGTCCTTGTGAGTCTGTAACCAGCCTTAGCTATTAGCCTTATCAACATAGCTATCCTCTTGACAATGTAGCTGTCCTTGTGAGTCTTTCTCTGTGTGTTTCATCCATATACTTATCTTCTTGTTTTTATACCTATGAATATTTTGTTTGCTGATTGACATGTGTTGTTTTTGTAGTGTCGGATCATGCGTGATGTCACAAGGGTGACCAACAAGAGCAAGGGCAAGTCTCGAGGATACGCATTTGTGGAATTTTCAGAACACAAACATGCTTTGGAAACTCTGAAGGCATTAAACAATTTGGTTCATGGTGGAAAGGTTAGACAGAACTCTCAAGTATGCTGTATTTTGTACCAGTAAAAAGACTTTACAAATGTGTTTAAAATGGCAGCCTGTCCAAGAAGGTCAGGTAGACAAGCAATAAGTTCATTCTTCTCTCCTGTCACTGCCTTTATTTGTGTTGACTCTCATCATTCTGATGTTCAATTTAAAGACACTGTTTATCATATATGTTTTTATGTTAGGTTTTCATTACCAAGTTGAATCTTACAAGTTAACTGGGAATCAGTCTATAAGAGAACTAGGTGTGAAACCAACTCACAACAAAAAATATTATGTCATTAACAAATGTATTCTAAAATTAAAAAGATTCACAAATCAATTCAAATTTAGTACTGAGGTATCACATTTCATTAATGAAATGTCCTCACGACTTGTTGCCAGACATCATTATGTTGTGTTTGTGGTGTGTCAGAGGCTGATCGTCCACTTCTCCCTGGAAGACCAGAGGATGCTCATGATCCGCCAGAAGAGGCTGGAGAAGATCAAGGTAAGTTGTTTTCTACATATGGCTTTTTGCTGTAGCCTACAGGAAAGGCATGACTGTTCCTTGTATCTGAATCTTACTTGTAATTCATCTGGTTGCATGGCTGAACCTTAACGATAAGCCAGTCATAACTCACTCACTCATTCACTCACACTAACTTGCTTGCACATTCAAACCTGCTCACTCATACCCAACCCACTTTCTTGCTCGCTCATTCGCATGTGTTTTTGAGGTCCAGATGATTTCACTTGTGTCAGTTGACATTGCAGACATGGACAAAGCCTGTAGCTGATGTACTGTATATTTCATTGGAGGAAAAACAAACAATTTTTATATTCTCCTGTGTTTCCACCCAGGCTCGTAAAGCTGCTGTGATGAAGAGGGATACCAGAGAAGAAAAACCAAATGAGGAGAGTACCGGCCAGAAGTCTGCAAAGTCTGTGTCAGTGAAACTGGGGCATGTGAAGGCCAGTGCCATCAGGAAGAGTGAGCAGGACCTGATTGCCAGGAAACTGTGGACAGGTCCTAAAGGACTGCCAACTCATGCAGGGGCAAAAGTCAGGCACAAGCCCAGGCAGGGTCAAGGTCAAGGTCAAGGTCAGGGAAAGAAAGAGAAGAAGGACCACATTGTCAAAGGTCAAAAGAGGCCAGCATCATCTGTTTCTGAAAAGGTAATAATTTTTGTTCTAAAACTATATTGTTTATGATCAATATGGCACTATTATGGTTAGTTTGGATCCTTCATTTCAAGAGGAGCTTTAGTATTCTTGACGAAATGTAGTGAAACAGATAAAGGAAGAAACCATGATACTTGCTCAATGCAGATTTGGAGCTCTGGAGGCTCAGCAGTATTACTGGGGTAGAATAGACCTTAAGCAACGTATGCTTGCCATAAAAGGTGACTGTGCTTGTTGTAAGAGGCGACTAACGGGAATCGGTTCGCAATTGCACAGTTCAAATCTCATGTTGTTGATCACTGGATTGCTTGATCCAGACTCGATTATTTACAGACTGTTGCGATATAGCTGGAATATTGCTGAGTGTGGCATAAAACTAAACTCACTCACTCACTCAATCAGCAGTATTGCAAAGTGCATTTATAGGTGCAGAGTTGCCTCCCTTTTGTATGCCAGATACAGCCTGTTATCAAGGGTTCAAATCGGGGTTTACGCCGATTATGTTTCCAGGTTTGCCAGTGCCAAACCCATGCTCTTGTGATGTACAGCCTAAAACTTAGGGCTGACCCTAAATGATATCATTAAAATACTGTTCACAGTCGGGTTTGCCAACACCCTTGCTCGCTCCATGGAAGTGATGCTTTCATCTGTCATGCAAGAGTGAAGAAAGTCACTTTCCTTGATGCTCCTCGGGGCGGTGGGCTAGCCTAGTCGATAAAGCGTTCGCTTGTCATGCCGAAGTCGGCGGTTCAATTCCCCACATGGGCACAATGTGTGAATCTCATTTTCTAGTGTCCCCTGCCGTGATATAGCTGGAATATTGCTAAAAGCAGCATAAAACTAAACTCACTCACTCATTGATGCTTCTCAACCTTATTAGTGTCTTCAGTTACACAGAAACAAAATCATTCCTTATAAAGTGTCAATCATTGCCACCTTGTCAGTTATTGTAGAACTTGGAAAATCCAGGGTTTGGCTGGTCCTGTGCAAATTTGTGAATTTTCTATTCACTGCTTATCATGACACATAGTTAGGGATGAACGTAACATGGCTGCCACCTTACCAGTTTTTCTTGAAAAAGATAAGCAAAGCAGTATGAAAAGATTGGCAGCAATGAATGATCCTATTGGTTGTGGGTTGTTACATAATCTCTCACTTGATCTGTGTGTTTTACCATGTGTTTTAAGTTGAACTTCATTTGAATATTAGATATATAGAGCTTTCATAGGATTCAGTCTTTGGTATGCTCTGATTAGAGATTGTACCAAAGAAATCTTTCCCACAGTGCAGCAGAAACACAGAAAAGCCGACATTAATCATCGAAATAGAAACATAATCATATTACGTCACTACTGAAACAGTAACCTGGCAACAAAAGAAGATGAAAGTGCAACATTTCGTATCAGCGAATTTTGACTTATGCATTACGATCTAAACTTCTTTGAAATTTCAGAACAACCTTGAATTGTATTGTATATATCGAAATAGTTGGTGTCAATGAATTCATACGAATGGAAGGTAACCTCGACAAGTGTGCACACAAGAATGATAATGATAAATGCCAAATAACTCAACCGAAATTACTTTTTAAAAGGGAATCTTTTGTCTACGCTAAAAAATGTCAACATGTGGTTGAAACTTCTCATCCGTGTGCACATGTGCAAAATCATGATTGCACGCTTTTCTTTTTCCTTATCCACTTTTAGCGATGTAAAGTGGCTGTTTTTTGTTGTTTCTGCTGTTGCACTAGCCACGCTTATCGAAAAGTGGTCTATAAATGTCCTTATCAGTGGATCTGTATGCATTCCAGTATGCACCTGTATGCATGCTCAACTCCATGGGGAGTATACAACCTATGCTGCTTACAGGATCAAGATGGTTTTTGCATCCATTTCACATATCAGGTCGTCATTCCCTGCCTGATGAATACAGGCACAACTGACCTAAGTGTGAGGCTGCATGTATTAATGGTGGCCCAGTTATTTAAATGATCGAAGATTGGTGACAGAAACTAAGTGACCAGCCTCTCATAATCGAACACGAACAATTTTAGGACACTTGTTTGCATTAACAAAATTTTTAACAAGGCTGTTTTTTTCTGTGTTATTAAATTTACATTTCTTAAGCACTGTAAGGTCATTCCAAGTCATTAAGGACTCCAGGAATTTTTTGTTCCTATCATACCATTTATCATTTACAGATGTGAAATTTGCAAATGCCTTTGTGTATTTCAAAGCACACACAAAGATCTATATGTTGTTTTTTTTCTCTATTTCTTGTGGATTATCAAACATAACCAGGAAAATTTGAAAAATGACACTAACTAATTATTTTTGATGACTGATCAGTCTTAAGGACCAATCATCAATTATGAGGTTTTAACCTATTCCCAACACTAGTATATACATATTCATATATCAGCAATCTACCCTTTTACAGTTGTAGGGGGTTGTTTTGAGTGTCTAGTGTAGATGTAATTAGTTTTGAGTTGGTCATGTGTGGATTTTTTCATTGTTTTCTTAGCAACAATGTGTCTCTCAGGGACAGAATTGAAATACTGTTGATACATGTGAGCCTTGAAAACTGCAACATCTGTTGTGTATTAATTTCAATATTTCTAATAAATATGAATTCTATATCTCATAACTCACATCAACCTAATTTTGGACTAACTCACTTTCAGAATGATAGAGTTATGTTTGAGGTGGCTTTCTGCAGTCACTGACCTAAGCAGGGTTCACATTTAACATGGAGAATTTCTAGAACACTTCTGAATTATTCATGCATGGTGGGTGATTGCAAGCAATTGAGGTACAAATGAACCAATATTCTGCACATATATTCTTGACATAAATGTTTACAGATAACATCAGATGAATGCGGACATTTTGGGGATACACACAACCACTTGTTTGTCAGAAATTAGTGAAAATCTAGAGGAACTGGTTGTTTTTTACTACAGTAAAATATCTAAATAAGATGTTTTATGCGGTTCATCTGTGCATAATGGAACATCTTAAAATCAAGTCATCAAATGATTTCAATACTTCACCTGCCTTCAGCACCACAAACTTAAACGTTGCAGAATACCAAAGTCTGTCTAACAGTCCTTGAAGCAGATTATTTTCCCTCATGCCTTGCCCTCCCTCCAGTGCTAAAGACCTACATAAAGTAAGTCTAGATTTCCTCCGGTTCAGAGTCTTCCTATCTCTCTAGGCCTCTTCTTCAATGTATTTGTTTATTTGTCAAAATTATAAATATTCAGTGACTAAGCCTTAATTTACAGACTACCTCATAATATTATTAGTAGCAATGACAATGGGTAATCTATTATTAGAGTGAAGGTCACTGGCCCATATACAGAGGTCAGTATATGTTTTTATACTAGAATGATGCATAATTTAGCACATGATTTACATTGCATTTTCCGAGTGTTAATAAAACGCTGTCTGTTTTGTAACTTTGAGATATGAGATGTACATTTATATAGTTTTTCACTAAACTCACATCGTTCAAAGAAAGGAACATCTGATTTATACATTTATGCATGAGATTACAGATTTGGGAGATAGAGGCGTCTTTTGTTCTTGTAAAAATTACATGTTAGAATAAAAAGATTTATCTTCAGTTGCAAACTGCAAAGAGGGCATAAATGTAAACGTAAATCTAACAACAGCTATCTTCTTCATTTTATTGTCAAGCTAGAAAGCCCCATTCTCATTCTTATAAACATGTTGTGCTGTTTTCACAGTGTTAAAGGCAGCGTGCAAAATCGTTTCCAAATTATTCATGCTAGTTACTAGTCCACAGAATAATTAAGTAGTTCAACATCTGAACGTAGACACAGGTTTTTATCATTACGCTGCTAACATAATCAATTTTGTCTGGCCGTAATTGTGCATGATTTTAAAGTGTAATGTAACTTAAGAAGTCGGTAAGGGTGATGATTTATTAAATGAAAATTCACTGGCCAGTTGGGCCAGTGATAGTAGAGATTTACTGGCCAGACTGGATTTTAACAGCCACAGCTAGTGGACCAGTGGCTATTTCACATGCTGGTTAGAAGGTTGAGATCATGTCAGATTCAATAAGGCTTGTAAACTTGTGTATATGTTGCATCCAAAGCTCTAGATTACATGTCACCAAATGCTTTCCCATAGACTTCTCTAGTAACCTTATATTTTGTACAAAAATATCCAGGCTATCAACAGCCATTCCATGTATATAGGGGTACAGTCTGGCCTTTAAACTGAAATGAAACACAAATTCTGTTCCTTTTGTCCCTCTATTCCACACCAAATGTCATTTGCTTGAAAATGTCAGTGCACACATAAGCATAAGTCATGGTGATAAAAAATGACAGCACTGAATACTTAAAATTGTTGTCAGTTTTAATTACTGGATGGATGTGCTTTTAAAACACATAAACATTTTACACTATTTCATCCAATCACAGCTGTCCCAGACCTCTGTCCGTTTGAGTTATTTCCATACGGTCCTCGCTTGGGGAGCACGTGATTCTGAGTTAGTGTAGTATAGAACCTGTATAGTACTGGCCCAAGATAGATGATACGTATCAATTGCAGCTTGTTTAAACAGTTGAAGAGGAACAACTGAATTACCAACACAATAGGGAATTCATACCATTCCAGAGCCATGGGAGAGCAATAAAGTGCATACAACAGAAGCATAGGTTTTGTACCACTGTTGTCATAGTACATACATGTATCATAGACTTTCTGTGGGATTCTAACACTGTGCATTTCAATAGTGAGGGAGTGAGTATGTTTGCTTTTAGCAATATTCCAGCAATATCACTGCAGGGGATGCCGGAAATGGGCTTCACACATTGTACCCATGTTGGGACTCTAACCCGGGTCTTTACAGTGATGAGTTAACGCTTTAACCACTAGGCTACCAGTATAGTTTAAGTCGGTGTTTTATGCAGTGACAGGCTGCATTTATACATAAAGTATACCAGCCACATTCTTCCATATACCATTCCATTCTGTGAATATGCAGTTGAATTACCATTATCTAGACTCATGTAAGAATGTCAAGTTTTGATTGGTCCACGTGACTCTGATAAAATACCGTGTACATCCATCACGATACGCGAGTGGGAGTATAAAAGTCGTGTACTCCCGCTACAAAAGTCTTATCACCCCGCTACGCCTCGGTGATGACGCGAAGTGAGAAAAGCGTGCATCGACAAGCCTTTAGTAACATGCGGTGCATTGAGGTAGCATTGAGGCAGCAATGAAACATGTTCTGTTGCGTGTTTTTGAGTTTTGATCTAGTGAAAACATTCAGCTAGATAAATGCATTATCACATCATGTCTAGGGAAATACGGGGTTTTATCAGTCCCGAGTAAGGTTGTATTCTCCGGCTCAGGGAATACAACCTTACTCGGGACTGATAAAACCCAGTATTTCCCTCGACACGATGTTGTTATATTGTAGTCCCAGTGTGAAGGGGACATAAACAAACTTCGATGGGTACATCAACCCATGGGCCCACAGGGACCAGTGAACAATATTGTTTATCCTACCGAACACCTCAATTTTAATTTTGAATTGTTTGAAGCATGGATACAAGATTTTGCAGACGACAAGAAAAACAGATTTAGAGTTACTTCAGTGCCATCAATTTGCATTCAATGTTATTTGAGATGAAAAATTTGCTACCATGAAGTGCTAGATGAGTTCGGCATTCCCAGCTGTGTACGTACGAGTGTAACTCGCTTGTATATGGGTTACGTTGAAAACAATAGAAGAGTGAGCAGCCAATCAGAAAATGACATTTATGTATGCGGAAAGATAATAAAATATGTTCCCCTTGAACATCCTTGTAACAAACTATTTTCTGGCTCTTTCCCACAGTTATAAGGAAGTGAAATTAGTCGACCCCCCCGAGTTCATTTGACCACAGAGTACTGTATTATAGATTTGCATGGACTGTGTAAGATATAATTGTTTTATATTTTGTATGATAGATTAGTGGGCCGATTAATTTGTTTCAAGGATCCATACAATGCTTACAGGATGTATGAGTGTAGGAATGGTGTACACATGGAATCATTTGACAATTCTTAAATTACTGGAGATTTATGTTACTGGTCAAGAGACGGTGGAGTAGCCTAGTTGTTAAGTGTTCGCTCGTCACTCCAAGAACCTGGGTTCAATTCCTCTCATGGGTGCAGTATGAGAAACCCATTTCTGGTGACCCCCTTTGTGATATTGCTGGAATATTGGTATAAGCACCATAAAACTAAAATCAGTCACTCACAGTTACTGATCAGATTTACGTTATTAATCCAATCAGTATTAATCAAATATTTTTTCTGTGTCCATTTTGTCATTACATTTATGAGTGCTGAACCTACATTTTAGGTTGTGTAAAACCCTTCAAGTACCTAAATTCCTGCAACTATGAAGATGTTTGGAAACCATTTCAGACAGCAAGAATTAGCTACAACAGTTAACGTCATTCCAGTGCAGTTCTAACCATGTCAGGGTTCTTAAGTTTCTGGGGGATGTCGATGGGATTGTTGATTTAACTCAGCTTTTGGAAACATGTGACCCCTTAACTTAATGCATCCAGCATCTGCCTACAAGTTCCTGAATTGCATGCAGGGAGATTGTTGGCAGCACTCTGTTGAAGGTCAGGGGGTATTTGTGTGTGTGTGTGCTGTAACAATGTAGAGTCAGTGTGATCGGTTACAGCTGGCCTGATCCAGGACACAGGTGAGAGGAGAGGGGTAATCACTCAAACTCAGACAGTTTTATTTAGGTACAAGACGGAACCATTAGTCAACACTAGAAAACCTTCCTGTAGTGCTTTTAACATAGGCAGTATTTAGTAAAGCATCCCAACACTTACAGTCTGGTGGAGAGTCTGTTTCCATACACCAAACATAGATCAACAACTCAACTACAGTGGAAAGTTATTGGAACATATGGCCTGGAGATATCGAGGATTGGGTGGCTGGGCATAACTCAGTATCCCAACCACTCTTGACAGGTCTGTGGGGTTCCCATTACATTGATATTTAACAGTTACACGATAACTGGAACCTGTGCAAGTGTTCCAATAATTGCAATGGTTGACTGCATTTACAGATATATGTCATATAATACATGTTTACAGGTATCAAAAACCTCGGGAAGTCATAAAATTTAGGCAAGTGAAATGTCAATGGACACTTGCATGACTACTGACTTCCTGTTGGTTCACGTCAAACAGAATTTTACATTAGATTCACATTTATTCTCTGACGTAAACATTGTTCACTGTTTGTGAATTATATGAATAAAATACAATAAGAAGGAGACCTTCCTTGTGACAAACTGTGTTTGCTTGTTTGGGCAGTAGGGTAGTCTAGTGGCTACAGTGTTTGCTCATTACGCCAAAGGTCCAGGTTCAAAACCCCACATGAGTATGGTGTGTGAAGCCGGTTTCTGTCGTTCCCGACAAGAATATTGCTGGAATACTGCTCAAAGTGGCTTAAAACCAAATTCATTCATAATAACATAATAACAGGCATTCAATAATAACATAATAACAGATGACCCTTCTTCATGTTGCAGAGTTTGGAAACATGTCAGTTAACTACTGAGGGTGATTTGTTTGTATCAGGATTCTTGTAGCAATATTTAAGTTACAGAAAATGAAAACATTGTGCATATTTTTCCTGTTAACAATTTTGCCAGCTGTACAAAATGTTCACCCATTTTTGACATTCTACACCAAGAAAACCTATTAGCTGCAGTCTTAGGAAACTTGTTTGTAAACTGTTGTGATGGGAGATTTCTATATTTCTGGATTGTAAAAATATTTAAACAGCAGGTCAAAAATATTTTGTGTATTTTTTTCTTTTGACTGTTTAACCATCTGTGCCTTGTTCACTTATTTGGTTTTGGGAGAATGTTAAATTCAGTCCACAATGAAGAGTTGTGTTTTGATGCTATCGTTGTTATGGGATGAGTGTGTGTTGGGGCAGAAGGATTGGGAGAAACAGGTAGAAGATAGGCATATGACTGCTGTAGCAGGCAGGGCCTGAAGGTTTGTTGTGAAAGGAAATCGAAGTCACTCATATCAGCTGCCTCATCTAGATTCTCAAGCTTTCTGTGTCCTAATTGTTTCTGTGCCAAAGGAAACACTTGTTGGCAGAAGGTTCACAGGTGTGCAGGTGCTGGGGGGAAGTGGAAGGTAGTCCGAGAGCTTCACCTGTCAATCTAGTGCTCAGCTAGTGATCTACTGACTGTGGGTTTGAATCCAAGATCTGATTGACCTGATTGTTGTTTGTACTCGGTTGATCGGCATCATACATGTAACTGTCTTTTATTCTCCAGTTAACTTACGGCACAATAGAGGCAGTGTGGTAGCCTGGTTAAAGCCTTGCCTTGTGATGCTGAAGACCTGGCTTTGATTCCCCACATGGGTACAATGTGTGAAGCATATTTCTTGTGTACCCTGCTGTGATATTGCTGGAATATTGCATAAAACCTCATTCACTCACTTGCTCTCTCACTCTCTCACTCATTCACTCAGTATTTTGTGTCCTTTTTTCCCTAAACCTTAGTTTCACCTCCATTCTACACCATCTGTGCTTACTTCTCCCATTAACAGCATACTGCCACTCCATTCCTGATGTCCACCATTGTTCCCTGACATGCTACTAGCGTAACAGATTAAGGGGTTACATACATGGCAGCAGGGTGTATTTATACAGGAGGTCTGGGTTCAGTTCCACTCCTAGGTACTGGATTGTTACTAAACTTACGCTGTAGGTAGGCTACTTCCAGACACGTCCAAACCTCCACTTGTACACACACTGGGGTCCACCTGACACAGCACCAGTCACTTTCTCTCCCCCACCCCCTTGGGTACAGCTGCACTCTCCTCCTGCGGCCCACTTCCAGAAGACACAGCACCAGTCACTCTCTCTCCCCCAACCCCTTGGATACAGCTGCACTCTCCTCCTGAGTCCCACTTCCAGAAGACACAGCACCAATGTTCCCAAGCCTTCTCTGCTACTATCTCTCTCTGTCCAAACAGAGGTGTGTGTTCTGTCAGACATCCATGTGGCTGATTATGTCTCTCATCACCGCTCAAACTGGCAGAAATATTTTGACTGCAGCTAACATCCATAGTTTTCAGTAACTGCCCTCTGTTAGAGGTCATTGACCTTTAAAGGGAGGGTCTTGTTACACGTTCTCATGGCTGATAAATACCATTTGCTCTCCTTAGTTTCCTCCAGATATTTCCCTAGTGGCAATTTCCACAAACACTGAGAGCTTGGAACATGATGTAACATGGACTCCGACTAGAAGACAAAATGCCAGACATTCTCAAAATGTTTGTCCTGCTGATCTCTCATTTACAGCTGAAAATAAGCCAGTCCTTATTTTGTGAATTACCTTGAGATTCCTTAGTCTGTTCATGGTGATAGTCTTGTTTCAAACATGGCTGCTGGGTGGCCATTTGTAATTCCAACATGTCTGTTGAAGGGCCAATTTGATAGTTTCAAACTACTATTTAACAATGTAAAAGGTGTTAATTTATTAATGTCATTGTCTGTATTATTAGGAACAACATGTTTTATATATTTTCACTTCTTATTTACTTTTTAATGCTGTTGAAAGAGTTAATTTTACTTTTTCCTTCCCAGTGTCCACAATATTCAAAAATGTTTTGTTGCAAGGCTATGGGCAAATGGTACACAACCAACAACAGGTCTGTCAAAAAGGAAAAGTGAATGAATGATGAAATAAGCGTCCAGACGATTTCGTCATCTGTTGGCAAAACCCCAGATTCATTCACTGGGTTATGGAGTCCCTCTCCCAGTTCCTTGCACATTTTGTAGGAATAAAACCATGGAAAATCTCTTGTATAAACCCAAGAAACTTTTTTTATCAGGTTTAAGCCAAAATAAAATGTGAGTTGTAAAATCATGCAAGTCTTTGCAGTTTAATCATGTCATTCACTCTGGTATCCCTGCCATGATATTGCTGGAATACTGCTTAAAATCATAGTAAAACCATACTAGCTGACTCACTCACCCACCCACCCACCAATCAGTCAGTTTTTTATCTCTGCTTCCCAATTCCTATCTCTCTTGCTTTCTTTCAGAAGAAGATCTCTATCTCTATCAGTCCCTGTACCTCCAATCTTCCGCCCACTCACTCTCCCCAGATATTTATGTTAAACAGGCTTGTCAGGAATGAAACAGAAAGTGCTTGCACGTATGTGTTGTGTACATATAATAATTGTATTTACAAGCAGTATACATGTCGTGCTGTTCCAGAACATAGTCACAACAAAGTTTGTTATTTGATTGGACAGGTATGCACACTTAACTAATTTTTGACATACTTAAGTGTCAGATATACATGGCTTCCCTGTACCTAACGATGTTCACAGACAAAAACATTATGAACACTCACCTCCCTAAACTTGTAAGACCCAACTTTTCATATTAGGGTGGTCACTTTACATTTTCTTACATATCACAGTTGGATATGAGTGAAGGAGATGTGCCAGGTTTAATTATACAGATTTATACTATCAAGAGACTTGACATTTTGTGGAAAGAATGGATGAATGAGTTATCAGTGCTTTTAATCATATTTGAGTTCATTTCAGCTTCATGTTTTCAGTGGTTACAGTTTTGGTAAAATCCTTGAACACAGCACATACTAGGGCAAGGCACATACTAGGGTTCACACCACGATGACAGGATTCAGCGAACACATTGAAGTAGTTGATGGAAGTTAGCTTTCAGTGAAATAATGAAGCATCAATAAACTTAATATAGTCATCAATATAGTTTGTACTGTTAGTTTGGCGCTTTTGAACTGAAGGAGATATAACTCCAAGTTTATCATATAAACGACAATATTAAGAACAAGAGATTCATGAGCTTCTATGTAGCCCTCCCTCCCAATCCCAGCCTCAGTTTGTTTAGAGATATTTGTATGAAAATCAGTATTCAGGAAAAAATCAAATGTTCTTCGGACAATTATCTGAATGTATTAAGTGTTCAAACTTTTGAATGAGTATGCTTAGAGAATTTACTCTGAAACACTGTATTGGAGAAAAAATCTAACGAGAAAGTTGTTCTGCACAGAATTATCTGAATGTAAGAAATGCACAATGTTTCTTTACCAGCGAACCAGTGAGAAGAAAAGTTCCTGCCTAATTAACTGCTCAACTAAGTACTGGTGCTGTTTGGAGCTAGTGCACTGGAAAGTCATAAACAGCAGCTGCAGCTAATCACAATCCCTTTGCTAAAGCATGTCAGCAATATTTTCAGTTTTATCTGACCTGTGAAGTAACCTTGACTTACGTAATGCTAACTGGGTGTATCAGGCATACGAACTTGCAGATAACACTCTGGACTTATTCAGAACATGAAGAAAGGCACTTTGAAATGTCTGATAGCACTTTGGGGGTAGGGGGTTTTGTTAAAGGAATAATTTGTCCTGAAATATTGTCCCAAATTAATAATTTGTTGGCAATGGCCCCAAAATTGATAGTTTATTGTCTTAAAACATCGCAAATGTTAAGGTCATTGTGTCAGTAATAAAAAGGGATAGGTTGTTTTCAACCAAACATGGTTATGTCAAAGGTAAGAGGTCTAACCTCTCTCACAACCAATGAACCACATTATTTCCCTTCTACTGCCTAAAACTCCCTGCTGTGCTAAAGCTGTTAATAAAACACTTCTACATATCCACAGTTTCTGAATTTCCCATCTCACAAGGTCTACCTTATACTTGAAGGGAATTATTTGTTTCAAGATAAGATTGATAAAATATTTATTACACAGCAGTCGGTGATGGAACAGTGACAATATTCTTTGAATTACAAATATTATAAAAGTATATGGAGAGAATACTACACATTACACAATGTCTTATTACATACAAATTATACGAAACAAGTGTTATTCCTGCAGTATCTTACCAAGTGAAAGTGAGGTCAGATACTATAGGAAGGTCATGAGTTTCATATAATTTGTACGTAATGAGATTGAGTGTGGTGTTTTATTTATTACTTACGTTTTATATGCGTTAAACAGACAAAATAGCCTTTATTGTGTTATTTTTATGATGTCAGTTGTCATCGCCTCATACAGCCTCATACAGTAAACTACTCTGTAGCACCCGATTACGTGGTATGCAGTTGTTTCACTCAGCTAACATCACTGGTGGAAACATTACGTTTGTGTTTTTCGATGGATATAATGTCTGAGTTTTACTCACAATTAAACAGCGACACAGCAACTTTTGCAATGTTTACATTCTCACAATGCATATAAGTATAGAATGAGTGAATTCACATGTTTGTTATGAATAGAAAAATAGTTCCGTCACAATGTGATGTAAGAGAGAGGTCATTGGTTATCCAAATCATTGGCCCGTGGAGGTCTGGGGTAAATTAGGCCTTCAGCAACCCATGCTTGCCATAAAAGGCAACTATGCTTGTCGTAAGGGGCAACTAATGGGATTGGGTGGTCAGACTTGCTGACTTGGTTGACATGGCATTGGTTCCCATTTGCACAGATCAATGCTCATGCTGTTGATCACTGGATTGTCTGGTCCAGACTCAATTATTTACAGACTGTCACCATATAACTGGAATATCGCTGAGTGAGGCGTAAAACTAAACTCACTCACTCACTCCAAATTGTTGGAATCTCAGGTGAAGATGTTACGACACAGGTCAACGTGATACGACACTTGTGTGACATATGAGATTAGTATTGACCACATGGGTAATAAATTATGAATACTGTATACAGATACATTCCTCACAAGAATGATGTAACATTTTCACTTGGAAATAACAGAGTGGTGGGGTAGCCTAGTGGTTAAAGCGTTTGCTTGTCACGCTGAAGACCCGGGTTCAATTCCCCACATGGGTACAATGTGTTAGGCCCATTTTCTGGTGTCCCCCACCGTGATATTGCTAAGATATTGGAATATTGTTAAAAGCGGTGTAAAACCAAACTCACTGACTGGAAATAACATACGTTGTATGATGACATGGAGACAGTAGAATGAGTCTGTCAAAAGCGTATATATGCAGAGACTAAGTATTGGTCGTGGGTTTTGATTCCTGAGTTTTTATTGTCTGATTATGTCTGGTCAGCATCAAACCCTTGCCCACTGGTTGCACCAAAGTGGGGAAACTATCTATGGCTGTGTCCTGTTGGTTTTGTTTCCATCGTCTTGTTGGGGTGGTCAGGTAGGCATGTGGCTTACGTATCTGCTTGTGATGCTGAAGACCTGTAATCGAGTTCCAAAATGATTACAATGTGTGAAGCTCATTTCTGGTCTCTCCAGCCATGATATTGCTGGAATATTGCTAAACATGGTGTAAAACTATAGTCACTTACTCTAACCCAGTGTGTTGTTGACCTTCCATAATAATTCTGAAATATTGGGAAGAATTGTACTGTGAAGTCTTCCTGAATTTTGATAATGATGATGAAATACATTTGTTCAGGTGTCGAAAAGAGAGCAATGTAATCATTACAGTCCAGTGTTTATCTAGACAATGGCCACTGCAGTGTTACAGCCGTCAGTGTCAGCTGTCATTCTAGGAAAGGTCAGGAAGTCCAGACAGAAATAGATGTTTAAATATCTTATGGTGCTGAGGTCAATAGATCTGGTTTTATACTTATCTCCATTTATGACTGACAGGCTCAAGAAGTGTGGAATGTCATCTGTCACCTTCTCCCATGAGGATTCTGTATTGCTGATGGGTTCCCTTATCTCAAACTTCTCAGAGTGCTGACTTAAACTGGAGACATCAATGACTCAGTTGTCTGAGCACTATAATTTTCTGCTTAGGCTTGTCTACCTCTGGAGCATCAGAAACCTGTCATCCTGGGTTCAAATCCCTGATGCGGTGGTGGCGTAGCCTGGTGGGTCAGGCATTCACTTCTCACGCTGAAGACCCGGTTCCATTCCCCACACTGGCAGACTATGTGGTGCCCATCAGGGGTTCAGAAATCCCATCACCTGATGCCCATGACAAGTCAGTTTCCTCTTCTGGCAAACAAATAATGTTATCTTACTTGTCCATGAGCTACTAGATCATTTCCACTTACAGCTTCAAACTGCAAATATACTTGGATTTCATTTCATATGTGCTCAAAATGTAGCTATTATATTTCACAATGATAATAAAGTAGAGTCATGTTTCTTTGCTATTTATCACCTTTTGATAAATAGTCAAGTAAACATAACATCAAATCTTCTTTCATAATTACATCATCATGATTATATCATGCAATCAGGACAAGTCCAAAATTAGTCAGGACAAGTTACTTTGCCCTTTGGCAAATGGCTTTTAGTAAAAAACAGTTGGAACCCCAGTCTATTTCCGGTGCCACCCATTGTGATTTTGCTGAAATATTGCGAAAAAAATGGCATGAAATCACACTCACTCACTCACTCACTCACTCACTCACTCACTCACTCACTCACTCACTCACTCACTCACTCACTCACAAATCCCTGATTTGTCCGACCATATTGTTCACCGTAAGTTTTTACAAAGTGGCTAATGTCTGAAACCAGCATCACTTCAGGCTGTTATCCCACTTTAGCCAGACCCGCCATGATGTGATCCAAGGAGTTTAGTTTACAGCAGTGTTGAACAAGACTATTTACTATCACCTATTAACAAATCTTCAAACAAGCGTCATAGCCAGCTAACTGTGAGGACATCATTGATACACATGAACCAGCCTGAGGGTCAAGAACCATTTTGAACTTTACTGAGTATCAAGAGAAAGGAACATGTCAGCATGTAACAGAACTGGCTGCACATGACAAAAAGAACTGGATGCGTTTGTTTGGAATGTGCTGGAGACAAACAAATATACATACATAGGCCCTGACATCATCACTAATTGTCAGTTATACTTGCTGTTATTATTGAGGGACAGTGGGGTAGCCTTGTTGTTACTGACATCACACCAAAGACTTGGGTTCAATCCCTCACATGTGTACAATAGAGTCCACTTCTGGTGTCCACCTGCTGTAATATTGCTGGAATATTGCTAAAAGCTGTGTAAACTAAACACTCACTCACTCACTCACAATACTGCTTATCTGGTCTAGATTTTGTTACTTCTAGGCACGTATGGTACAGCTGGAATATTGCTGAGTATGGTGTTTAGCAATAATCAAACAAAAACCCTTAAAAATATTTTTTTCAAGAAACATGGTAAAATCAATTTGTGATGTACTATCAGCGTTATTTACATTATGATTATCTCAGCTCCTGTTGATTTTTGGCAGCATTCCCATGAACTGGCAATATTTATTTGATAACCTATCCCCAAGAAGATTCACCAGGTTTATAAGCCCCCAGAGTGGAAAGCCAATATGCTGAGAGTTGAATCCATTGCCTCCTTGACTTATCACATCAAACCAGTGTACCAGCATCTTGTGTTACAAGTATCTGTGAGCATGGCACAATTCTGGGTCAATGTGACCTTCGCCTTTGATATGCACCTTGAGTCACCGTTTGCCATCACACAATGCTGAAAAACACAGAGGATTCTAAAATCAGATTCTCAAATTGGTTGCAGATATTCAAATTGTGTATAACATCATAGAGCGAAGATGAATCGTTGACTCAAGCTGTGATATGACCTGCTTCAACAGCTCTGAAGGTTGTGAGAGAGAGTAGTGTGTGAAGGTATGCGGTCACTAAAAGCAGACTGTTCCTTGGGTACGAGACTAAACTCTAATAAGTGGCTGGCTGTGCACATTAAGATAGATATTAATATATTCATAAGATCTATTCAAAATGGTTCCACAGTGGTCGACAACTAATGAACAAGTGAAGATACAACAGACTGATTCCTTCTTGAATCACAGCAAAGTAGAGTCTCTAGGTTCCATATGGTGTGTTGAATGTGTGTTGAACTGAATGCTGGTGTGTTGAATGTGTGTTGAATTGAATGCTGGCAATTTGGGTGGTCAATAAAACAGTTGAATGTAAACAATGTGGGTGGTTAGTAAAGAATTGAATGAGGGCATTGTTGGGACCAAAGTGTTATTTACCTGTCGTCTCAATGGAAAGGTGAAAACCAGAATAAAATGTTTCACTTGCTGAGAGTTTCGAATGTTCTCTTAGTTTGTAGAAGGTGGACAAATAAGGAAGTGGGCGTATATCCAGTATCTTTCATCAACATAGTAATTAAAGTGTGACATTTATACAGTTAACTGATTATTTGGTGATAAAAACAAGCTAAATAACTGGCCTTCTCCTACATGTTGTTCCACATCCCTTAAATTAGACTTGCACAAGTACTTACACAAGTCTCAAAGGTAATAATAAATTTTTTTCAAGATAATTCCTAAATATTATAAAACAGATTGTCGTAATTCCTTTATCTAGACTTGCCTCTTTTAAGGATTGAATTACTTCAAATCAATGGGCGTAGCATTTATCATGGCCTTGGACTATGGCTACTCTGGGATGTAAACTGACTCCCTCACAGCTAATGATTTGTCCAAATGTCCTGTATCTGAAGACCTGTGATTCACAGTTGGGGTCGGACAGAAACATCCATAGTGACTTCGAATCCAAGATTAAAGCGTTCGTTCATCACACCAAAGACCAAGGTTCGATTCCCCACGTGGATACAATATCTGAAGAAGCCAATATCTAGTGTGCCCCGTTGTTATATTGCTGGAACATTGCTTAATGCAACGTGAAACCGTACTCACTCATTCTCTCATCTTGGTACACATGAAACAATAGAATGTCAAGCTGCAAGTCAAATGTTGTCAATACATTTGTTTTGTCCATATTTCAAGAGTCCATAACTGCCAGGGGTCATGACCCCTAACGATAATTCAGTTTATAGTTTTGACATGGCAGTTGTTACTCTTCTTGACCAGCTGATGGGGATTCTGTGGCTCACACTGACGTGACTGAAAACATTTATGAAGAGCATCCCATAAATGTTTGATCCACAGACCCTGAGTACCATGACAGTACTTGGATATTGTGGTTCTTCAAACGACCCTTGTCAGTATTCCTGTGTGAGGTTGAGCAGTGCATAATGGGCAGGACATGCAGGAATGTAATGTTGTGCTGTTAAATTTTGCCAATTCAGATCTGTCGGTGTGGGAGGTGGTGACCCACATCATAACCCTCTCACAACTGAACCTGTAGACTTCCAGGCTTTTTGTATGCAGTTTGGAGCATGACATTCCCCACAATGTCTGTAAACATGTCTTCTGTCTCTATGGAAGAGGGAAAACGGTAACTTGTTACTAAACCAATCTCCATCTATGTTGTGGCCATAGTCTTTGTCCTGAACATCTCTGATGTCACATACGATAATGCTGATGAGTCAGGATGACACTTGATACTAGTCTTCTTGGTGATTATCCTCTACACATTGACAGTTCCTCACTGTCTTGGCTTAAATCCTACACGCTCCTGGTATAGCTGTTGTTTTAGAGGTGACTCTGAAGAGTCTAACTTGCAAATGCTTCTTTTATGTATTTCATGACTGTACTTTATCAACCCGTACAAATTACGTTTGGTGCATGACTTAAGGAATTCATATTTGGTATTCATTTTGGTATAAATTTCAGCAAAACTGATATTTCCAATTTTGATACTTTTACAGTTTGTTTTGTGTGGAGTATATTGCTGCATTGGGTCATAAAAGGACATTCATAATAGGGCTACTTTCACGTGAATTTGCCCATGGCAAAATGTTTTGCGTTGTGTAATCTGTCATCTTAGGTAGTTAAAACCTGGAAACCCATCAAAGTCTGATTAAATTCAACATGACACAGTAAGATGTTTACCATTATACAAGTTAAACAGATGATATTTTTTATAGAGAAAAAATGTGAAAACTCCTGGTGTGTGTGTGGTAGGTGGTGCTGCTGTAATTTTTACCACCAATCTTTAATGTGCAGCAACAGAGTCTTGTGATACCGAGGTAATCTTAGCAGTAGATTTCAGCCTGATTAACCCAGATAGGATGTTTATCACAGTGGCAGTTGGATAATGGACTGGACTACCGGGAACTGGGCTATAATGAGCTATTTTCCTGGGGACAATGGGATGTGTTTTGTGTGTGATGGAGTTGTATCAGAGAGATGCTGGAGTGAGGAAGGTAATTGTGATATTTTATCACTTGGCACATGTTGAGGATGACAGCCATCATCTCACTGAGGTGCGACTGAATGCTACATGTGTCCAGTGCTGATAAAAATGTTGGTGTGACTCATCTCTGTTGGATATCGCTGGCCCTACTTATGCATAGGTCTGGCTTACTTTAGCTAACCTGGAGGGATGGATAAATAGCTCTTCACTAGCTGTAGCTAACCTGGACGGCTGGATAAATAGCTCTTCACTAGCTGTAGCTAACCTGGAGGGGTGGATAAATAGCTCTTCACTAGCTGTAGCTAACCTGTGCGTGGTGGGGAGCTGTGTGCTGTACCTAACATTGAAGGGTAATGATCCTTCTGTATGAAGCAGTGCTGTAGCTAATCCTGACAATAATGGTCCTTCTGTATGAAACAGTCTGTGGGAGCTGCTCTTGCTGCTTGCCATTTTCACTGCTGCTTATGAACAGTTGATGGCAGCATTAAAAAATGAGGACTTTACTGCCAAGCCACCATGCATAAAGTTGAATGCAGCTGTGATTGACTTTACACTGGAAACAACCAAGAACAAAGCACTGAAGGGAGAATTGGCTTAACACTTACAGGTTCAGCTCTGATAATTCTGGTTTGTCCCATGGCTTCATGGTACTCAACAAGGTTCCAAATGTTGTCATGCTGGTCAGATTGACACAAACAAGATGCCCCATCACCACACAGAAGGAAAAGCTGGGTAGAAGGTTGAATACAGTTGTGAAATAAATGTCATGGATGTTTTGCTTGAGCCCGAATGGATCTGTATGAAATAGCTGCAGAGTCTTTAACTCATCTTCAGAACTGTGCACCACCAGGAACTGAAGACAAACATGTGGAATACCCCTTGAAACAGTTCCACCAGCAAGTTTCACTGCTGATCACTTTAAATCTCCTGAAGGAGTTGATGTCAACAAAATGACCCAATATGATCCATCCCCAAGGTCAGCAATCAACTGTCAGACATGTGTTTAAAAGAGATGGTACATTACAGTGCATGAAGTGAATGCAAAAAAGAAAGTGCCTTTCAAGCAAAGATGATCCAGTGCTCCAAGTCAGGTAGAAGAACTGGTCACTGTAATCCCAGGATGTGATGCCCTAGTTGTGATGTGCATGCATCAATAAAAATGCTGTATGCACATGTGTATCGTTATAGACAGGATATCTTCCCAAGACATGGCAAAGTGTTTTGGGGATATGCAGTTTACAATGGCACCATACCTCTAGAGGATGATGTCCAGCAGATATAGATTGTCTTTGATAATTATATGGATCCAAGTTCCATCAACATCAAAGGTATAGTCTGTTTGGGTTCAAATGAGAGTGGCAAATGATCAAATAACTCAAAATTGGGATAGGAGCACAATACATCCTAATCATCTTCCTGACAGGTTGTCACTAACGGGAACCACATTAGTTTATTTGCTCTTTTGCTCCAACAAATTATTATAAATTACTTATTGCTCTCTGATCTTTATATGAACAGATAGGTTTATCTTTCATTGATTTGTCATGAATAAATCCATTAAATGATGTAAAGATGTGTATACTGATCAGCAAAAGAAAAGAAATGTTCGAAAAAACTGAAATCTCATAAAAGTAAGCGTTCATGTTTGTGTCTTCTTTTTATAAACTTGACAGAATACCTGAGTTGTGGATTGTGTTGCTGCTCAGTATACTTCCATGTATCTAAAGGGATGGGGAAAAAGCACTGTTATTTTTCAAACAGCATCAGAATTACAAGAGAAATGCTGGTTTGGGGCCATACACATCCTTCTCCTCCTCCTCCTTATTAACATGCAGGGCTTCATAAATAGCTCCTGACTGTTTGTAGCTAACCTGGATTGTAGCTGGATGGTTTAATTAATAGCTCTTGGTTTACCTGGTTGTCTAATCTGGTTGCACTAGTAGATATCTCTTAGCTTGTGTTTCTGTTAGACAGTCGAAAATTTGCTCAGTATTTTTATGTTTAATGTGGAATGGAAAGTCACTGTTTGAAACTTGTGCTGTAAGTGTGAGAAACTGCCCTCTGACTAAGGTGAGGTCAGCTTCCTGTTTCTGATTTCATTGTTCAGGCAAATGTCAGGAAAAGTTCTTCTGATCTGATCTGTAATGTGATGTCCTCATGTGTTTATGTAGCAATAGTGCTGACATCTGGTTTTAGTGATATGTCATTGTTTATTGTTATATCCTGGCCTCTAGTTTCTGTTGTTATATCCTGGCATTTAGCTTCGATCGAAGCTATTGGTCTCTGTTGTTATATACTGATTTCTGTTACTATAACCTGACCACCTTTTTCTGTTGCTGTATCCTGGCTACTGGTTTTCTTTGCTATGTCCTGGCTACTGGTTTCTGTTGTTATATCCTCACTACTGGTTTCTATTGATATGTATTCACTACTAGTTTCTGTTGTTATATCCTCACTACTGGTTTCTGTTGTTATATCCTCACTACTGGTTTTTGTTGCTATATCCTGACTACTGGTTTCTGTAGTCATATACTCACTACTGGTTTCTGTTGTTATATCCTGGCTACTGGTTTCTGTTGTTATATCCTGGTTACTGGTTTCTGTTGTTATTTCCTGGCTACTGGTATCTGTTATATACTCACGAGTGGTTTCTATTGATATACACTCACTACTAGTTTCTGTTGTTATATCCTGTCTACTGGTTTCTGTTATTATATACTTGCTACTGGTTTCAGTTGTTATATCCTGGCTACTGGTTTCTGTTGTTATATACTGGGTATTAGCCCTATCCTGACTACTAGTTTCTGTTATATCCTGACCAGTGGTTTATAGCATTACCATATCTTGCTGTTGTGTACAAGCTAGTGGTTATCAGATACTAGCTAGAAGTTCAGACTTGACATAATGATGTTTGTTTCTATTGTATAATGGACCCTGGATCTATTTTGTTGCTTATCAGAGATACTTCTGGATGTTTCCCAAGCTCTGTTATCATGCAAGCATTTTGAAACAGATGAGTCTTGCGTCTGTGACCTATGTCTGCTTCAACAAGTAGCTGCACTTGAAATGTGTTTTCAGTATCAGAGCAATAATCCATATGTAGTTCAAGGTTATGGCACTGTCAGTGTCAGGCAGATAAGATAGCAAATAGCAGCAGCAGCAGCAGCAGCAGCAGCGGAGAACTACCTCCCCCCTCCTTGTCATCCTCTCCTCCACCTCCTGCTCCCCCTCCCAGGTTTACTCAGGAGGTGTGAAGGCTCCTCCACCTGGACCTTGTATCAAGGTGTTCCTGCAGACATTAAAACACATACCGCAGATGGATGGAAGTCAGGCACAAACTGCTGGGGATTGGCTGCTTTGATAGACTGCATGGTTCAGTTCTCTTGGATTGAAAACTAGGTACCAGGGGAGCTGGTTCCAGCCTTTCCCTGTTGGCCGAGTGAACTTACCCTGGGATACGGTGATTACCGACAGGCCTGACTGTAAGGCCAAGTAGTACCCATGGTATGGTGATTACTGACAGACCTGACTGTAAAGCCAAGTAGTACACGTAGTATGGTGATTACTGACAGGCCTGACTGTAAGGCCAAGTAGTAACTGTAATATGGTGATTACTGACAGACCTGACTGTAAGGCCAAGTAGTACCCGTGGTATGGTGATTACTGACAGGCCTGACTGTAAAGCCAAGTAGTACCCACAGTATGGTGATTACTGACAGGCCTAACTGTAAGGCCAAGTAGTACCCGTGGTATGGTGATTACTGACAGGCCTGACTGTAAGGCCAAGTAGTACCTGTAGTATGGTGATTACTGACAGACCTGACTGTAAAGCCAAGTAGTACACGTAGTATGGTGATTACTGACAGGCCTGACTGTAAGGCCAAGTAGTACCTGTAATATGGTGATTACTGACAGACCTGACTGTAAGGCCAAGTAGTACCCGTGGTATGGTGATTACCGACAGGCCTGACTGTAAGGCCAAGTAGTACCCATGGTATGGTGATTACTGACAGGCCTGACTGTAAGGCCAAGTAGTACACGTAGTATGGTGATTACTGACAGGCCTGACTGTAAGGCCAAGTAGTACCTGTAATATGGTGATTACTGACAGACCTGACTGTAAGGCCAAGTAGTACCCGTGGTATGGTGATTTCTGACAGGCCTGACTGTAAGGCCAAGTAGTACCTGTAGTATGGTGATTACTGACAGACCTGACTGTAAAGCCAAGTAGTACCTGTAGTATGGTGATTACTGACAGGCCTGACTGTAAAACCAAGTAGTACCTGTAGTATGGTGATTACTGACAGGCCTGACTGTAAAGCCAAGTAGTACCTGTAGTATGGTGATTACTGACAGACCTGACTGTAAGGCCAAGTAGTACCTGTAGTATTTTGATTACTGACAGGCCTGACTGTAAAGTCAAGTAGTACCTGTAGTATAGTGATTACTGACAGGCCTGACTGTAAAGCCAAGTAGTGCCTGTGGTATGGTGATTACTGACAGGCCTGACTGTAAAGCCAAGTAGTACCTGTAGTATGGTGATTACTGACAGGCCTGACTGTAAGGCCAAGTAGTACTTGTAGTATGGTGATTACTGACAGGCCTGACTGTAAGGCCAAGTAGTACCTGTAGTATGGTGATTACTGACAGGCCTGACTGTGTATTAAGTAATGGGAGGGAGTTTGACTTCCCTTGAGCATTACACTAATTCTTAGTCCCTGAATTTGTATGTTTTTATGGTATCAAATATACCCATGAAATATGAAGGGGGCCTCTGTGAATTGCGAGGTTCAGGTTCACCTTGGGAAATCTAGACTTGGTTTATTTAGGACTTTAGCATTGCAAGGGGCACTAGGCAATAAGGAAAATAATGTGGTTCCAGGCAGGACTCAGAGACAGACTACCAGAACATGAATCATTTATGTTTCCAACAATAAGACTTGACAAGTCAGATTAGGTTCTCGTCCATAAGTGGTCCAAAGTCTGTGTGAGACTATCACTATCACCTTGTTGTCGAGTTGGGGGTGGATATGTTCGAGTGGGGGTAGATGTGTTCGAGTGGGGGTGGATGTGTTCGAGTGGGGGTGGATATGTTCGAGTGGGGGTGGATGTGTTCGAGGGGGGGTGGATGTGTTCGGCATTTCATCTAAGTTAAAGAGTAAGCAATATTTGTCACACTGTCTCAGGTCTGATGTAGGAGATATACCTTCACTGCAGTGGAATATATGATATCAGAAATTGTCACCTACCCCAAACATGAAAACCTTTTGTAGTTTATTCACTTCTCATGGAACATGGTGTGAGTATGTCGTATGCAGTTAGGATACGATAACAAGCGCTGACCATGTTGTGTGGCCAGATCAGGCTGGTTGCCTCCTATGACACCATTGTGATATTGCTGGAATATTGCTAAAAGTGGCATGAAACCCATCTCACTCACTCACTCACTCACTCACTCACTCACATGACACATATCACCTGCTTCTGATAAATTCCAACCTGTCCCCCTTTACAGGTTATAGCAATAATAATATTAACAATGAGAATATCTATGGGGCGCTTTTTCAAGGCTAGGTCTCCTGCTCAAGGTGCACAATCTGATCATTATTACCCTGATAACCCTGCTAGGGGTTAGAAAGGTAATAGTGACTTGACATCCCACCGGGTACCCATTTTCTGCTGTGTGAACAGTGGCAGTTTTGAACAGCTTGCTTAGGGTGTGATCACATGTATCACATGTGCTTCATTGTGGGGCATAACTAAACTGAAGTGCCAGAAATTTTCATGAGTCACACAGTCATCCATCTAATTACAGTGACCTGAGCTGTATTCACAAGAGCTCACTCCACCACCTTAGTTACCAAAGTGAATAAGGAAATGAATTCGTAATAGTTATCATGTATTTTATCTCATAAATACTGCTGCCCTGACAAGTCACCCCTAGCTACCTTCATTTTGTTAATACTAAGAAAGAGTGCATTTTGTTTCAGGTTGAGCATAAGTTCTTGTTTCACATGTGCTTTGTCCTTCTTGTGCTTGTAAAAGATTATTTACATCAAACCTACTTATACAGGTTGTTATTTGATTGCATTTGATTCAAGAAAGTGTTCAAGCAATTGATGATGCTCTTTGTACACCTAGATATAATTAAGCTTGTAGTCATTACGATTTTTCCGCAGGAACCAGCAAAGAAGAAGAAAAAGAAGTCTAGGAAAGGAAATAAAGGTCCCAGCAGTGACAGCTTTGACCGACTCGTCCAGTCCTACAAAGAGAAGATGGCTGCAGCGGGGCCCCGTGTCAGGCAGAAGTGGTTCACCTGATCATGGCCGACCTTCACTCAGCCCACCCTGGTTCATCTGGTCATCACTGACTTCGGTTCATCTGATGATCGCTGACCCAGGTTCATCTTATCTCAGCTGACCATGGTTTGGCTCATATCAGCAGTCCTAGGTATGACTGACCTCATCTGATCCTGGTTCAACCAATCTTAGCTTTTCTTGACTGACCCTGTTTCATCTGATCTTGGCAGACCGTGTCATCAGAAATGGGATCCACACATTGTGCTCACGTGCAGAATATAACTTGACCAGTGAACCCTTTCATCTTTAGGTTACCCCCACCACCCCAATCTTATGAAAAGGAGATGGATTTTCAACTGTTCACTACAGAGATAAATATAACTCAATATGATAAGAATATTTCATTTAATGACTTTGCAATATTGGAGGTAATTGACAATTGTAAGCTGATATGACAGTAGCAAATTTATTACTATTGTAAACTGATATGACGCTAAATGAGCTATTGAACATCATAAATTGAAAGGAGAGGAAGCAAGATAATGAAATCTTGATTTGATATAGTCATGTTGATGTTGAGGACCTTAAGTAAATGTGATGCTTTCAAAATTCATGACAGTAGTATCTGAAATGGGTTTAATATGGCATTCAAGGCTGCTTCTCTTAAACAGAGACTTTCATGTACGTATGTTTATGTGTTTATGGCCTCTTGTGAAAGGATAAATATCTGTATTAAAGTGTTAGCCCATTGAGACACCACAGCACAGTCTGACAAAGCAATGCCTCTCAGACACTGTATGCTGAATCGGAGCCAACCTTGGAGGTGGTGGGATTCACTTGTCACGATGAAAACCAGGGCACCCTTGTACAAAGCGACCTTAGTGCTAAGGTGATCATAACTCCCATACCTTAACATAGATAACGACTGGTGTAGCACTGAAGTTGCTTTGTACAATAGCACCCAGGATACAATTATTCCTCACATGGATACAAGCATGATGCCTATTTCTGGTGCCCCCGGCTGTGATACTACTGAAATATTGCTGAAAATCACTCACTTATCGTAATGTCAGTCACCAGACAGGATAACAAGATACGGTTTCTTCGGTATAATGGTACCGTCGGTCAAACTCTCCCTACAAGACCACTTAGCCAGTTTTGATCTTACTGTGTCTGTTTGGAAGTATAGATTTTACTGACTGCTACAAGAGAGGATTACATTTTTTGTTAATGGTTTATGGGCAGTGGGATAGTCTAATGGTGGAAGTGTTTGTTCCTGAAACAGATGACCTGGATTCGATTTCCCACATTTCTTGTGTGATATTGTGTCATTGCTTGAATGAATATTGCCAAGAGCACCGTATAACTGAACTCACTCACTGAAACAAAAGTTTAAGGACTGAAGCAAGTCTGTGAAAAGAGTAAGTGTTATGACAGTTATATCCCTGTGATCACTCCTTGGAGCAGCATTTGGTGGAGCAGTTCCAGGTATGTGTGGAATGGCACGGGGCCGAGTTAGTGCTCCATACAGAAGTAGCTTGTTAAAGAAATATCAAGAAATAGGTCTGCTGGGGTTTTTTTTTTGAGTGTTTAAACAATACATGGTGCCGATCATTTGAGAAATACATTAAGCTGACATTAAAAAGCAGATGACAAGATAACAACTCTTCCTGGAGGAAGAACCCTGTGATTATACAAAGCTTGAAGGTCATTAATGTAGCGGTGAGTTATTATCTCATACAAATGTAATTGTTCTACATTCTTGTTGAGTAAAACAGGTGCTTGACAAGCATGGTAGACATTTTGTGGTCTCTTTGAATAAAGTATATGCCTTGTTATGGGTGTTTATTTGTTCTTCAACAGATGGTGATGGCAGGTATCATAAATTAGTCCCAAGGCAACATAGTTTCCCATTGTGTGAGGGGGTCATGACACTCCTTGTTCCTAGCAGCTTTACTGTGCAGAGCTTTGTCTGTAGGAAATGCTAGAACTGTGATCATGGTTCAAATCCTGCTTTGCCCGGATTGCTATATTTTTAGGTTTGTCTGTGCAATATTCTTACTCTTGAGGTGGATAAGGTAGCAAACATTGGCACCAGCATGCTATTCTTCCAGGTTTGGTCTACCTGTGAAGACCCAGGTTAGAGTTTGTCTGCAGTAACCCATGCTTGTGGTAAGAGGCAGGATCGGTAGTTAGGCTCGCTGACTTGAGTAGATGGCCCAGACTCAGTTATTTACACAGTAAAGCTGGAATATTGGTGAGTGCAGACTAAAATTTAACTAACTCACTCACCCATACTTTGTGGCTTGAGTATCGTTGCACTAGATAGCTTATTGTTTGTTGTTTCCATCACTGGATTATGTGTGCCAGTCTTCAATATTTACATGGTATGAAGTTTCTGTGGTGTCTCCCACCCTGATATTGCTGGAGTATCACCCCAAATTGCGATATACTAAACCTACACATCAGGCTATTTACAGAGACTGCCCTCATTAGACAACAAAACAGCCTTTCAATAAATTGCATGGAATTCATTTCAGTATGACTGGAATGATTTCTTGTTGAAACACGACACAAATTAAATTTCAACGAGCTTGCCATGGATGTTTGAATACTTTTGTGCTAAAAGGTACTATAACAAAGTTGCAGGTGTTCTGTATGGTGTACATGTGTGTTTTTATCCCCCTGGCATTACATATATAGTCGACGCCTCGTCTGTCCGTCCATCCCCTGTCCGTCCGTAATCATTTGGTTTCCGGAGCATAACTCAGAAACCGTTCAATATTTTTAGACCAAACTTGATAGATATAGTAATCTCAGTCTATGCTTGTGCCATTTGCTATTTACAGATTTTTGGCATTTATATTTTTTTTGTTTTTCCATGGAACATTTTGGTGTTAGTCTTAGGGTGGGGTGGGCTTCGTTTCCAGAGCAGAACTAAAAAACCTTTCAATATTTTTCTGCAAAACTTGGTAGATATATCAATCAGAAGCTGAAGTGGTGGCTTTTGTTATGTACAGGTTATTGTGATTTATTATTTTCTCGGTGTCCATGGAAATGTTTTGGACATAGTCTCAAAATGGTCTCAACCGTTGCATACATCAGCCAGAGCCTACAGTGGTGCCTTTTTGTACTTACAGGTTTTTGTGAAGTATTATTTTCTTGGTTTCAGTGGAGGAATTCGTTTCCGGAGCACAACTCGAAAACTATTTAATATCTTACAGTAAAATTTGGCAGATATTTGAGGCAGACGACAAAGTGGTGCCTTTTCCTATTTACAATGCTTTGGCATTTTCATTTTTCCCGTTTTCCATTGAAACAATTCTGACTTAGTCTCAAATTGGAGGGATAGGCTTCGTTTCCAGAGTACAACTCGAAGACCATTTGATATCTTTCAACAAATCTTGGCAGATATATGAGACAGATCTTGAAGTGGTGCTGTTTACAGATATATGGCATTTATATTTTTCATGACTTCCATGGAAACAATTCCAATTTAATCTAAGAAAACATCAAGTAACTGTGAGATGATTTGTCCTTTCAAATACATGGGGGCTGGGGGATATATCATCTTTTGATGACTCTTGTTTTAGAATAGAAATTTGTGAACTGATCCACTGTAGGCATCACACATGTCAACTAATGCAACGCTTATTCCTCTTGCTTTTTGTTCATTAGGCATGCATATTACTGCTGAGGCAGCACATGAACAGACACAAATTTGAATGCATCAGTTTGTTTGTTTTAAACATATTTTATTCACATATTTTCTCCAACTTAAAACACCCCCTCCTTGGTATGTTCATAGATAGTATAGATTCCTGCAACTAGAGATAACAGATGTGGACAAGTAGGTAGTAGAAGTGAAAAAGAGATAATAACACAGAATAACACAGAATAACACAGAAATGCTATACATCAGTGTCACTTCATTTCAGATAGAAGTATAACAAATATGTCTTTTCATCAAGGTTAATACTGAGCTTATTAAGTTCCTGAATGAGTGTAATTTTACGGCGCCTTTTCCAGCAAGAACACAGCAGCCGACACCAGAAATGGGCTTCATTAGTAAATTAAATTAAGTAAAGTAAAATCTTGAATACATGCATCCAAACCTTCAGAACTTCCAATGGTTAGAAAATTATCTGGATCCTACTTTGTGAGAATGTAGTCTTTGGTAGTCTGTTGTACAGACCCTAAAGTGTATATATCCAAGAAAGACCACGCAAGTCTAGAAAATGTGGCAAGTCAAGATTTCTTTAGCTTCAGAAAATAAGAAATAAGGAAAGTCTCAGGACTCCATTTCATAATATTATTTGTTTTGTTAGCGCTAGTTTGTCGCACAGGCCTGAAACAAATATGTCTACAAATGTCCGTGCAAGTCTAGAATATGTGGCAAGTCTAGATTTCCAGTTTCAGGAAATGAAGAAAATCTCAGGGCTCCTTTTCATTATTATATTATTTTATTTATTATCAGGGTTGAAAAATAAGTTGAAAAGCCACTCGCCACAGGGCAAGAGACTTCAAGAAAGTTACTTGTCCTTACTAATTTTCCACTTGCCCTGATTTTATGACACAATGCGTGATGTTAGTGTTTACTGGACTATTTATTGAAGAGTGATAATTTCACTCTCTGCTAGCTCAGCTTTATCATTGCGAACTTCAATAGCTTCATTATAAGCAGATATGAAATTAAATCCTAGATTATTTGCAGTTTGAAACCGTAAGTGGAAATTATCTGGTAGTCCACAGACAAGTAAGACAAGTAAAGATTATTTGATTGCCAGAAATGAAAACTGACTTGTCCCAGGCGTCAGGTGATGGAATTTTTTAACCCCTGATTATGAAGTTTTATCTCCAAAATATGTCCATTTCATAGACCAGGTGTTAGTTAACACCAATATTTGGACATTGGATAAAGGTAATCTTGCAATATCCTTGCTCCAAGGCTGTACTGGATGATAAGCATGTTCACCTATAGTAATTCTGTCCTATAAAGAAGTAAGTCTAGATTGGTAGTACAGACGCTGATGCAAATAGATCCAAGAAAGCCGGCACAGTTCCAGAAAATGTGGCAAGTCTAGATTTCCTTAGCTTCAGTGAGGAAAGTCTCAGGGTTCCTTTTCATTATGTTATTCTTTTTTCACTATGAACTTTTTTTCATATGTTCATTTCAGAGACTAGTTCTTAGTCTAAAGGACCGGACGCCGGCCATGAGCGTTTGTCAGACTGAGTTCGAACTCATTTACTACAAGGTACTGACTTGTTTTGAGTGGACTGGATATCTATTGACAAATTGAGTGAACTCGAATTATGTCAGCTAGACTGAGTGAAGCTTATTCTCATGATTATTTCTGTCATTGTGCCGGTATATAAAGAATGTAGACATGGTTCCCTCATTGCAAAATGGCAAACGCACAAGTTAACATTCAGTCCATTCCAAATTCAAGAAGTGGTAGATACTTAATCTATCTAGGTCACAGGTTTAGGGTTATGTATGAGTACAACAATGGACCAAGTTCATTGGAACACAGGCAAACTGTAGCGTTAAATGGGTTGCGCAGCAGACATTAACTGACCAGTCTTTGTATATGCAAGTGAAGGGAATTTTAAACCGACTCTAGAAGCCCTGGGGAAAAAATAACATTATTCAAACAAATAAAAATTACAATGAATTAACCAGAGCTCAAGATAAGAATATGTAAGAGAGACTAATTGTGAGGGTTTTTTCTATAAAGTCAGTTTATTAGCAATGGAATAATAGCTTGAAGATTGCATGTTTTGTCTGTTCTCAGACTCTTGGGTGTTACTTTAGTCAGGGGGGAGGTTTCATGTGTTTATGCCATCTACCATTCATTGTGCATAATTATACTAACATTAATTTTACTTCATATTACATACCAGCTGACAGCGTCTGTCCCAGCGTATGACCACATTTTACTGGGGTTTTTTTTTGTTTGTTTGTTGTTGGTTTTTTTTTGGTTTTTTTGTATTTCCATCAAAAATAACTACTTGCGCAATTGGTGTGTCTTCTTACAAAACATGTTACGAAAATTCTAACAATAACCACAAGATACAAGATAAATAATCTGGAACAGTTTCACGATTTGCGCTACAGTTTGCCTCAGCCTAAGTAAACTTCATTCTCTTCCCACAGTGGTTACTTGTCACATCTTCCTACGTAGGGAGATATGACAAGTAGCCTCTGTGGGAAGAAAATGAGTAAACTTATCCTCAGTACTTTTCGTTACTCTCCTGAGTCTAACTTGTGGGAGGTCGCGGTAACCTTTGAGATTGACCAATCAGAACACAGATTACAAAATCGCGAAAGTGCACATTCACACATACCTTTTGAACTTTTTATCTCGAAAACGTTCGTACCCGAACGATTCCGAATGCTATTTTACGTACGCTCGCTTCCGGGTGATGCACACGGCGTACGTGCAACCATGACAACGGTAAGTAAACATTCGCTGAAAATAGTGTTTGGGGCAATTTTCAAGGATGTTATCTTGCGGAAATATTAGGTAATGGTAACCATGTCAGCAGAAACCCCAAAGCGAAAATACTGCAGGTCGAATAACTGTGTTATATGCGGAGTTTAAGTTTGTGAAGAGATCTGTGTCAGTGACCTGAATATTTTGAAAGTCCCTCCGATCCCTAAATAGTAACTGTTGTCTGATTGGTTAAATCTATTTAACCGTCTCGCGTTTGACTGGACGGTCATTGGTCGCTCAAAGTTTACCTGACGCGACCTTCTACTAGGTTTTGTTAAGACTCAGTGGTGGAGTGTAACGAAATACACTTAGACTAAGTTTACTTAGACTGCAGTTTGCCTGTAGCCGGAAATGGCGCAAGACAGGTTGTCCTGCAATCCTCAACGAAGTCAGTGATGTTCCAGGAACATACACCACCATCATCATCATGAAGTTTAGCTTCTCAGTGACACCTTAAGCTTTCTTGACACGTTGGAGACCATGATTTTTGTCACGAACAGAACATATACTAAAATGTTTAATTTCTGAAAGTAAAAGAAAAATAATAATCGAGAAGTTATAGTGTGTACTTTGTTAGCCCGAAATAGACTGTAATTTAATCCCCTATCGTTAAATGGGTCAACGCGCATAAGTGAATATTTTATCTAGAACAAATGCGTCGGGCATAATGGGGACCCCCTGCTGTGGTTAGAGAGTGACAGCTTGTCTGGAAGACGCATTCCGGCCCATCATACATGTGGCGTACAGGTGCTCTCTTTTTGATTCAGGAAACAACTTTAGCCTCTTTGATTTAACGGTTAAACAGCTTGGTTTTCAGATCATGTTTCCCGATCAACCGTGTTGGTTATCCACAGAACTAACAAAAATAATATTTCTGTAAAACAATTTTCAAAATCTTTGCCAATCCGTAAAGTACAAAGGGTTGTAAAGAAGTGAACTACTTAAAGGCCCATTTTAGCTCTGAAGATGTTGTCAGACATTTACGGGAAGCATTTCTCCTATGTTTAAGGCTACTGCGGGTTGAAGAAATGAATTTTTCGCAGTATTTTTTCATTATTTCACAAAATTCATCATTCTTACTGATAAAGCAAGCAAGTAAAAATGCAAACATTTAAATTATTCCTCAAGTACTTCTTCTGGTCACATTTGTTGAAATTTGTTTTAGCAAAGAAAATTGACTTAGCAGCCGTCACAAGTCCTTTCCACCTCTCATGAAGTTAGATATACTTTGTGGATGTTATTGTTTGAAAGCTGTTAATCAAAGGTTTCATGTGAACTTCAATTTCACAACACGTCTCGTGATAATCAGCTCTGTTTCATGCTGCTGCAGAATGGCTCTTGTTACTATTTGAAAGTTGGAATCCTAGGTATGATGCGAACAATGTTTAACATTATTCCAGGCGATAGCGGGTTTGTATGATTAGAGACAAAAACGGGTTCAACGAATCCAGGTCAGAAATAACCCCCAGAAACCAACGTTGCTAGTAAGAGGCGATGAATAGACCAGGCGGACAGAGTCGTTGACTTGATTTCATTAAATTTGATTTACCTTACGTTATGAATAGTTGCTCATGATATCGACCCCTGGATTCTCTGTCCCAGAACAGTTCATATCTAACCACACATCAAAAGGGTGGAATATATACATATGGAAATTAATTAAGCAACACCAAATTCAAAGACACATAAAAACTTAACAAAGTTTAACGAAGTAATTTTGATGATTGATTATTCAATTTTGATGTATTGACATACAGCATGAGCTTTTCATGGGTTGATATGACGCGCGTGAAGCTTGCACAGCGCACGTGCATTGCTTTAACCTCAACTTTCGAAAAATGCACTTTTTCCCTGGGGTGTTTACAAGCGCAGGTTGTCGATTGCATTCGGTTTTTCATTCATTTCAATGTCATGGCACGTAGGAAATTATCAGAGGCCACTCGTTGGCAAATAATCGGCATGAGGAATGCTGGTATGTCTCTAAGACAAATCGGGACTCAAATCGGACGACATCATTCCATAATTTCAAAACTTTTGAAAAAATACCGGGCCACTAATGAAGTTAAAGACCTGCCTAGACCAGGTAGACCCAGGAAGACCACAGTCCGGGAGGACAGAGCTTTACTGAGACTTGTACGGCGCAGGTCCTTCGACTCGAGCTCTCGGTTGAGACAGGAGTGGCTTCCAGGGAGACCCATCTCGAACAGGACTGTTCGGAATCGTCTGAAAGCTGCAGGATACCGGGCAAGGAGGCCAATCAAGCGACCCAGACTGTCTCCAGCCCATAAGGCAGCCCGACTGGCCTGGTGTAATGACCGTTTGCACTGGAACATTGCCTCTTGGAGGAAGGTCCATTTCTCAGATGAGAGCCGGTTCTTGCTGCACATGGTGGACGGTCGTACTCGGGTCTGGAGGCAGAGGAACACAGCAATGGCTCCACGGAACATCCAGGAGACGGTGGCCTTTGGGGGAGGTTCCGTTATGGTATGGGGATGCATTTCCATGAACTGCAAGTTGGATATCATTACCATCCGTGGCAACCTTAACGGTGTTCGTTACCAACAGGAGGTTCTTGACAGGGCTGTGGTACCTCATTTTGAGAACCATCCTCTGGCAACGAGACCCATATTTATGGACGACAATGCTAGACCTCACAGGGCGCATGCTGTAAATGATTTTTTGCGGCAAAATGCAATTGACAGAATTCCATGGCCTGCCATGAGCCCTGACCTCAACCCCATTGAACATTTGTGGGACTTTATTGGCCGTCGTGTGAGGCAGAGAGACCCACCAGTCCATAATCTCAACGAATTGACGGCTGCCCTGCATGAGGAGTGGAACAGGATCCCCCAGAATCAGATCCGGAGACTCATCCAAGGAATGAGGAGGCGTCTGGAATCGGTGGTGCGTGCGCAGGGAGGACACACTAGATATTGATGAAAGTCGGTGTGCAGACTCTCAGATGACTGTTCTTTCTTTCCATGTGACATTTGTGTTAATACACCTGACAACAACGTCTGTGGATGAATAGTAAATTGTGTCCATTTTTTCATGAATTTAAGACAGTTTTAAGAATTTGGATTTCGTTGCAATAAAGCAAAGTCTTGATACTTTTTCCCTTTAAGTTGTTTGTCAGAGATCGTCTGTTGAATAAAAAAGTGTCAAACTATATCAACCCGGCATATTTTGATTGTCAGAACACTTCAAAGTTGCTCCAATAGAAAAAATTGGGGTGTTGCTTGATTAATTTCCAGGTGTATAGTTGACTGAAGCCTTAATCATGAACCACACTGGGTCTTCAATCTTTGGAATGCTACCAAGTCCGCTAGAACCACTCCACAGTGTAAATGTATTTTTAATGACTTAATTTCTTTAAACTCTCCATCCTCGTAATTTTATCAATATATGCCGTACGAATTTCGCTCTAGATATCCTTCAAGATTAACTTAGTCGTGTACATGCCATGCCTTCCCATTAAAAGTTCAGATGTATATGAATCCCCGGTTGTTGCTGGAAAGCCAATCATGGCCAAGATAAGCAGAGTGCAGAAGGCCTGGAAGATCCTTGAGTTTATGGGTTCCTCTTGTGTAAATAATTTGCATGATCTCTGAATAATGTCTGTACGGCTTAGAAATACCTGATTATATATAAACATCTTTAAAATAGCAAGCTTTAAATACATCTGATTATTCGACTTTCTTGTAATGTTTCTTGTAACCTATACTCTGAAAATAGGTATGTGTGTTGAAGCAAACTTGAGCAACAGACGAAAAAGTATATGTGAAAGATAAAAGTCAATGCCAGAGAATGACCAGTCTCGATTATCTGCTGATGACTAGGGGTCCATTTTAAGTGACCTGATTTCTGCAGGCTCCATTTGTTTGGGGCTTTGTACATAGAACCAGGGCACCACGGTTGAGGGGTGGTGGTGTAGCCTAGTGGTTAAAGCGTTCGCTCGTCACGCCGAAGACCCGGGTTCGATTCCCCACATGGGCACAATGTGTGAAGCCCATTTTCTGGTGTCCTTCGATGTGATATTGCTGGAATATTGGTAAAAAGCGACCTAAAACTAAACTCACTCACTCACTCACTCACTCACTCACCACGGTTGATTTTGTCAAGTAATTGGGTTGTTATAATTGTCTGGGTTATTTATGATGCCAGTTTGTACTGAACGAGAGTGTGTATAGTTCAAACTGGCGGCGACAGTGTACATGTATATGCTATCATCAAGGAAACGGTCAAAGTTTAACAAATATTTTATGACAGTTGGGTGACATAACATATTATTGAAAACTGGAAATATTACACACGAACTGTCCATGTTAATCATTCTTAAACCTGGCAGGGGTCAAACTGACAACGAACATCTGTCATAGTCTGGAGCCAGTCTTCCGTAATCCACGTTCAGTAGTTCTTAAGCTAGCAGAACCATGGTGATGTTTGATAATACTGTAGACTAGATTGTATCTACACCCCATGGGGTGATGTGTAGAGATTGCTCTATTGCATAACGTTGTGGTTTATAGAGGAACGATTCCACAAGTGTTCCACCTGATTACATTATGAACATGCTTTAATAATTACTTGTAAACCACTCTATTATTGTCTGATTATGTACTCAAATGATGCCGTGAATTTGTAATAAACTCGTTGTTTATTTACTCAGGTTTAGTGTTGAGTAGGTGTTTGTATTGTGGAACTCTCTAGCCAAGCCAATTTCCCAATTCCCCAAACACCCGCGGTTTAATAAATACTTTATGTAGAGCACTGTGAACCAATGATCACACTACGTGCACATTCAGCTTTACGATACCAGGCCCTCCTATCTACATGACTAAAAAGCGTGGAATGAGTTTATAATGATGACACGTCGGTAGCACAACTTCCATATTGCAGTCTATTGCATTGTTTCTATACAAACAAATATAACTACTATCGGATTTGACAGCGGCCGTGTAATAAGTGTGCACTTCGCTATGCGAAACTTCAGCGGAATTATCCGGTTATATCCGTCAAAACCCGGTCGAGTGACAACACCTTTTTCCGAAAACAGACATACACTTTGCATTGAGAAGAAGGTTTATGTTGCAGAACACTGAACAGCAGTACTCCTGGGCCAGAAAGTCCAGTGATACGACAGCGATCATCATTTAGTTTTTGAAACCGAAAACAATATGTCAATTTCGAATTAAGCCTCTGCACAAGCGCACACAGCCACAGGTAGGAGGGTCATCTGACAACGTCTAGAGTCAAAAAACCAAATCGTCTCTTTGTCACAAATTGGTAGAATAAACAGAGGCCTGTGACCTCTGGACAAATCTGAGATCAGATTTGCAGAAAGACTAAACTCCAGAGGCCGTCTATGAAGCTATGGCCGTCTATGCCCTGTATTATTCCAAAGAAAAGAGAGGGCGCTGAGCTGTCTGGTGGCGGGAAGAGCCTTAAAGACTCCCGGAACACTGGTCTAGTCTTCTCGAACAGAAATAAATGATCCACAGAAGTGGTGATGACTGACTGAAGAATGACGTTTCACTGGAGAGAGTACAGTCTGTTATTACATACATTTTTGGCAACGAAGAAAGTTTCAGTTCTTAGGTTAGAAAACTTTGACATATGATAAAATACTTCTTCAGTTACAACATGTCTCATAATAATACAGCTCTGTTGCAGGCTGATCTAGAAAGGTTCTTGCAACGAATTGTATGGATGAAAACAGTGTTCACCTTTTCCAACCTGACTACGTGCAACATTCAAAACAGTGAGGCAATTCACACCTCCACCAAACAAGGCAAGGGCCTCCGTGTTCTATTTTGTTGAAGATTTCTTCATAGTGGACTGTCTTAAGTCCAAGCAAATGCATCCAGTAGTACGATGCAAGATCATATCTGAAAAGTCTATATCACTGTAGTTCCATTATAATGATCGGATTTCCAGACTGTAGAAAACGTAGCAGTCGTTAACGTGGACACTGGAATTTGAAATTTAGGCCATGAGCGCGTTCCAGGCCAACCGTTATACATACGCCACGAGTACGGGTCTTATTTGTGAGGCGACTAACGGAACCGAGTGGTCAGGCTCGCTGACTTGTTTGACGTATGTCATCGGTTCCAATTGCGCTGATCGATGCTCATGCTGCCAATCACTGGATTGTCTGGTTTAGATTCGATTATCTACAGACTGCCGCCATACAGCTGGAATATCGCTGAGTGCGGCGTAAAACTAAACTTACTCACATATACCAGAAATAGCACCATGACTAGAGGTCTTATATGTATTAGGACTGACATCAGGATTGGAGGTTTCACATGTACATATCGAGTAAGCGATGGACATATACCAGAAATAACACAACGAGTAGAGGCCATATTAATCTGGGCAGATTCATTTCAATGACTCATCTGGTATTATTCCACTGTGCACCTGGTTGATTCCTCTTGCATATCTACTCGTAGAGATGTGTAATGATATAATAGTTGATATGTTTGATGCAAACATTTCGGTGTATTTTGGTAAAGATAACAAACAGACTGCTCCGGGGAACATATACTTCTGGTGTTGGAGAATGTTCCTCACAGCGCCACCTGGCGACAGGACGTCTGGCCACCCGCTGCGCTGCTTCAGGTGGTCGCGTGTTCAACAGATGAAAGAAATGTAGCGACACTAGATATTTTCTATAAAATCTAGTTGCTTATGCTGTGAGCAGACCCCGACGTACTAAACAGATGAGATCAGGAGCAAGAAACTAGGCAATAATTAGTTGTGTGGTCCAGTAATATATTCTTGAGGTTTTTAGCCCAATTCATTATCATCATGTCTACATTTTCGTTGTGTAATTGGAATTCAAGATTGTTCAAATGAATGCTATAAATTAAGCCACGTCCATCAAAGCGGACTAATTTGGCCGCTTCAGATTGGCGGAGAATCCCATTGGTGTCGAAGGTAATTTCACTTCAGTTTCCGTGGTGTAGTGGATAGAGCTTCCGCCCGGAGAGCGGAAGGTCGCGGGTTTGATCCGCGGCCACGTAATACCAAGACATTAAAATATGCTACTTGTTGGTCCCTGCCTGGGGAGAGGCATTAATGGGTACAAGGACTGTACGCTTAGTCCCTGAATATAAGTAATTTTAATAGTAACAAATAATTCCACTGAATAGGACCCCCAGTGAGTTTGGAGATTCGGGGAGATCTAGACTTGTTTCATTTAGGGCTTTAGCATTGCAGGAAGGGCTAGGCTGTAGAGGAAATATTGTGGTTCAGGGACTAGATTAGAAACAACCTATTGACATGAGATCGTTTTGTATTTCTTTAACGCGTTCTTTTTACCTGTGCCGGCACGTTCTCAGGAGACCATGACAATGCTTGAAAAAGGTTGTGCCTGACCATCCTCCTGACCATCCTCTTTTGGTGCTGACTGTACTCACTCACTCTTGAGATATAGTTTATTTGTGCCGAGCTGTTGAACCTTTAAAAACGAAACATATGCAGGTTATCCGATTTGGGGCCAAAATGACATTTGTCAGTATAATATCGCTTTGGAAATCGGGCGACCAGTTTTTCAAGACTAATTTCTCTTAAATGCTATCTTCCTAAACACTGGTTTCAGAGGACATGTCGGAAAGGTGTATAATCACCTTTGACTGAGAAATTGCCCAAATGACATTTGCAACATAGCTGACGCCGTAGCCATGCTTAAAACTGGAATATAATTATGTCAGTGCCAAAAACCCCGTTTACAGATGTCGGGATTGCTGAATGAGTGCTGAACTGATTTACATACATCACAAAGCTGCATGTAGGGGACAACTGCGGTGTGTGAGCTGAGTTATATCGCATCGACTCATCTTAATATTGCTGCAGGCAGATGTATTTGAGTGAGTGAGTTCAGGTTTACGTCACCTTTGGCAGTAGTCCATCAATATCACGGCGCGGCACACGCGGGATACCAGAAATGGGCTTCACACACTGTACCCATGTAGGCAATCGAACCCGGGCCTTCGGTGTGACAAGCGAACCACTAGGCCATCCTGCCATCTCGGTGTGCGATTCAGGTCTCCGACTTTAAACACATCTACTGAATACACGCATGCAGGTACAGTGCTGATATTTGTCTGCCCCAACCGGGATTCAGATCCACGATCCTAGTTTTTAGCTTACTCAGTTCACGTACTGTAACTCGCCACAGCGGAATGCATCGCGTAGACAGGTGGGACAAAGTAGTGCATCTCTTTCTTTTATTACCAATTTTTAGTACTTTGATTGGTTGCACACACGCACACGCACACGCACACGCACACGCACACGCACGCACACACACATACACATAGTTGAAAGATGTATAAAACTTTTTGTACTGTCTGAAACGTCAAACATACTGGATCTTGTAAGCTCTTATGCTTTTTGTGACAGCGGATTAAAAGGATTAGTAAACGGCAGTACGTTTCGTTGACGTAAACTGAACAAGATTTCATACGATGTAGCCAATTTCACGGGTATAGTTAATTCTGTACTTACTGTATGGTTCTGGTAGTGTTCATGGCGTTGCTTAAAGGGTTAATTTTGTTAGATTCTTCAAAGGAGGTTTTAAAATCACATGCCAAATTCTCTAACCAGCACGAACGGCTGGAATTCCTCCAGTTTCTTGAATTAACGCCCATACTAGCATAGATTGTGCATTGTAGCACACAAACAGGGTTTCACTGCTTAGCAATGTTCGGAGTTTTGTACTGTATTCCCGTGATGCAACGAAATATACAACGAGCTTTACTTTTTCTTAGCAAGGAACCGACTGTCTAAGAATACTCAATTCACTTATGAAGTACTCCATCTAGTCTAATAAACTTAGCTTCAGTGTTATTCGTTACACTCATACACTGGGTCTGACAAACCCTAGTAGGAGGTCGCGTCAGGTAACCTTTGAGATTGACATTGACATTCGCACATACCTTTTGAACTTTCACCCACGCAAAGGTTTGTACCCGAACGGTTCCGAATGATGTTTTCCCTAAAATCGCTTCCGGGTGATACACATAGAGCACACCACAACAGTGAATAAACAGTCGCTGAAAATAGCGTCTTGAATTGGGCAGTATTCAAGGATGCCAGCTTCGGAAATATTTGCCAATGGTAACCATGTCAACAGAAACCAAAAAGCATATATGCTGCAGGTCATATGTCAGTGTTATATGCGGATTTTCGGTTGCTGAGAGATCATGGTCAGTGACATGTGTATATTGTATTTCCCACCAAACCCTAAACAGTAGCCGTTGTCTGACTGGGTAAATTCGTTAGTCGTCTCGCATTTGAGGGTGCTCAAAACTTACCTGACGCGAACTCCTACTAGATTTTGTAAGACTCAGTGTAGGAGTGTAACGAATACCACTGGGGCTAAGGTTATTTAGACTGGTATGAAATATATTTTAGGTGTGGGATTACACTTTTAAAGTACCGATTCTAGTACTTTTGCTGGGTTGAGTACCACTCGGGATTCGAACCTAAATTCTTAGAGTCAGACACCTAATCGCACGAGTGACTAAACACCTTCTCCTGCATAAGTTCTATGCAGGATATTCTTAAAGACATGTTTGGAAATTCAGAGTTATCTTTCCTTGATAATGCTACTAGACTGTTTTCATCTCCATTCCCGTTTGCGCTTATACAGGATCTAGTCGTAAACATGGCCACGAGAGGAGTACGAGACGCCATCCGGCTTGCCGGAATGACACGAGTGGTTACGAATGCCATCGGGCTTGCCGGAATGACACGAGTAGTTACGAATGATCCAAACCCGAGGGTTTACAGATCTCCGTCTAGCAGCACGAATACTGCTTAGTGCGACGTTAAACAATAGGCAAACACACAAACAAACATAATGTTTAGAGACGGCCACAAACATATTGGTCACTGAGTTAGCGGAATTTCTTTTTCTATGTATCAAAATCACGTTAACTTCAGTTAAACTATAAACAAATAAGAATTCACTCATACGCCAATTCACCTGTCTGTATTGCAGTTCTAGTCAGAGAGTGGTAAGCCTGGTAAAGCCGGAATGGATTTGAACTTCATACAATCCCAAAACCTAACATCCGCAGTCTTGCTCTCTGCTCGCGGTCTGCGGCTCAGTTACCGTAGCAGGAAGCACGGGGAAAACAACTTCAAGGTAAAGTTGATTACTCGCCCAGCGTCTCTCCCCATCTGGTGAGGATGTTAACATCATTTCACCATAATAACAGTGTAAACATCTTGTTAAAAACATATACCATTGTTTTGTGTGTCGAATAGCGCAAGGTTAATTTCAAATGAAAAGAAACACGGGGCGGGGAAAGGTTTTCAGGTTTAAGCATGAATATTTTTATTCCATGAAAACATTTCATGTTTGTGCCAAATATATGACGAGCTGTATGATGAAAGCTGGTTTGTTTTGTTCTTGAGACCACTTCATGTAAGTAGCAAGAAAGCACGTAACGATAAGCCATCGGACCTTTGCCACGCCGCAGACTGGTAGTCTATTTATAGCACAGCGTGCACTTGGGCTGCACGGGCAAACTAGAGCGGCAGATGTGGGTCACGGGGTCAGTACCTGGCTAATTATGCCAATTAGAACGTTGATGGGTTCGGTATAGGTAATTACGTTCGCAATTCTATGTAGAACACAGTGCAGCTGAGATGCAGATTCAGCAACTTCCGGTAGTCGGAAGATTCCTAAACAACTGACTAGAGTATCTTGAACTTAATAGTTCTGTCTGTATTTTATGCCGTTTCCTCACGCAATCAGTCCTAAGTTGAGGCGGCTTGTGATGTCTTTCCCTTCCAACGCGGTATCAACGCAAAGTCTCTCGCCATCAGCATATCAAGCGAGATGACAGCTTATATCATCAGATTAGACGCGTCTTTTCATCATCACGGGGTTCAGAAAGACCTTGGTTTTTAGAAAGCTTTGCAGTATTGTCACATATATGTCACGGAAGATGACTTAAACCTCGCGGCTTTTCTGATCTTCACAGTTTGTAATAATGTCGAAATATGGCAATTGTTTTCTGCAGGGTATATGTTCTTTACTTGACAAACACCTAGAGTCTTTTCAAGTTCTTCTCTGGCAGAAATGTCAGAAGAATTAATTTCCTTTTTGGGATTCCGTGACACTGTAACCCACATGCATGTGTACGTGACTGTGTTGAAAGAAAATGTAGTGGATGGTACTAGAGTACCATTTCTTTCAGAAGTATGGACACTGCCATGGAGACATCGAAGAGGAAGCCGCGTCAAGGTTTAACTGCAGGGGTTGCGATTAATCAAAACCAGATTAAAAATAATGATAATAATGCTATGTTTTGCGCCCAGAATTCAAAGCGATGCTGTTCTCTGCTGTTCCGTTATCACCCTAACGGAAATGCACTTCAAAGGCTGCTGCTAAGCGCGACCGTATGGGTCCTAACATCCGCTTCTCAGGTACCCATGTACCCAGTTTACACAGCTGGGTGGACTGAGTGCCCAAGGGCACAACACAGTATGAGAACCAGGTTACAATGTTTTGGTGTCTCCACCGGGATTCAAGCCCGGGCCTTTGGCATGAGAGGTCACCTTGCTAGCCGCTACACCACTCTGCTACATACACCTGAGTATGCTGGGGAATACTCTCGACAAACGTTGCTATTTGGTGGTTGTTGAAATACAGGAAGAAATGAATATGGACTCACGCAGGCTTTGCTTGAGATGATCCTGGTTAGAATTGTTTTTGGCATCGCGTACTTGTCGTAAGAGGCGACTCAGGTTCTCTGATTTGTTTGACACATGTCATTGCATCACAACTCTTCAAATCGATGCTCATGATGTTGATCACTGGACTGTCTGGTCCAAAATCGATTATTTACATAAAGCAGAAATACTGCTGAGTAAGGTGTTAAACAACAAACAAACACACCACACAGTTTTCAGCAATATCCATGCAACATCACGTCGGGGTATTGAGAAGTGCGCTTTGTACACTTGGGAATCGAACTCGGATCCCTGCTTTCCAGACACACAGCATTCCAACCATCCGTTATTTTGCGGTGACTGACGTCTCGTAATATTGCCACAAAACATATACGTGTATATTACATATATGTAATATCAGTGATAATCATAAAATAATTACATTCGTTCTGTCGTTCATTAATGCATTAGTTATCTACAATACTTTTTCAGATCTCCATTACACATTACAATGTAATTACGGGTGGATAATCTTACCGTTTTCTTCTATGTAAGTTTATACCGGATGATTTTATTTTGACTTAAAAACTGTAATTACATTTGATACTTAAGTAAAATGTGGCATTGCCTTCATGCAATCTATTTCTTCTTTTCTTACATTAAACTGCCTGGCAAAGGAAAGTTGACACCTGCTAATTAAATCTGACCAACCAAAGTTGAACAAACGTCATCGAAACTATACTAGACTTAAATCAGTCGCTCAAACGCTGCAGCTATAAGGTCTAAAGTACAACATTTGAAAGCAAATAATAATATCACTATCGCATAATCGTGTCGTGTTTGTTTCATTAGAAGTGTATGCTTTCTTTGGTGGATTTAAACTGAATGTTAATGGACCAATGGGGAGAGGGTTCACTGTCATTTGTGTCACACATTCACTCAGAATCAATGCCGAAATATAGTGTGGAGGGATTATACTTTTGTGTTTGTCTGATGGCGATATTCCTATTAAAATACACTCTTTTCTGAATCTGTTTGCTTTTCGCTTATTGACTTGGCTTAAAGGTTAGGTTATTTTTCAACAACTGGAGGAGCGTGCTTGTAGCCCACACGCCAGTGTTTACGGCGAATAAATACCACGTGACTTGACGAGTTTATCCGAGATTTCGGTGACCTGCCATGGCATGTCGTAATCTAACAGCATCGGGACCACTAACATCATGGAGGTTGATCCACTGCCTGCTTTGTCGCGACAGACTAATAGTAGCTGTTCTTCAAGGCCCTCAGACCAGAAAAGGAGCACCAAGCTGATCACACCTGGCTCTCACTTTGTATCTGATTTATTATCATTATTGTTAGTTTTGCTTTACGCCACATTCAACAAACGTCCATTACGATAGTCGTAAGTGCCATACATTAACATTTCCTAACGAGAGTCTTAGCGCTAAGAGAGCTTCGAAAAGCTAGGCCGAGGGCTACGTTTTACAAAGCTGTCGTAGCGGTTTCGTAACTCCTGTACTATAACATAGACTTATGACGGTCGTACGCTACGATAGATTTGTGAAACGGGGCCCAGGTACATGATGGTGGCCTGTAAGTTGTCGATTCCTGACGTCACAATACAGTGGTTGATATCATGAACTCCGATCCACGCCGTCGGGGTACCATGACACACCAAGTCGTCAAGCCTAACCATCTGATCCAGTAGGTCTAGATTCGTGGCAAGGGATCGGCTATACGTGGGGACTCGAACGGGGTGTTTGGACTTGTTTCTATTCCTAAAGGATTAACACCTGGTCTCTGAATATAATACGTTTGGCAGAAACAAATACTTTCTTTTAAACTGAAACGCGAAAGTGGAGATTCAGAACCTGAACCCGAGGAAATCGAGACTTGCTTCTTTTAAGGCTTTAGTATTACACCGAGGGCTTGGCGGAAGTAAAATGATGTGGTTCACGGACTGAAGAACGGATTAATCCTGACCTAGACTATCGCTTAGTCCCTGAATATATATATATATAAGTTTTGGTGGTAACAAATAATCCCATTTAATTTGAAAAGGAGCCCAAGTCAGATGGGAACTTCTGAACCCGAGGAAACTTAGGCTTGCTTCGTTTGGGGTTATAGCCTTACTCAAGGGCTAAGCGGAAGGGAAAATAATGTGGTTTAGGGATTGAGAGACCGAGACATCCTGACTTTACTATCCGTTGTACTAATAATGTGTTTGGTGTGGGGATAAGAACTCCATATGTTCATCCTTTTCCCGGTCGGTTTGAACAATTCAGCACAAGACGTTCCACCGAAACGTTTCATTCGCGTAAAAGCAAATCAACAGCTGAAGGTGAAGTAAATGGTTGAGAATCACTCCCACCTGCTCCGACGTCAGAGAGAGTAATTTCTTGGTTAACATATTTGGACAGGTAAAGTATCAGAGTGGAGATGAGACAGCGACTCTCTCGTTTCTGCGTGGATAGCATTTCAGTTGATCAGGGTGAGGTGGTGGGTGAGCGTTTCTCAGTAACATTTCAACTGAACAGTCTTTCAGATGGCGCCTGCAAACCGTGGATGCCGTAATCAACGTCCATGACGTTGGGGTTATTATGATACACAAGCATCTGAGTCACCTGGGACCCATTTCACAAAGCGACCGTAACATTACGACTCTCGTAAGACCATGTTAAAGTGTAGACGTTAGTCGCAGTTTACGTGGAAATGGAACCGGAATTCACTTGTTTATCATGTCAGTTTCTAAGACATGCATTACCTTCTTGACATGTGAGAGTGATTGATTCTGAGTCAGACAAACGGAACGCGTTTAGCTGTAAAAAGCGTTATATCGAGGATGAATATCATTCTATTCCTGTTTGAAGTCCCCATGAACCAGTTTACACCTGAAAAATACTTTGTCCATCCTACATATCCCAAATTCGCAATATTGATGTCCATAAACAATGATTCTATTCTGATCAACTTAGCTTATTATGTGTACAAAGCAATTCTTGTCAGGCCAAATATCCTCGTTGCATGAAATGATAATGTACCCTAGGCATGCGTGATATCGGCCTAAGACATCCGCACTTCAAAAGAAAAACACTAGACATGTTTGTTAAAACTAGTTAACCATACACTGGTCGCGTATAATCAAAGGCACAATGCTGCTAAACCGAAGATTTGGGTACTGGAAAAGTGTGGAATAGGTATATAAGATAAATTGGAGCTAAACAATACAGCTTAGGTTCTGAATTATACCACATACCACTGAGCGTGCCTACCATAGCATACACGTTGTAAAGGGGAGGCCATCTGTGATATAACGAATTGGAGAATTTTGTGTATCAACTTGTAAGATTTTGATTTCAAACAAAATTACCATTTAACTTGGCTATGCAACATACAGATATCTGATTCGTGAATCTGAGGAAATCTCAACTTGCTTTCTTGCTTTTGCATTCCAGGAAGTGTTCCACGGAATTGAGAAATAATGTGGTTCAGGGACTGTGACGCAATATGTCTCCAATGCTGTATTGTTTTTGACCGGCTATCTAGGTCTCCCGCTAATAATTACTAAATGTTTAAAATTAACTGAGTAAATTGCTTACAACAAAACCAACGCGCCATTTGTATTGAAATAATAGTTTATTTTTGGACAAAACAAAATTTGCCCAGTATTGTTTACAAATACGAGTAACCAAGTAATAACCTCATTAGATGGCGCAACATCTAACAACATATTCTTTACAGAGCAGCATACTTCAGCTGTTGAACCTACAGGAAACAATAAATTCACCCTTTTTAAACTGGCTATAGTACAGAGCCAAACATGTTAAGTAACATTTTCACTTTTCGGCTAACTCTGGACTATCACACACATGGTTGGGCGTTGGGGTGTTCAGAACCCTCAGGCACTTGGCGCAGAATCATAAAATAAAATCGAAAGGAGCTTTCTGTGCACCTTTGTGGATGTAAACGTTCATCCAGACTTGGTGAAAATGCTGTTAAACTGCAAAAGATATTTCCCTCTATGATAAAAGTCAATGACGAAAGTCTCTGTTTCCTCTGTTGGAGCCAGAGTTGCGAAAGACTCTGATGAATTACGAAATACATGTATCACTTTTAGAGCTAGAGTTACGAAAGTACTCATAGGTTTTCTTTTCGCTCTGTCAAAGCAGCATTTGAATAGCTCACTTTCGATAGCATTTTAATTCGCGCTGTGGATACGCCTACCTGTAAACATAGCCGACAGAGCAGACGACACGGCTTACTGATAACTCCGTCAACTAGGCAGAACTAACGGACAATCTATAGTCGCCATATTGCGGGACACAGGACCAAGGTGGGCTTAACAGTGGGCAGAGAGAAAATAAATATCATGATCCATCAGTTCTGAGACCTCATGACTGTCAGCAGTTTGTAGCCATAAACAAAAATGGGGGAATACAGTGTTCTTATAAAGAACTCCAAGTCCATAACACTAGCTGTCTTGTCAACTGTTTCCGAAGCGATGACATAAGCGAAATATATACGAAGTCACATCTTGACGGGTCCTCCACTGTACAACGCTAAGTTTCCTCTCGGGTAGGTGGCAAAACACATTAACCATGTGGAACAATGTCTCAGTAAATAATTGGTAATTAATACAGTACATTTTATCGTATATTGGTATATATTACACAAATAGCGGAGAGCTTCACCTTCAGGCACACTTGTACGTCATTTGGCCAAGACCAGTTTTACGTTTCTTTTCCGCCACCGGCTTCTGCCGCTTTCTGTCTCTTCTTGGCCTTTGCGGTTACCTTCTGTCTCCTGTGCGCTGTGTTGGGAGAGGGAAGAGGCACGACTGGGGAACCGTCTTCCGGAGATGACGGTGTTCCAGGCGGAGTCAACGTTGCCTGGAGCTTCTCATCTGTTTGATTTGCTTCCGTGAGTCTTGTCTCTGCTCCTTTTCCCTTTGTTGGCACAGCTTGCACCGGACTAGGGGGCTCCTGCAGACGTGATTCAGCCTCAGCGTCCTTCTCCTGGATGACGGGAGGGTGACCGGGATGTCTCCGTACTGACGACTGCTTTGGCGATCCTGAAGGTAACTTAGGCAACAGTCCATCCATGGACCTCGAGAAGGCCTGGAACTTGCCCTTCAGTCCTTCTTCCTTCTTTTCTTCAGTCGACGGTTCTTCATCAACCTCCTGTATTTCATCAAACGTCACTGGCTGCGTCTTGTAGCGTGCCCCCGACCGCTTTGTGCGCTTCTGACGCCTGACGGAGGAGGATAACTCCGGGTGGAGGTGCAGGCGAGACAGACGCTCAGGGAAATGCGTCTCAAAATTGTACAAGGGATCGTGCACCTTGGCAGGAGAAGCCATTCTCCCAGCAGGTGGCGGCACAGAGAAATCAAAGGTCAATCAGGTGCTGCAGACGATGATAACTGACGACGATTACTTGGCTTCCATACTGGATCTGAAACAATGAAGTTACCATCATGTCGTGATTGCTTACAAAATATGATTTAAAACATGTAATATGCAGCACCAAAAATCAATAAATAGCTGATCCAATACCGAAGAATTGCGGGTTCGGTGGATCAAACTCGACTCTCTCCATCCCCGTGAATAAAAGCACCATCTATCTGTCTATGAAAATCGTAACGTCTAGCTCAGTACGAATTGTTGTGCACGACAAGCAACAGTGGGAAGTCTTGTCACATCAGTCAGCTGCATCCATTAGGTCTAACTGCTATCATTAGTTCAGGCAGGGCAAACGGTCACTAGACGCCAGCTACATATAAAAGGTAATAAATCTGACAGGTCACAGCATATCAAGCTTCTCGGTAAGCCATGTCTGATATTCAAGATCCGAACAAAATATAGGCAGAATCTGTGATGCCGACAAGTGTCAACATTTATCTAGACCAGCGGAAATATACCTAGAACTGGTCTCGCGGACATGAAGGATTATTTACTGCGCAGAGTTTACGGTATAGATGTAGGTAACCATTCCCAGCTGTGGGTGAGGTCAAGGCAGGGTTAACTCGGAGAGCTCCTTGGCGGAATATTGTTGGTGAGGCTGGCAATAGACTGCAGTCCTTAGGTTACACTGGTGTGCTGATCTACACCAGAGTGAGCCGGAACCAGACAAGATGACTTTCATGTTATTGCCATGTATTGGGCAATAAGAGGTTCATAGAACAGCTGGACTAGTCAGAGTGACTTTTGGTACTATTGTAGACTAACAACTAGTCCCTGAAAAAAACATAGTTTACAGAAAAACAGTTCCTCGCTTTGCTCATGAAAAAAATAATATAATGTAAAGGAGCCCTGAGACTTTCTTCATTTTGACAAGCTGTGGAAATCTACATTTGCAACATTTTCTAGGCTTGTGGTGGCTTGGATATATATGTGCCTCAGGATCTGTATGGCAGGATAACAATATTACAGCAACTTGCTGCTGGCAAGTCTGCTTGCTAGTCTATAACGAACTTAAAGGGGCCACTAATCATAGTTCGTTATATCAGTATTTCGTGATATACATTTATACTAGAACATACAGCATATGATAGAAGAACATATATATCGTGCGCGCGCGTGTGTGTGTGTGTGTGCGTGTGCGTGTGTCTAATTGCTTTAATGTAAAGGTGTCGTGTATACTTACTTAATATGTTTTTTAATTTGATTAGTATACAGTAAAAATGATCCCATATGACATCTTCGCTTTCGAATTGCAGAGTCAGACATCTAGTTTTCTCTTAGAGTTTACGATTTTTTTCCGTGTACGTTTCATCATGATGAACGAAGCAATGCCAATAAAGGACAATTATTTTAATAATGTGATGTTTTCTCAGCTGAACTTATTAAAGTCATAGATGATTGACTTCCTTGTATATCAAGCAGGGAGTCCTATATTTGAGGGTCACATGGATTCACACTGTTAATTTTCAGGAGTCGTGGACTATAAAATGGGTGTCCCAGACACTTAGGTATTATTATCATTATTAATACTAATAGTATATTATAATATTGCAGCAATTCAGTTACTGTTATTGTATCGTGTATCAAAATCACCACAACAATTAAACTGCAAATAATATCATAACCCGTCTAGTTTCAGACTCATGGATAACGTATCGTTGCTTGATCAACTTTTTAAAATAAAGTATTTTTACTTTTTCTGCGTGCCTGTGGACTCGCATAGCTATTTCGCTGTGCCCGTTGTCAATATTTATGCGCATAGGACGCAGGAATTTGCGTCCTGTAAATCCCAGCATCAAGCATACACTACACCTGTAATTTTACCTTATTATTGTGGCATGTGATTTCAGAATAACTACATTGTTATGAAAGTATGGTTTGACTGGGCGATGTCACCTGGCTGACAGTGGCATCTTGCATATGAGTGAATGAGTGAGTGAGTTTTGTTTTACGCAGCTTTTAGCAATATTTCAGCAATATTACAGTGAGACGACACCACAAATGGGCTTCACACACTGCACGCAGGTGGGCAATCGAACCCGGGTCGTCGGCGTGACGAGCGAACGGAATCACTAGGCAACCCCCCATGTATATGAACGGATAATGACCTGTTGTCAATAACTTGCTGAATGACGTACTTAGACCTGTCTGAAAGAGGCTTCATGGTTTTACTACCTCGCATGACGGCTCTGACTGGCTTGCTTTCCCTTGATGCAAGTGGTCTGTAGGACTAGATGTCCTATTATTGTCTACGATATAAAACTGCATTCTCAGAGGCTTCTAAGACAAAGAGCTAACATCAAGGTATATACTGTAATTGATGGATACTTTGACATAATGGTGAAAAACCGGAAGTAACTCCATATGCAGTGATGTTCGTGTTGTGCATGATGAGCCTTGGCCCCTATCCGCAAAACGCAAGTAGCACTATGCCCTTCATCAGCTTCTGGCAAGGTGTAAAGTTACGACTGGGCTATCGGTCCGGTCAGCTAGGAGTCAGTATTCTGTTTGTGTCAAACTCAAAGTCGGAATATGACTGCTGGGTGACTTAATTTTTGAACTCATTCAACTCATATTAATGTTTAAACTGATACATCACTACTAAACCGGTAATATTTTTGTCGAGTAGACATACGCACGTGTATGCACGTTGTCATGCACGTGCAGTATTCAACGCCACGCCAAACCCCACCTCATCCAACCAATCTAGTTTAGCGAATATGTAAAGAAAGACGCCATCGTCCTCCAGGTATAGGGTAAAAGGTCAGATGTACACTACCGGATCGTTTCCAGTGGTGATGCCTACGCTATACTTCCGCAAGTCAGCAGTTACCATGGAAACAAGCCTCTAGTTACGGCGACTGTTAAAAGAAAATCCAACGGGACCAAACAGACGTATTTGGAGCCAGATTGTGACTTTGAGACATTTTCAAACTTTTTGTTTGTGCTCAAAATAGGGTTGGATTATTCCGTGTCTAATAAAACTCTCTGAGCAGGAGTCATCAGGATGAGACAAATCCCCCTGAACGCGGGGAACACACCATTGTAACAGCAGGTTAAACAAACGCAGCCTGTCAGATTTCATGAGAGCATTTCAATTTAATAACACATTTATCAATGTGTAATTGTTTATTCAATCAAGACATCATGTCGACTTCTCTATCCGAATGACCGATGTCCGTCGATACTGAGACTAAACAATGGTACCTGAAAGTTTATTTTATTCATATTGCTTTAAAAAATAGGGCACCAGAAATTACAGATCGATCGGTTAATCGGAACCACAGCAATTTTTAGGCCTTATTGAGCTATAATAACGATTTCACAGAATTGTGGTTCGGAATTTTGTAAGTGTGTGTCTTTTGCATGTCTCAAAGAATTGCGTTCGGCGAGGCGACACAATAATTGGCATTCTATCATTAAAAGCATTGGTTTACAATCTGGCCTGTTTTTAAGGCATTTTGGGAAATATACATGTACTCTTTATAAACAACATCCCTGTCAATTGCGTCAAAATCAAGCATTTTTCCCTGAAAAGGGGGAAAGGAAATTGTAAAAATCACCATGTAGAGAAAGCTCACAATTGACAACGTGTCCTCATGTTTGCAACGTTTCAACAGAGTTACAATCTCAAAAAAACATGGTCATCCAGACATACGAATATGTCAGTGAGTGAGTTTAGTTTTACGCCGCTTTTAGAAATATTCCAGCAGTATCACGGCGGGGGCACCAGAAATGGGCTTCACACACTGTGCCCATGCGGGGGACACGAACAACGAACAGACAGACAAGCCGACTGCTGTGTCTCTGTATTGTACATGAAATGTGACAATCAGTAAAACCCATGTACATGCAAGATTATATATGTTAATCACCAACAGTGGATGCAGTGTGTAAAGAACTATTTTCATTACCATAGTGAGAACCCGTAATGTAAACACTGGTGAATGTGAACATGTACAGACTCACAATCAAATCTGTACATTGCAAGACTATAAAGAAACCGACCAAATGCAATCGGCTAGATTCACAGATACAAGGATAATGTATCAATGTAATCAACTAGTCAGACTGACACAATCTGATCACCTGAAGAAACTGATTCATGTAATTATCTAGATACACTGATACTAAACTAGACAGTCAGATACAATGTGATAACCTGGATTAAAAAAAACAAACAAATGTGTGTGTGTGTGTATGTGTATGTATGTATATATATGTATGTATATATGATATGTGTGTGTGTGTGTGTATTTGTGTAGTTGGCCCGTGTAGTTATTCTAGCTAGACACTGTAATGACATGAATACGCCAACCCAAGTAAACAGCTAGACAGACTGATACAATATAAGCATCTAAAAAACTGACAGATGTATTCCTCTAGATACAATGATACAATGTAATCAGCTAGACAGACTGATATAATGTAATCACCTGGAGGCAGTGATACTAACATATAATCATGATACATTGATAAATTGAAGTCATCTCGTTTTGGCATTCATACAATATATCAAATCTGGTTACAATGGATACATGTAATCGATAAAAGAAATTCCGACACAATGTAATGTCATTGGGATATTGATAAAACGAAATGAGCTGCTGCAATGTAGCCAAGCAAGAATACAACACTATAAACTATTGATACTGCTACAATACAAGCATCGGGACAGACTGCTACAGTACAACAGTCCAGATACACTGCCACCATGTAGTTCTTGTATGTCCCACACTCCCAAACATCATCTTTTCCCCAAACCTCCCTGCAGTGCTAAAGCCGTAATGAAGCAAGTCTACATTTCCCAAAGGGTTCAGGATCTCTGATTTCATTGGGGCTCCTTTACAATCAACATAGGTTTTATTCCTTAATATCAGAATGATATATCTGGACATACTAAGCGTTGTTTTACTCAGTGCTAGGCGTAATGAGAAATGAGACTAGAATGCATCGCCTTCCACAGCTGTGCATCCCGACACTCCACTGCCGTAGCAGGTTAGTGTCGACCGGCAGTGTACAAATCACCTTCACGGTACTCTCACGACGTGATGCTGCCTTTGTTTGTTTACCCTGTCTCTGCTGTCGAATACTGCAGCCGATGGATGGGTAATAGCGCTAAAGAAATTGTAACAGAGAAGTGACAGGGTGTTTAAGAACTCGGAGAGTGCCCGTCCAGGCAGATGTTTTTCATCGTGTGTTGAGAATGGGTTACACAACGGTAATGTCGACAGCTCGCTTCACCCGGAGCACAGCACAGAGTAGCGCTGTTAATGATGACGTAATGCATTATGCCTGCAGAAGATACCAACAAACAGGGTGCACCCCGATCCCCCTCACAGTCCTCGAACCATGTTAAATTATTTTACGTACATCCTAGCCCTCCCTTCCATGTTAATCCTATATATAGCAAGTCTAGATTTTCCCAGGTTCAGAATCACCGATCTGTCTGGAGCTCCTTTTTAATTTAAACGTTTTTATTCGTTACAATCAAAATTACATACATTCATAGACAATGCGTTAGTCTAGGCATAGCCATGCCGCGTTAATGGTATAGGTATTTATCTGAGAGACCAAGAAAGAAGGGTTGGACATGCATGCATGTTCAAGGTCATGGCGACCCCAATAACTCAAAGTCTACTTTAAAGAAATACAAAAATCTTGGACCACTTCCACATCTGTGCGCAGATATAACATATATTTCAACACGGGATTACCCTATCAGTTGACTCCATTGATGAACGTATCCCTGTGAAATGCTTGAAAAACGGACCTAAAAGTGAACTCCCGAAATATATCGTCTTTATAGTTGACATGCAGTATGCTCTGTAAAGTGAAGAATAACCATGAATTTTATCCGGCCCACGTAACGCCTTATGGTTGAATTATTTCCATATATAGTCGAGACCATATAATAGATGGTCTCTCTATACAGTCATACATTCATGAGAGCTAAGATTGTATGTCCCCTTACCATAGCCTGGTTTAATGCTTGATGCTCTACATGAAGCACACTTGATTCGATCATATCTCTGACCTCAGAATAAGGAGCTTGCGAGCAACTGTACAATAGTGCGTCGTAATGAACCCTCAGTGCAGCCTCGTAATTAGCTTGGCTAAATCCCAGTGCTATCGGTCGCATGCCTGTCGACGTTGCCGAACATGTTGTCGTATTGCGTGCACCGGTTCGGCTGAACAGTAATCCACACCACTTGTGAAACCAACACGCAACTAAACCTGCCACATATTGAATCCTTATCAATCAATCTGAACCAGCTGCTTAACCGAGCCAGAGAGACGTATTCAATCCTGAAACAAGACTCTACCTGAAATTACAGTTGCTATCTACTGCGTTCTGCTGTGTTACCTGTTGAGAGAAGTCGTGCGGCAGCCAAACGGTGTCCTTCTGTACAAAATGTCAGTATAACTCCACATTTGAGATGAGTTTCAACCAAACAACGCTTGTATAAGCACTGTTATAACGGTCGTCTGACACTATTTTGACAGACAATGTCGTCTGCTACTACTGCCACTGACAGCTGACGACAACACTGGAAGCGAATCTCCTCACGTGCCGCTCGCGTCAGCGTTGCAGACTGTCGGCACATAGTATCTTTCTGACCCTACAACCAGGTCTAATCTAAAACAAGGGTGAGCTCGGCTGTCTCCCAGACGTTTACACAGAGCCGCTGTGATTCCCGCTCAGACAGCGGTAGAGATACATTATTAAGAAAATAGGTTTCATAAGAACACACGATTCTTTCTTATTACATGTACTTACCTAATCTGACATGGCATGACAGATTAAACATAGTAAGTTAAAGAAGTGACTTTTAACATTTTTTGAGTGCTTATTATGCTAATTGTTAGATTAGATACTATGCTAATTGTCATTAATGTCGCGTTTCGACAACATTATGAGATCATATCAATGTTTAATGTTGCAAAATTACAAAATATAACATAAAATGAACGGATGGGATTACTTATAACTAAAGAAACTTTCTTAAAACATTTCCTGCTAAATTAGTATACATACAGACTAACAACTAGTCTTTAAAATGAGCATTCTGAAAAACATTTTACTGAAAAAAGTTCATAGTGAAAAAAAATAACGTAATGAAATAGAGCCCTGGGACTTTCTTCATTTTCAGAAGTAATGGGAATCTAGACTTGCCACATTTTCTAGACTTGCATGGGCTTTCTTTGATATATTTACTTCCGAGTCTGTACGACAGACTAGTATACATACATCAGATTTCATTTTGGATACAATGTGTGAAGCCAATTTCGGGTGTCCCCCACCGTGATGTTGCTGGAATGTTACTGAAAGTGGCGTGAAACTAAACTCACTCACTCAGGTTTTATTTTGTAAATATTATAATTTGAATTTAGTGAAGAATATCGTTATGCAAGCAATACATTGACTCCATCATCGTTCTAGAATCTCGAACCCATAAAGATCCAGGTCAGAACTGATCTTCAGCAACCCATGCTTGCCGTACAGGTAACATAATCGGGTGGTCAGGGCCCGGTGATTTGGTTAACACATGTCAGCCTGTCCCATCTGCGTAGAACGAGGTTCATGCTGTTGATCACTGGATTATCTGATCCAGCCTCGATTATTAACAGATCGCTGTCAAAAACCGGAATAGTGATGAGTGCGGCGTAAACCTAACTCGGCTCGTCACTCACTCACTCACTCTGGTACACTGTGTTCTGCGCTGTACCTTATCTACCAGCAATAATACTTCATGAACACCAGATACCTGCTTTTATTACTCGCCCGTTGAAGATACAGCAGTGTAATATTTTCACTTCAATATTACACTAGTGTAATACCGCTTGACGTATGACGTCAAAATGGTTCAAAGTTGTGACGTCACAATGCTAATGTTGAGTCGCGATTTTACTAGACCTTGCTTGACTTGAAAGCTGAGAGTCCTCACACTGTAGTCAATTTCGCCGTAGCTTCTGTCAATTTATGTTGGCGAGTAATAAACAGAATACTAAACTCGCTTCCGTGAAATACCATTTTCATTAAACTCGTCAAAGATTTAGTATCAAACTCGCTTTCGCTCGTTTGATACCAAATCATTAACTCGTTTAATAAAAATGGTATTACACGGAAGGTCGTTTAGTATCCTCTATCACACATATGAGAATCAAACCTAACCCCTCGCTAGGTTTGACGAGGGAATACCTTAATTTCATGCCCACCACTCCACCCTTAATGGTACTACGACTGGTATTGTAATACTCTTATCACATTAGAGTCAGTAAATCAGTTTAGGTTTACGCCTTTTATACAAAATGTCAGTATAACCGCTCGATGTTCCAGCAATATCACAGCGTTGGACACCAGAAATGAGCTTTTTGTACCCCTGGGGGAATCAAACCCGGGAATTGAGCGTGACGAACGCTTTAAACACCAGCTTACCCAAGCACCTGTATCGTATATGAGAAATACCAGTATTAAAACGATATAGTACGGAGAAACGATACATTTACCCCCTCATTACAAACACCCAAGGTGTATTTAACCACAGCAGTGTGCAACTTTGATGGTACAACATACCATGATAGCATCTCAGCCAAGCGGATACAAGATCGTCTCCTCGGTATATGCAGGGAGACATTAGACAGTGCAGAGTCAGTGAGTGAGGTTAGCTTTACGTAATATTCTAGCTATATGGCGGCGGTTTGTAAATAATCGAGTCGACCGGACAATCCAGTGATCATCAGCATGAGCATCGATCTGCGCAATTGGGAACCGATGACATGCGTCAACCAAGTCAGCGAGCCTGACCACCCAATCCCATTAGTCGCCGCTTACGACAAGTATAGTTACCGTTTATGGCAAACATGGGTTGCTGAAGGTCTATTCTAACACGGACCTTCACGGGTTAGACAGTGCAGAAGGCAGGTGACACAGGAAACCTGCAGCATACAACGCACCTTTCAACGGTGATGTGTTACACTCAGCTATCGCCCGAAGCATTTAATAAGATTTTTACCCAACAAATTGTTTAACGAGCTGTGTTTTGCGCTGTTAACCGAGTCTGTGTGGCGGAAATTGGCTTTAGTGCAGGAAAATGGCTAAAGTCTCGAGGTTCTGGATTACAGTTTGTTTATTTGTGTTCGTTATCAGCAACACTGAATACACCTGCATCAAAAGCCACGATTCCCATCCTCACAACCGACACGAATTCTGTACGTAACGATTTTCAAATTACCTATGTATGTAATCCTCAGTGAAGAGGCGATCTGTGAACCTTGATATCTGACACACAAGTTTCCACACCCATTGGTCCATCAAAGCGTGCCGAGTATTAAGTCTGCATTTACAGGAGATTATAACGTTGTAAACAACAATATTTACTCTTCTCATAAGCTGCTTCGTTGGCCATGTTGAAAACGTGCCAACGGTCTGTGCATCCATCTTAACTGCGCAAATTGCAGTATGGCAGGCGGGCTCGAGGGTCGAGAGCTGGCTTGTTACAGGGATATATCAGGTGTCTTTAACACACTAGAGTTAGCGGCAAAGAGGGATTGATACACAGGATATTAAAACTACTTGTTTGCATGTGTGATGTGATAAAGTTACTCAAGAACCACATCGACGAAATTGGAACGTACTGAGCGGAAACGATGTCAACGCGATGTGATTTGTTTTGGTGCAATATATTAACATGAACAGTATTGACAAATTTAAGAATGTTCTTTCGCGATGTCAACGCGATGTGATTTGTTTTGATGCAATATATTAACATGAACAGTATTGACAAATTTAAGAATGTTCTTTCGCGATGTCAACGCGATGTGATTTGTTTTGGTGCAATATATTAACATGTACAGTATTGACAAATGTAAGAATGTTCTTTCGCGATGTCAACGCGATGTGATTTGTTTTGGTGCAATATATTAACATGTACAGTATTGACAAATGTAAGAATGTTCTTTCGCGATGTCAACGCGATGTGATTTGTTTTGGTGCAATATATTAACATGTACAGTATTGACAAATGTAAGAATGTTCTTTCGCGATGTCAACGCGATGTGATTTGTTTTGGTGCAATATATTAACATGTACAGTATTGAAAAATGTAAGAATTAAAAACGACACCGGCAAAGTGACTTGATGTGCATTCAAGCAGGGGTCATATAATATTACTATTTGGTCATTTATTCAAGACAGAAAAATAGTAACTTAATTTAGTAGGTTATTTAATGAATAAATCATTTTTGGTTCTCATATCCATCCTCAACCATGTCTACCTAGTAACGAAAGTTACCGTGCTGCATAAAGGTTTGGCTCTAGCTGTGGGGTAGCTCAGTGGTGGAAGCGTCCGCTCATCACGCTGAAGGCCCGGGTTCGATGTCCCACATGGATACAATGCGTAAAGCCCATTTCTGGTATCTCCCGCCGTGATATTGCTGGAATATTTGCTGGACTATTGCAAAAGTGGCGTAAAATCAACTCACTCACTCTTTCTGTCCCCGTTGTAGTATGTTTAACATTATGGCACCTGTATTACATAAATGATAATATGGAAAGGTTACTGTTTTGATTGCCTACCAGCCAGGTTACTTAAAGCACACACTGATCAGAGACGTGCGTGTACTTGATGTACATACGAGTACATACAAAGTAGCATGTTGAGATGAATCGTCTCTGATTATGCAGTTATATAGTCTAGTGTTGTCATCAGCTACATTTTACTTGTTGCTTAACTCCGTACTCTGTGTACTATTTACGGCATACGTCCTGGCTGTTAGACTAACGATTAGATATCTGAATATATATAGTTTTCATGGCAACACAGAAACCTACTTAATTTGAAAAGGAACCCCTGTCAGATGGGAAATTCAGCTGAGGGGATCTAGACTTGTTTCATTTTGGGCCTTAGCACTGCAGTGAGGGCTAGGGAAATATTGTGGTTCAGGGACTGTGAGACAGACTAGTCCTGACTTAGATTAACGCTTACTGCTTGAATATACATTATCTTTAGAGAAACAAATAAACCCATTTAATTTGAAAGGAGACCCAGTCAGATGGGAAATTCTGAACCTCAGGAAACCTAAACTTGCTTCACTCGGGGCTTTAGCGTTACCCAAGGGGCTGGGCGGAAGGGAAAATAATGCGGTTCAGGGACTATGGGACAGACTCATACTGACTTTACCTGACTTTTCGCTGTACTAAATGTATGTGGGTAAGAACTCGTGATATTCATCTTCTTCCGCATCAATTTTAACATTTCAGACAACGTTACGTCGAAACATTTCATTGATGTAAAAGAGAATCGACAGCTGCAAGTGCAAATAAACGTGTATGGTTCAGACTATCAAGTGATTGATAGCATGAACATCAATCTAGGCAACCCCCTCACTGAACCCCAAACCACAAAGATCAATGCTAACCCGGATGTTCACGTATGTGCTTGTCAGTGCACATACGAACGATATACCGTAACAACTTTCTTTTTTTCATAACACATCTATATCTATCGCCCAGTTAAGATCCGGGTCAGAGTTGGTCCTCTGCAAAACATCCTAATATTACAATATCACAGCTATATATATATAGGAACAGGAAATGTACCCATTAGCTACATTCCTGTCACTGTACAACAGATTATGTGTCTCATTGGGGGTGTATATGAGCGGTGTTGCAGAAGCTGGATGTTGTAAAGGAATCAGGACATTGGTGCATTCCCATATTGGTAAACAACCAATGGCATAACCGTGTACTGGGCTTTCAAGGCACCGTGCTAAGTCCGCTGTACTGCGCATTACCAACAATAAAAGAATCTGGTGCATGTTTCTGAAAAAAGTCCCACTTGTATTTTTCCATAGTAAACACACATTTTCTTTCCGCTTTGCCAGACTTATCAATAGCTGGTTCCGGCTGGCACATTGCCTATCTATGACTAAGGGAGACAATCCTCCACGAAAACAATCCCCAAAAGTAATATATCACCTGCCATCCGCGGGCATTTTCAAATGTCCTTCAAATGCATATGTAAAGGTTTGTTTGTTGTTTTTCTCTTCTCAAATGTGTGAAGTGCCTTGGCGGATTGAGATTCAAACGCAACATGATTCACACTCTGGCACTGAATCACCGATAAGCATATTGCCCCTCACCGCACAAATAAATTCACCTTCGGTAGAAGTACCAGTGACCATGTGATTCAAATTTCAACGCCATTCACACTGAACGTCAATATTTGGCGTTTCTTGACGTTCATGTTGACAAATCCGCCATCTTGCAGCTGCCATGATATATGTCAACGGCAAATGGTTATTTAAGTGCCCGTTAATGACCAGGACTGCAGGGTCAAGCGCCTCCTGAAAACCTTTCCAGGAACCACTGGTGTCTTAATGATCCTCTCTTTTCACATCGGTCATTGTAATGCCGCCCCTGGTCACTAGTCTGCCAAATTGATCGCTGGTCAACCAAGTGTTTGACCTTGGTTAAATTACCACCAGCTGAAGCTTCCAGACAAAACCTGACCAAATAACTCCAGATATCATACTCGTCACCATTTGCATCTTTTCGTAACCTACGAAATGGACTCTCCGGCTGGTCCCGGGTTTGTTACGAGCAGTAACTTAAGTGCCCGAAGACATTCTGATTGTAAATTTCAGTGACCACGGCCAAGCTGTGTCTATGGTTGCCGACTGCTTTATTACTGTGTTGTGTACAAAGAAGCATGGGTGTTTTCACTAAAATCCACTATGGGTAGTTGCGACCCCTAGTCTTAGCAAGATGCGATAAATCGTCCCGAAGATTGTCTACTTTCACAATACCCATAATTTCTGCCATAACCTAAAGGTTAAATAGCTCACATAACATAGGTCGTCACACTACCACCAAAGTGAGTCTTGTTTAAAAGGCAGATACAGGTAGTGGTGCGCCAAACATGGTAACCGCCCGTATATTGTTCGTATGTCTGTGTTGATATATGGTATTTTTTCTTTGTTCCAGACGCAGCAGATTTTCCAGACACCTTGTATACATATACAAGTAATGCACAGTGTGTCGGACCATCCATTGTCTGCACCTACGAGCCAATCTCGCCGACCGTTTTAAGAAATTACATAAGAGAACCTAGAGATCAGCAAATCATCCTTACATCCTGGTTCCTATGGAAACAGAACGTGACAGTGACAATAACTCTCGAAACCAAAAATGTCTAAACTGGCACCGACAAAATTGTGACAGATGAACTACACAGCAATCGGCTCCCGCTTACAAAGGGACATCTATGTGCAGTAAGCTGGCATTCGTAGCTATTCGCCTCTTTGCTTGACCTACAAGTCTTGTCGGAATGACAAGAGTAGTTACGAACGTGTCAGCTGGTATACCAGTAAAATGTAGGGAGCATACATAAATATTTATCTAATTATCAAGCAGGGATGATTTGGAGGACTGGGTGTTTTGGGGTGGGTTGATGGGATTGACAAGAGGAGAGGTGAATTGGTACTTCGAGACGGGATTGCTGGTAGGGGTGCAAAGAGAACAGCATTCTGATAATAGTCAGCCCCGCTTCTTTCGGCAGACGAGCGAGATGTTTGTTTGTGTAGCTAGTTGGAATGTTCGCGCTAACCCAGCCGATCTATCTTGAAACACTATCTGGTGGTTGTAAGAGACTCGGTCACAGCAGGAGACTCAATTCCGCGGTCGGCAACGTTAGTGGGAGAACAGACACGTACATTGCTACAGGGCAACTTCACAGGTACTGCCGTTGGTCTTTCTTGTCAAAGGTTGTCAGTGGAATCTTTCTGACAACTGCACTTGGTTACGCATAGAATCAATTGCTAATCAAGACTATTGTGCAAGTACGTCAACTTGGGACACGGCACGAAAACAGGGTACGGCATTTAACAGCAGTCGACAGCTCACTTCTGAAGCGCGTTTTTGTTGGCCTCCAACGCTGCCAAGGACTGCCTCCCGAACGCGGTTTTTGTAACAGTCATAAAGTGAAACAAAGTGAAACACTGCTCAGTACCACTGCTCAGTACCAAAAACTACGTGCTCAAGCCTCATATTGTATATTCTATAACTCGGACAAAAATCACACCCGTGTACATATCTGCAGTATGCCCTGGTACAAGGATTTCACTCACATTCACATCCGTGTACATATCTGTGGTATGTCCTGGTACCAGGATTTCACTCACATTCACATCCGTGTACATATCTGTAGTGTGCCCTGGTACAAGGATTTCACTCACATTCACATCCGTGTACATATCTGTGGTATGTCCTGGTACCAGGATTTCACTCACATTCACATCCGTGTACATATCTGTAGTGTGCCCTGGTACAAGGATTTCACTCACATTCACATCCATGGACATATCTGTGGTATGTCCTGGTACAAGGATTTCACTCACATTCACATCCATGGACATATCTGTGGTATGCCCTGGTACAAGGATTTCACTCACATTCACATCCATGGACATATCTGTGGTATGCCCTGGTACAAGGATTTCACTCACTATAGATACGTGGACGTATCTATAATATACCCAGTACTACATAATTATAGGACCAACGTTCATTTTCAGAAGCTAAGGGAATCTAGACTTGCCACATTTTCTAGACTTGCGTGGGCTTTCTTGGATATATTTGCTTCAGGGTCTGTACGACAGACTAATGATAACACATAATGATAAACATAATAATTTTCTACCTGACACTGTTCAGGAACACCTGAGACTGTTCCCGTGAACACACAGGAAGCTGCATTCTACGATTCAGTGTTCAGGGCTTCCTGTCTCAAAGCACTGAGGTGATCGTAAGTCACTAAGATAACCTTCGTGGAATATTGAAGAGTGGGAGTTAAGGTTGACCTTAGTAACGGTTGCTTTGTGAAATGTGCCCCAGGTCCACACATGCTTGTGAAATTAGTCATTTCTCGAAATGACTAAGACGGTCAGCCATTTCACGTCAACAATGAGTATACTTCAGTCACTTCATGAATTTCATTTCATCTATATGTGGCGCATAGGGGTTTTCGAGGTATGGCTGCTCTGGACACAGCAAGTGTCAAACAAACTGTTAGTGGCAATAAGTGATGTTGAAATTGTGGTGAAAGTATTAGGTGAAATTTCCTGAAATGACTGAAGTATACTAATGGTTTGTTACACAAAGTGACGCCAAATGGCTGACACTTTTAGTCACTTCACGAAATGACCGACTTTACAATTCGACTGTAACATACATAGATACCCACCAGAGTAGAGGATACAAGAGTCTAAACAATGTCCGTGTGGTGACCATACCAGACGGTGGAACCTATGACTGACGTAGGCAGGAACATCCGACAGTGTCTACGTATTGCAGAATAGACACCAATACCTCGTCTGCCTCACAGTCCCTGCACAAGTCTTCCTCACAATCCCTGAAGCCAGACAGAACCCAACAGATTTTCTATCAGCCTTTCAGTCCGTAATGATAAAGACCTTCACGAACAAATCTAGATTTCCCCAGGTTCTGAATCTTCCATCTCACTGGGGCTCCTTTTCGGTCGAAAAAGGTATTTTTTCTATCAAACATATTTTTTAATCGTTAGTATGACCCATGCCCATCCTAACGAGTACTAGGTCAAGGTGACTGTAACATCCGTCTGACGGTATTATGATAGATAGCCCACGCTAACCTGGCGCTGTCAGAGGCTGGTCCCATATCTATTCCTGCTGTACCTGTCAGTGAGCTCTCCCGTGACGACTGACTGCAATAGTTATCAATACGCCAACGTCGACACGCACGTATGTATTCCACTTTATCCCGTTACCTATTCCGTGATGTAGAGAACTAAAAGGTGTGACTTTATCCCGTTACCTATTCCGTGATGTAGAGAACTAAAAGGTGTGGTGATCTTTGACTGCTACCTCTATACTTCCTTGAGGTTAACATTTCTAGCCCACATCTCCACAAGCAACACTTAGTCTCTGAATATACGATCACACATATATACCGTTCAAACAAAGTAGGGGATATTCTATTTTGCAAACATACCACTAGCCAATGCCAATGAGTATGAGAAAAAGTAAAATATATCCACAGAAATTAAACATTTCCAAAGGAATGGAATTAATGGTCACATCTTCACTTACTTTCTCTTCATCACTGTTTCCTTCTTCATCATTTGCATTTTATCATTCGTTTAAGTCCAATATCCCATACTTTTCTTTAATGGTACATAATACATATAATTTTGAAGGAAAAGACAATTCCATTTAAATTGAAAAAGACAGGGGCCCCAGTGAGGAGGGAGCTTCAGAACTGAGGAAATCTAGTCTTGCTTCACGTTGAGCTTTAGCATTGCAGAAAGGGCAAGGCACAAGGGAGCGTGACACAGGCTACAAAGCTTTAAAGGTCCAATTGAACCAGCCTTCTACCTCTACCCCCGTCTTTGTTCATTCAGTAAAGGTCTTAATTGTAATAAGGTGTATTCGCTGTGCAGATTCTACGTTCCCAGACCTATATAATTTCCCCTTGGAGCTTGCACTGCTTAATGAAAACTCTCCAGCTGAAGAAAGCATAGATGTCCTCAGACTCGTTCGTAAAGTCAGTAGGACTCATTTTCTATTTGAATAGCGCTATTAGTTTCAGAGTAAGTTCATAGCCTAAATATTAGTCTAGTCTCATTGCATTGGTATTCATATATTAGTCAGACATTGCATTTTCATTATTACGAATAGCGTATACAATGTGTCACCGTCACAATGTATAATGTATTTATTGCTTGCATGCAATAGAATGTAAATTTTGTTTTTATCGGTGGTTTCATAGCACCAAGAACTAAATCAACCAAAAGGAAATAGCTTTACATAAATGTTCGGTGTGTATCCAAGAAGGATTTTCCAATGTAGAATAGAAGTGAGCCTTTGGAGATAAGGTGATTTTGAGAGGCAATATTCGGACTCAGACAAAATAGTATTTAAGATATTTTATTCATCTTGCATGAATTTTCTAATAATCTAAATGAACTTGAATTTGGAAGACATGACGTTGTTGGTGTACTGGCAAATGTCTGATGAAACAAATGATTTATGCTCTAACCTACAGAGTTGGTGTTAAGCCTGGCCCTTGCAGCATGGCGAAATAAACATCAAACGAAGACCTCCACTCCATATATAGACTCTGCCTGTTTACGCTGTATATGCTCACGTTGCAACCATCGCATTACGTACATAAAACCAATATTGCCTTGGGTCTTCTCTTTTCACACAGGAATAATTTGATCTTTTTTCCACGGAAATGAAAAACCAAAACATTGTTGGAATATCTTAAATGTCAAACGGTCGTTACTGGAGAAATTCGCTGTGTGCAGTGCGACATGGAGATGAAGGGGTTCTATCTGAGGTTACTGAACTTCACCGGGCTCAGTCAAACCGTGTTTCCATGTAAACTACATGTGAACAAACACGGGCACTTCTATCATATTGGTACCCAGTTATCCTTCATGAGTGAGCATGGTTTAATCCGCTGCATTTGTTGCAGTTTGCTTGGCTACGTAGCAAACCAATACAACTAATGGAATTCGAAAATTGGTACCATATCAACTTGACCATTGTGTTGACTCCCGGATTGAAACCTGTGGGTCGGGTGAAATGTTCGGTAGAATCGGCAGTCACTGAAATGGGCTCAAGACAGAGAAATTAGCAGAAAATCGATCAAAATATCTCCATAACATATCTTTCAGAGATATTGTGACAGTTTTTCTGATTCCAGGCATTGCAGGAATCTAGACCTACTGACTATGCCAAGCCAAAAATGCAGGGTCTATTCTTTATAGGTAAATCCACAGGGGTCCGAATCACTGTTTGGACAATATTTTTTTTAAAATCATATATTGTTTTTAGATCTTATGACTAACAAGTATTTCAAATTTGAACAAAATCTGTGAAGAAATGAATGTTTTTACGAAATTTTACTGCTACATTCATTACATGTTACGTAATGAGTGTTAAAGTAGCAATTTCATCCTCAAAAAAAAAAAAAAAAAGAAAGAAAGATAAAAAATTGAAAAAAGAGAAAAAAATGCACATTTAATTTATCTTCATGAAGGATGAGGTACGATGGGGCATTCTAGTGGTTAAACGTTGAAAGCTTTGGACTGACCCCGCTTCGATTGCCCATATGGGTACAATGCGTGAAGCCCAAACAGCTTTAAGTGCGTGCACGTTTACCTGGCTTCGATGCTCATAATATTAATCCCTGGATTGTCTGGTTTGTCCAGGATCAATTATTTACAGACAGTAAAATATTTCTGAGTACGGCGTTAAATAGAAATCAACTTCACGTCATTTCATCAGAGGCGTCAGTTGCGTTGGAAACGTCATCACAGGGTTAATAAACGCGAGCTAATGTCATGTTCTCTGACGATAATGAGGTCCAGTCTCGTCCTCCATGACCGCGAGACGTTCTAATGAGCGTTTTGTGAACGTCAACGTTGTACAGCATGATCGTTAGCAGCCTTGACCTTTCCCCCTTTGAAAGTGTGAAAGGTCATTGGTAGATGTCTCCGTCAACGTAAAACTTGACCACTCTCAGATAACTCAATTACCGTGTTGATAATTGGAACATGAGTCAGGATGATATTGGACCTGACAGTGGATATGGTTATTTTATTTCCATTTGGCAGTGTTATGGTTTCCATGACAACTACAGCTGTCCTTTGTGGGAGAAGTGTATTACCGACATCCACTAGTTCCAGTGGGTTATTAAATGTATACCATGGTTCGATGACAATCATATCCATGTTTCTCTGTCCTCCCCCTATCACTCTCTGTCCACCTCTCTCTATTTCTCTCTCTCTCTCTCTCTCTCTCTCTCTCTCTCTCTGGGCTGACGGTGGGGTAGCCTAGTGGATAAAGCAAGTCACGCCCAAGGCCCGGGTGCACTCTCTGTCCACCTCTCTCTCTCTCTCTCTCTCTCTCTCTCTCTCTCTCTCTCTCTCTCTCTCTCTCTCTCTCTCTCTCTCTCTCTCTCTCTCTCTCTCTCTCTCTCTCTCTCACTCATGGGTACAATGTGTGGAGCCCATTTTCAGGTGTTTCCCCTCGGGATATTGCTGCGCATCTATCTACCTATCGTGATACCATTCATATAACTGCAGTTGTGGTAATGAAGCACAGGTTCCCAACGTGTTCAGAGTTTCTGTTCGTTAGTGTGGCATGATAAAAGTTCACTGACCACTCAGCTCCTGCTGAGCCAGACACGTGTGCTGCACTTGCTCCTGTTTACAAAACACCAGATACTGTTGGCCACCACCATGGCTTGTCACGTGAGCATGTAGTTTCTATAGCAGCATTGATGACGTCATACTTGGTGTTGTTACAGAATACTGAATGAGGTATGAGTTCGGCTTAAAGGCGGAGAATGGCTTTTTGGCCAGTTGATGTCCTCCAGTGATGTTCATTGCGCGAATGTTTACAGTTACCATTCGGAGATGGAGCCCTGTGTTATATTGAAAATCAGTAAATCATACCAATATGTAGAGTATATGCGTCTGTATGTACACACTTCTGGTGAACGATGCAATGAACATCTACCAGTTGTATGTTGAAATTCACAATGAAAGCTACAATAAACATCTACCAACTGTATGCAGAGTTTCTCAGAGAATGATACAGTGAAACACTACACGATACAATGAATATCTATCAATTGTATGCCCTATGAATGATACTATGAACATCTACCGACTGTATGACATTCACTGTCAACGATACTGTGAACATAAACCAGTTGTATGACACTCCCTCTGAACGATACTACGAACATCTACCAGTTGTATAACATTCACTGTGAACGATGCCATGAATAGCTAGCCACTGTAAAGCATTCCCAGCGAACGATATTGTGAGCATCAGCCAATTCTATTACATGCCCAGTGAACTATACTATGAACACCTACCGATTGTATGCCATTCCCAGTGAACGATACGACCATCTACAAAATGCATGACATTCCCGGTAAACGATACTGTGAACATCGACCAGCTGTATGGCACTCCCAGTGAACGATACTGTGAATCTGTACCAATTGTATGACATGCCAAGCGACGATACTATTAACATCTGCAACATTCTCAGTGAACGATACAATGAAGATCTACCAATTGTCTCACATTCCCAGTGAACGATGCAATGAACATTTATCAACTGTATGTAGAGATTTCCAGTGAACGATAAAATGAACAACTATACAAAATACAATGAATATCTACCACTTGTATGACAATGAACATCTAACGATTGTGGCCATTCCCTGTGAACGAAATTATGAACATCTAGCAACTGTATAAGACTCCCAGCGAACGATACAATGAACATCTACCAATTGTATGACATGTCAGTGAGTGATACAATGAGCATCTACCGATTGTATGACATTCCAAATGAACGATACGACGAACATCTACCAATTGTATGACATTCCCAGTGAACAATACTATGAACATCTACCGATTGTATGACATTCCCAGTGAACAATACTATGAACATCTACCGATTGTATGACATTCCCAGTGAATGATACAATAAATGTGTATACTGAACTTTTAAAGGATGTTAATGATCATTAAGAAAAAGCGGTTAAAACAGCCCATTTACCAGACACACTGTCCATGATGGCAGATCACTGACCTAAGATATTTAATTATCAATAGCTATGACCCCTTTCAGCCCTAACCAATCTACACTTAAAGCGATGATCGTATTGCACCTGTATCGTATTCCATTGCAACAGCATCCCCACGTTTCCCCGTGTTAGGAATATATATGGCATAACGTCAGTAGGCTTGTCGTCACATTGTGCCGTGTGTCAAGGTCAGTCAGCAGCTGTTCATAACTGAATGTGGATATGATATATAATTCATGTTATAATCAACTTCCATTGAAACCGTTACGGATAGCCTATAGCGGTAACAGGTTGAAACGTATTTCACTTAAAACCACAATCAATAACCATCTGGTACTAAACCACACCCAGCTGTTCCTGGTACTTTAAAGGGGCATAACTTCACACAGCAAATTCTCGGTGTCATAGACGATATATCGAGTTATTCACCTTATGAAGGGAGCAAGAAATTGCCCTTCAACGACTTGATGTAAATAATTAAGAAGTTGTACATCTGTACTGTACATTTGTATGTTAGCTTCCAACTTCTAAATGCCCATCAATAATCTGATACATCGTGTTGTTGGGGGTTTACAGTATTGTATAACGTTGCCGAATAACCTGAAATATCCTGACTAAGTTACATGTGATACGTCTGATGTAACAATGTCATCACTGAAATGATTACACGTGACATTGTCATCTTGGCAACACTGTCAAATCATACTGACAAAACTCCATGGAGATACGGGTTACAACTGGTCTGTAGCAACCATGCCTGTCGGATGAGGCGAGTATTGGGATCAATCCGACAAGCTGACTTAATCATGATTGACCGATGTTCATGACATCAGTCATTATCTGGACTTGGTGTTGATTGTTTGGTTTAGACTTTATTATTTGCAGAATGCTGTGACATAGTTAGAAAGTTCTTTAGTGCGACAATAAACATAAAGAAAACTGAACATATTCGAATAAATTCGGATAAAGCAAGAGGCAACACTTGCAGCACACTGTAACGATTTCTTCACAAACCGAGATATCTTTACTGCCTTAGGTTAGAATGTTTCCTACAAGATTACTAGAGACGTTTCTCAAATATCCCAAGTGCAGTTGATAACAGGATCTTGGCTAACGGGATTATGAGTTCACCCTGATGCGCGGCTGTGGAGCAGGCGATAACACTCACATCTTCTCCTAACGCTGGTGCTGCACGTTGAGGGGCATTGCATTTCAAAATGGCACTCACTGTGGTAATCATTTCACAGGTGTCGTTTATAAAAACAAACATAAAACATCCATTACACGTTCATTACCGATATACGAACAACGCTCTGTTCACAGGGTAGAAGGTGAACAAAACTAATGAGCTGGTTTTACAGCAGTATGTCCGTGCTACGGAAACTGTGCTCTACACACAGATTATTGGAGGTTTGGGGAGATTAATTGCATCTTTTATTGCAGTAACAGGATGAGACAGTTGGACGAGAATGCTATCTCCTTCTCCACAACTGTCCGTCCATGATCACATACTGCAGTGAGATGCGCAATCAACACAAGGACACATTATCGCTTGGATACACAGACCTACATTACATGATGTGTGAAAACAAGACCTCATTACTCCAAAAGACACAGTTCCATTAGGTAAACAGAGACCAATTTACTAAAATAGACACAATTCCATCAGGTAAACAGACACCTGATTACTCAACTAGACATAATTCCATCAGGTAAACAGACCCCATTACTCCATTTGACACAATTCCATCAGGTAAATGGACACCTCATTACTCCAGGAGACACAATTCCATCAGGTAAATGGAGACCTCGTTACTTTACTAGACATAATTCCATCAGGTAAACAGACCCCATTACTCCAAGAGACACAGTTCCATCAGGTAAATGAAGACCCCATTACCCCAAGAGGCACAATTCCATCCGGTAAATGGAGACCTCGTTACTTTACTAGACATAATTCCATCAGGTAAACAGACCTCATTACTCCAAGAGACTCAATTCCATCAGGTAAATGGAGACCTCGTTACTTTACTAGACATAATTCCATCAGGTAAACAGACATCATTATTTCAAAAGAAAAAACTGCTTCAGAAACCCGTTAGAGACACAATGCCTTCATGTAAACAGATACCTCCTTACTCCAACAGACACGATTCATTCAATATACACAGACCTACATTACATGATGAGTGCAGACAAGACCTCCTTACTATAAGAGGCACAATTCCTTCACGTAAACAGAGTTCTCCTTACTCCAAGAGACACAATTCCTTCATGTAAACAGTGTCCTATTCACTATAAGAGACACAATTCCTTCGTGTAAACAGAGACCTCCTTAATCTAGGAGACACAATTCCGTCACATAATCAGAGACCTCCTTACTCTAAGAGACACAATTCCTTCATGTAAACAGAGACCTCCTCACTATAAGAGACACAATTCCTTCACGTAAACAGAGACCTCCTTACTCCAAGAGACACAATTCCTTCATGTAAACAGAGACCTCCTTACTCCAAGAGACACAATTCCTTCACGTAAACAAAGTTCCCTTTACTCTAAGAGATACAACTCCTTCATGTAAACAGTCCTCCTCACTCTAAGAGACACAATTCCTTCGTGTAAACAGAGACCTCCTTAATCTAAGAGACACAATTCCGTCACATAATCAGAGACCTCCTTACTCTAAGAGACACAATTCCTTCATGTAAACAGAGTTCTCTTTATTCTAAGAGACACAATTCCTTCACGTAAATGGAGACGTACAATGCATGTTTCGTGAAGACAGAGACCACATTACTCCTCATTATTGTGTTACGTAAACACACATTTTCATGAAACCATGAGTGCATTAAGTGATGCTCGTGATATGTAATGTGCGGAAATAAATACTCAAGGCACGCTACCCAGTTGGAGATTCTGGGTTAGAACTGATCCACAGCAGCCTATGCATGTCAATGCAGGTGACTAAACCGATTGAGTGGCCAATTTCGACGGCTGGCTTGAGTGACTTTGTATCCGTAGGTGTGACTGCTTGCTCATAATAATCAATCGCTGGATTAGCCGGTCCAGAGTCGATTGTTTTCACTGTGATACATGTAGACAATTACAGCTATGACGCTGTACAACAAACAACAATCATATAGACAGGTAGTCAGGTGACAATGTATATTCACGGGTATATGCTCTCACTGAGGTCCAGGAATACTGAACTGATGTACAAAAGAAAGTACCCACATGATACTCTGGAATTATCCATCTTTTTAAGCGACGTGCATCTACGTATGTGTGAGTGCGTGCGTGTGTGCGTGTGTGCGTGTGGGTACTAGACCGGATTTATGCCGATGTGCTGGTGGTGGATCACTGAGACACTATGTCACAGTTTACCATAGAAACTCCACAAAGAAACACTAAACACACTATCCTGACTCCACCACAATCTGTCGTCATCTAATCATATTAATGCCCCACACCAGCCAAGGTAACAACAAGTATCAGTTTAACGTCACACGGTATACTGTATAAAGGGATCTTAACTCAGGCTTTTCGTTCTCAGGACAGACGCTCCGCAGGACTGCAGTGGAGGTCATATGAAAACAGTATCTCGTTAACTACCACACAGAGATCCAGACCCTGTACATGTTTTACACAGACTGTGTTGTTTGTTACGTGACCTATACCAGTGTCTAGATTGCACAGCATGTGTCGTGTTCTGGGAATACGCCTTTATAATTTCATATGACACGGGTCATACACACCAATCTGACTCCACACTGGTAAATTCAATGACAATATTATCGCGAGATGAATCTGCTTTTGCGTGTAAGAGCCTACAGCAAGAGGCTTGCTCAGAACACTGCGTCACCTAGATATGTATATCATACAACATTATTAACAATCTACTGTGATAAGACAAATGTTACAGTTTTTGAAAAATGCATATATTGGGGCCTAATCAAACTTCTTTTTTAAGTCGCGTCAAGACATATTTCTCAAGTAGTAAAGTCTAATATAACAATTAATTTCTCAGAACAATTCCATATTATAACATAACATGAGAACGAGAATGTGGTTTAGTAGACTGTTCCCCTAGATTTATCCCCCCACCTGTAAACGTGCCAGAGGGGCCTTCATAGCTCCGTCTATCTGCCTGAGATTCCTGACAATAGTCTACGATGGCCTGTTTGAGAGAACACAGATACACACTTCTTTACCTGGTCTGACAAAGGTAATACATAATCACAACTATTCCCGGGTACTATGGGCGTACATACCTCTCCGCCTGCTTGAGGTACTGGTATCAAGAGAAGGGAAGTAAGATCCACTGAAGACACAACCTTCTTCTGTAAGGCGTAGGGTTCCCGGATCACCTGTCGGTTTCGTCCCCAGTTCAAACTAGCTCCTCTCTCGAAACATCCACAAACCTCTAGCAAATGCTACAAGTTTGTCCTTCCTTGATTGTAACGGTGAACACTGCTCATATGAATCTTGGAAAACACAGACGGACGAACGGACAGTGCTGTATCGTTACCGTTAGATTGCTGAGCACCCGAAGCAGCCTGCAGTACTTATTGGGCGATCCTGGCACCGGTGTTTGGTTTCGTGACGTCAGACGCGCAGTAGCGCGAGCCAGGCACGCGCCCTGCAATGGTGAAGTCGGACCTTGCGGTAGCTCTCCCCTATCTGTCTCAGTGCATCTCAATGGATTCCTCTGTAACCGCTCAGGTTGTCTATCACCATTAAATGACGTCGGTCATGTGAGTGGTGGTGGCGGGTTGCTGTCGTCGCCGCGAGACTGATGAAAAAAAGGGCGAGTGTCCTCAGCGTGTGATACAGCCGGCGTCCGTGAAATGTTGACGCATAAATGACATCCTCATTAACGACATATCATGATATCGACTATATTTACGTCTTCCAGTGTGTGTGTGTGCGGCTACGAGAATGTATGCACAAGGATACAGGGCACTAGCTTGCTATGTATAATAGCCGAGTGTAGTAGCCGAGTGGGGAAGGTGTTCGTTCTTCAAATCTAAGGTCCAAGTTCGATTCCCAGGATGGATGATGTAACAGTTGTGACGTCCACTTTTGGTGATTCTGCCAAAAGGCTAGACGTTACGTAAAACCATTTCTCGTTCACTCACTCACTCTGTGGAAATCATGATGTCAGAGGGAACCATTTCTGGACGTCTATCGGATGAAAATGTGTCCGATCGCACCACTTGCTTGACTTACAAGAATCAGGCATGGCGCCGAACAAGCGAATCCTCTGAATCCCTCACCCTACAGACAGAAAAAACATGAATCCAATCTTACTGTTGAAATCTAAGCAAACAAGATAATTCACAGCGTTGATACTACCTCAGCCCATGTCTAAGGGATATTTTATATGGTACATTTAATGCGGCAGTTCCGGGTAAGAAATGCACCCACCATCTTAATACAAGCACTCGTGTCATTGCGCGGATTAAAGATTTTAAAAAACTATAGAAAATTTGAGTTGACCCCCGACATGAAATGCTTCACAGTCATGATCCGTTGACTCTGAAGCATTTCGAGTCGGGGGTCATCTAAAAATACATGTTTTAATTATTTTTTCTTCGCAAAGTCATCCTCGCATCCTACCCTTGTCGTTTGAGCAGACTTTGTTGGTTGGATGGATGGGCCCGGGTTGGTACGACGGTTGGGTTGTTGCTCATGATCTCAATCACCGGATTATCTGGCCCAAGTTCACGTCAGCGGTCTCTATGCTGAAATACAATGTGTCGTGAGTTGGCTAGACAAAGCAAACATGAAGTCGAGCAGAGATAATACGCATTGTCTACATTCCGCCCTGCAGATAACGGCATTCGGAGTATTTAAGGAAACATGTTGACCTGACTGGTTCAAAAAGCTAGCACTTACATTTTTATGCTCCAGCGACAGATGCAAAGTTTGCTGTTTGTCCGGCACATGGTCACTATTAAGAAGACGGTGGGGTAGCCTACTCGTTATGTGGTCACGCTGAAGACTGGGTCCATTGTTTACATGGTTGCAAGTCTATTTCGTGTTTCACGCCTTGACACACTCACTCACTCATGATAATAATGCACTTTATCCCCCAACTGATGTATTCTCACAGCCCTGCATTAGGCTGCATAAAAATCTCTCTCTTTCTCTCTCTCTCTCTCTCTCTCTCTCTCTCTGAGAAATTCAGCTTGGGAAGTTTAGTTCGAGTTAATGAGTTGTTTATTCAGTCAGACTCGTTCTTACAGACACTCATTCTTATAAAGGACAAATGGATGATCGGGCAATAAAAACAAATGACAATAAAAACTTACGAGTACAAATAAAAGTGACGCGCCGATGCCCGAGAAACATTTCACTTTTTTATTTAGCCTTACTACCATTCTCAGCTCCCTGGGATGTGGACAATTCAGGTTACAGTCACAGTACCATCTCATCTTTCCGTGTACCCTTTCAATACTTGTTGAACGGTTTCCTTGCCAACGGAGACCCAGCGTCATAAACGTCGCTCCAAAAGCTGCCATCATTCAAGCTTTGTAAACATGGTAACTTATAATTACATAAATACTCGCCGCAAACCAACGACCTGTGATGCGTACGCTTTGTACAGGGAAGTGAGTGAGTGATTAAGGTACACATCAGCAGCTATTTACGGAGCGTCCTGTGCAGCGTCGAGCTAGCTTCCCGCATGACGCTGGCATGCACTTATGAAACTGGGTCTAGATTTTCGAATCTCTCTTAGCGCTAAGATAGTCGTAACTGCCAGACATTAACATTAACTTACGACTATCTTAGCGCTAAGAGAGATTCGAAACTCTAGCCCCTAGAGTACATTTCAAAGTGATTTTAACCCACGCTTCAGTATCCCTTCGTATCGCATTGGAAGCAGGAGACCGTTCATAATTTATGGACAGGAGGTTGAATCATCAAACCCCACCAACCCAGCCCAACCCAAGCTCCCACCCCAATCCCCAGCCATAAATTATGAAAGGTTCCTAGGAAAGTCCGTTTATTCAGCACTTATTATCTGCATCTTCCTGGGATTTTTATCGAACCAGGCTGGCAGGTCGTCATATGACTGGAATACAGTGACGTGAAACCAATCTCAACCAATGTGATGGACAGATGCAGGCTGACGGTTGACCTCCCAGGTGTTTTTACAAGAGATATGTAAACGTTCATTTGTTTGAACACGAGGGCTGTCCCAATGATGCAGGTGACACATGAAGTACGTGAATTCACATGTGATGAACATATTTGTAGATGCAAGTCATCGGAGAGTCAAATCGAAGCGTTGATAAAATTCTGCAGCAATGAACTAGCAAAGTAGAGTTATCCCCCTTCCTTCAGCTGTCGCCGGTGCTTGCGGTTACACAAAAATTAAATATTCTCCCACTGACTCCTATGGTAAAGTAATATTTTTAAAAAATTAACTAAGATATCAACAGCTATTACATGTACATGTGTACACAGTCTGGCCTTAAAGGAAAAAAAACCCCATAAAGTATGAACATTCACTCAACTTCCGAGTACAGGAAGACAAACGTGCCAAGCCTAGTACCGCACCGTGTTAGCTGCTTGAAAATACCCGTGGTTCCATTCTGCATAAGTCATCATGTAAAAAGTGACAGTACAAAATATGAAAAATGGTAGTTTTAAGTACTGTATGGATGTACATTTTATAAAACACAACATTTTTACACAAAATCAGCCAATCACAGCTGTCAGATGATTCAATTTGCATTGAAGCCTTGTTAAAATGCGGATTCTAGTTTGGAGTAGTGTGACACATGAATAATTACTTTCATCTTCTCCCTTCTTGTCTTAAAGTTTGTTTTGCTGCCAGTGTTTATGGAATCCAGGTTTAAAACAGGTCTCAGGGAACACTCACTGCTCAATGCACCAAATACATCGGGTAGTCATCTGATGTGGTTGATTGTATGTCACCGTACCCCGACAGCATGGGTCGGTACTCATAATATCGATCACTGGATGGTCAGGCTGGTTTACATTCATATCTGACCCAGATATGTGGTTGGAATACTGTTACGTGAGCGCTAAACCAGACACGCGATCGAACAATATGTGGAACATATCATATGACAAGGTATTTGCGGCGTAAACCTGTATACATTCATTCACAAGACGTCAAGTGACACAGGTTTTTAATATTTATACACAAAGGAGTGCAGAAAAAAGCAACACCTATGTAAATTGGTTTCAAAGGTTTCCTTTTTTATTCATGTTTATCTCAACCCCAACAAACATTATCACCAAAAAACAACGGAATGCGTAATGATAACTTGAAAATTAACAATTTCAAACATATATACATCCTTTCGTCAAGGATTAATACAATTTACCTATGGAAAACAGTACCCAATTCTAACGATGTCCCGCTACAGACATATCAGTAATGCTAAGAGGATGTAATTAGGGGCAGTTAGGGACATTTACATTGTGTTGATATCAGTTCAGATCCTACTTAACAGTTGGAATACGGTCAAGAAAACATTGAACTACTTGAGTTACATACAGATCACAGATAGCTCCTGCAGTGTGCATTTCAATACATTCGTTGTCACCTAATTCGATACAGTGAAAAAACTATTGCACGGAAAAGTGTACCGATTTATTTGCAACACGTCATATAAATATTACAAAAATAACCTGCTGTTCTATTAGGGTCGTTGTCAAGGAGACGCAAAACAAAATCATCTTATACATCTCTCATACTCATGAAAATACAAGGCATTTGAATGACATCAGTTATCAAAATATGGTTGCATAAGTACATGATTACTCTGTAAGTTAGGGATTCTGACAGAACTGGCGCACCGATACTAAAGGGACAGCAGTCTCGGCATTCGTAACTACTCGTGTCATTCCGGCAAGCTTGTAGGTCACGGAAAGAGACGAGTAGTTACGAATGCACTCTTGGATGCCTTGTGTCTCTCAAATCTCAATCCTAAAAATGACCCTGCTGTGGGCGTGTTATGAAAATAGACAAAAAGCAGTATACAGTATTTCTAAGTATCGATACATATATAAGTACGTATGTCACATCACTATACGCGTCAAACGTATTTTACGTCAATTTCGCTCGGGAGTTTCCCATGTGGCCAGACAGACGAACACGTTGATAACCAGTTTGTGTTTTACATGTGCCGTCTGATTAATTTGTACACGTTTTTTTTTTGCAATCACAATAACATGTTTTAGCAAAGCCTCGTGAATGTTAATTTGAAATTCATAATCAAACAAAACAAAAATAAATGCATATTTACGAGTATGGTGTATCAAAAATTGGGATTCAGGGCTTTATAGGAGAAACGGAACGGATTCCAGTAATTCTGATGCGATGACGTCACGTACAGGAAAGAACGTCCCATTCCATTAAGCAGCAACTGTAGAAGGCTGACAAGGGTTAGTAAGCGGTTACCTACAAAACACAATATAGCTGGACATTTACAAGTGTGAAGGGGGTGGTTAAAATTGAGCCGGGTAGGAGAATTGGCGTTGTTATAACTTAATGGCAAAGCGAATGGGTCATAGTTATATTTACAATATTTAGTGTCTGTATAGCGACAGTTTCATTGGTGCCTTCGGTCACAGTAATATTTCTCATGTATGTGGTTTGGGTGGGGAGAGGAGGGGAGGGGAGGGTCAAAGGAATGTAGTGGTGGAGGGGGGGGGGGTGAGGGGGGCGGAGGACATAAAAATGTAACATATCAGCAGAATATGATTCAGACCGTAGATGTACAGAGACGGAAGTCAGCTAAGGGGTCAAAAACGCTTGCGCTATCTATATCCGGTAAGTCGGGTTGTCGATGCCGAGTTTGACCTCCACGTCACCTGTGTCCAGAGGGGTGTGATCTTCCTCTGGCACAGCTTCCTCCTTCTTCTCCGGGATGGTTTCGTTCTCGTACACTGGGGGCTTCTCCTTGTAGGCCGGGGGCATGGCAACTCCCCCTAGCGTATAGATGGCATTCTCGTAGGTTGGCGGTGGCGGGACAGCTGCCGTGGGTTCAGGGACCCGGTGACGTCGGCGACAACACAGGACGACGACGATGGCGATGACAACAAGGAGGAGCAGTAGTGCAATGCCACTTCCGATATACATGTAACGTTTTTCCCTGGCGGCGTGGTCATGGTGTTGGTGGATGAGAGGGACTGAATAAGAAAACGAAGAATTGCCAGAGTCGAGAAATCAATGATATCGGTCCAACGTTTACATTCGCCAAATGACCGAAGTGCACAGACTCACAATCATACAGTCAGCCCGCTCATTTTTACCATCTGATCACCATTTGGTTCCGAGATGGGAGATGGCTACGGAATCGGATCCGCATCCAAAGTCCGGAATCCGGATTGAAAAAGGATGACAGTATGGGTATATATTTAGTAGGAATACAAACTGGAAATATACACCTTTCTGGCTGTGTTTCTTACCGGACTCAGTGACCTTGACAAAGAAGTGGCAACGAGCGATGTTTCCTTCATAGTCTTCGGAGACGAATACAATAGGGTGCTCTCCCTTCTTGAAGAGTTCTCCGGACTTATGGCGGGAGGTTGGTGGACGGACGAGGCCGACGTTGTCCACAGCTTGGGGCATGTCCCATGTGGCCTGTCCCTCTTTGGTGAGGTACACGTCCGGCGGGCAGTAGGTAAAATTAGGCGCGTGCGTGTCTGGGAAAGCAACATGACACGGTAACGACATGTGCTAAAACGGTCGCTGAAAGATTGTAATCTCTAGGTACCAATAAAACACGTTACCATCGAATAACCAGTTTTTGTCCTGTATGTTTAACCCACCATTAAAACGGGTGTATGCATTGTTAAACGTGAGTTTAGTTTCTTCTTATATTTTGAAGGATTGACAGCCTGTATTCATGAACATCCATTTTGACGTAAATCAAAATAATTTCCAGAAATGTTGCTGTGGTGATCATACCAGAATTGATTATTTACAGACCGCCATCATAAAGCGAGTCTGCCTCAAAGTTCATGAACCCTATTATTTTCTTCATGCCTACGGCTCCGTGCAATGTTAAAGCCATAAATGAAGCAAGTCTTGATTTCTCCTAGGATTTCCCAACTCATTGAGGCTCATTTTCAATTCAAATTGGTTATTTGTTGCTTCCAAAATCATACACATTCAGAGACTGTCTTAGTATACCATTAACTTGAACGTTGCTGAATCTGGCGTTTAACAAGAAACAAACAAACAAACAAACCATACCCCTGATCCTAACATGGAACTCGCATCGGGCAAAGTTCCCCCTGTAGTCTCGGGACGATGTAGCGATGACCGTGTCGAAGTTCTGCTCGCCAATGCCAGCTTTGAACACTGTCTTGGACATTTGAACCTCGAGCACAACGCCCTTGTGATCATGTGCCTTTAGTTCCACAGGAAGGTGCGCCTCGTTCTTGTCGTGAGCAACATCAATGGTGATGAGCAACTTAGGGCAGTTTAAGAACGTGGGCTCTGTGAAACAATCAAATTATGTGGTTTGTAAGAAACGGTGTTGTCTAAGATTTGCCTGAAGAGAAACAAATTCGGTTGTAATGAATGATGTCCTTATATTAAGATAAGTTTGACATTCGGTAAAGACGTTGGATGGGATGCGGGTAACTGGTTGGGGTGAGGGTTGGGGGTTGGGGGTGAGGGGTTGGGGTTGAGGGGTTGGGGTTGGGGTTGGGAGTTGGGGGTTGGGGGTTGGGGGTTGGGGTTGGGGTGGGTGGTTTGTGCGTGGACATGTGCTTGATAAGGATTAACAGTCTCAAAACTGTATAAATATCATACTGTAAAGGTAATTTCGAAATTATTCACGACAAAAAGTACTATAGCCAGTTGTTTATAATCTTACATTCATTTGGCTTTTGGCATTTTTTTTTACAAAAAACTTTCAACTAAAGGGAAATAAGAACCTAACATCAAGACCTATTAAAGCCTTACAATGCTGAGCACAAGCTGTCACTTACCCTTATACAGATCAGGCTTGACTGGTGCAGGATCTGTGAAACAACAATACATGTATATGAAATACAGTTAAAACTGAATTGTGATGGAAATGTTTACTAGCTCGGACATGGTTAGGCTAGGTTTAAGGCGGGCGTGATATTAATAAATGGACATAATATGTTAGTGGGGCTGTACGGAAACACCGGTGACGGGTGTAAAGGTGTTTATAATATCTAACGTACTTCAATATGCATTATCTATATAATTATAAGTGTTTAAAAGCACACGACATCAGTTATACATGCAGGTGTACACGCGGCGTCAAATATACATGAAGGTGTACACCGGTACACCGACATCAAACATACATACAGATGTACACACGACGTCAAACATACATGCAGGAGTAAACACGACGTCAAATATATATGCAGGTATTTACATACAGGTAGACATACACACAACGTCAAATATATTATGCAAGTGTATGTATACACGACGTCAAACATACATGCAAGTGTACACCTATGTCAGATATACATACGAGTGTACACCTATGTCAAATATACATGCGAGTGTACAACTGATCAAAGAACATTAACATATTAATGGCTGTTTAGCTGAAGGGCATCGTTTTACGTTGATGTTTTCTTCAGCGTCGTGACAAGCTGTTCAAAGCACAACAAACACACAGAGCTACACACAAATATCAGCAGCACCATCTACTCCATGGACATGCACAGTGAAGACGCTACTGAAGCGGCACAGTCATCATAACATCGACAAACAACGATGTTGTTACCAGAGAAGAAGGTATGGTCCTCGGTAGTTGAGGATGTCGTGGGCACCGTCGTCAATAGCGACGTTGTTACATTAGGAGCTTTAGTAGAGAAATATTGGTGTGAATTATTGCCTTGATTGATTGTTTGTTTGTTCATGTGATTTTCAGGATTTTATCTTTTAAAAAATGTCGACGTTCCAGAATTTGACAAGAGATGACACGTCAACGATGAAAACATTGTTACACAATGTGTTTTTCTTTTCTTTTTTCTTTAAAGAAATAATAGTAATGAAAAAAGAAAAACATGCATGCTTAACGATTTCAAATGCACGTGCTTTTGCATCTGCGACTGGAAAAGAACTTGGTCTTCATGGGGTCCACCCAGAATATCAAAGGTCCCTATCCTTGGTGACCAGCTCGAACCATGATTTGGCTATGATATATATCTGAACTCCGGTTACAGATCATATAGCAATTATGAGGTTAGTGTTGTTAAACGGGTTCAAGGCGACATTATTCTGTGTAGTCTACTCGAAAGAGCACCAGATTCAATCATATTGCCATACGCAATTCTGACATGGTGTACCAGACTTACCAACATAAAGGGTTCGATTATTCTTTAAGTTCGTTGAGAAGTTAGTACCGCGTTAGCGTATATATGGATATTCTTGAATCGGAAAAACCGCGAGTGACAGCATGAGCACAGGATCATGCAGTCATGGTGCGTTGGCGTACATTCATCCAGGGACGAAAACCGCCTAAAAGACACTTTTTACGACAAACAGGGGTGGCCCAGTGGTTAAAGTGTCAGCACGTCGAGCCAAAGACTCAGGTTCGATTCCCTACATGGGTATAATGTGTGAGATCTGCTATGGACCCTCGGCTGGAAGTTTGATAAAAGAGGTCAAACACACTCACTCACTCACTCACTCACTCATCACGACCAACTTGTGGCAGTAGCTACAAAATTTGGGCATGCTGCCGTTGTACAAAACAAGCTTAGCGTTAAGACTATGTTTAGGTATGAGGGTGAAGCGAAAATCGCATCGTACAACTCTACCTTTAATCCCCCATACGCACATTTATTCTGATTTATCCAAACAAAGAAATCTTAGTCCAGTGTAAAAAATATTGATTGTGAATTTGAATTACGTGGTAATCATGATTTTCGTATTTAAGATATGTACGATCGAAGAGTTCCGTACCTGCGCAGTACTCGCAACATTGGGATGGGTCCTGTTTGATTTCTTTGCAGTTCTCCACGGGGGGACAACTCTGACGTTGGCATTTGGCACCACCATAAGGCTTACTGGGGTCAGGGGTTATGCATGTGCACACGTCACACGCCGTGGGATAGAAAATGTCGCCGATCTTGTAGTTGTGTCCTAGATAGGGGCACGTGTAGTTGGCGGGGTGGGTACACAACCGGCCGCATCCGTTACTGCAGCACTTCTGCTTCAACGGGCATTCCGAGTCTACTTCACATGACACTGCGCATGTGCCGACGGTAGTTGGGGTCAAGGGCGGACAATCGCCTTCTTTCTCCGGCTCGGGGACACCTGTGGATTAAACGTCTGTTATTTACAGTGAAACCATGACATGTGGGCTCTCCAACTTATTGAAAGAATCAAAAGGTAAATAACACACTAATATCTTCAGAAATAAAGTATATATCTATACTTGAGTAACTCAAATATGTACAATGTGCTTCAAAATTGACCCTAAATACTTACGTCGCTCACAATTCCTTCCCATGTAACCATGGATACAAGAGCATCTGGCCTCTCCTTCCTCAGCAACACAATGTCCGTAACTTCCGCAGCCATTTTCACAGACAGCTGCAGACATAAAGGTGAGATTGTAAATGCAGTTTTACGCCACATTTCCTTATGTTCTGCTTTTATCGCTACGCGTTTAAATACGTCAAGTTTTGTGGTTTGGGATCATTTTTATTAAATTTTTCCATACAAATTCCATACAAAAATGAGCTTTAAATACAACACAATTCCAAGGATGCAAACGAGTGTCTAGACATAATCAATTAACACCAGCCAGGTGACAAAATGTAACCATCTACTTCTTACAGAAATAATTAAGTATTTGGTTCCCTGGTCTTTTCTCTTGTATCTCCACTATTTGGACCATAGTCTGTCTCACAGTCCCTCAACTACATTGTTTTACCAACTATCCTCCCTGCAACGCTGAAGCCATACTGAAGTCGAGATTTCCTCAGGCTCTGAATCTCTAGTCTCCGTGAGGCTCCTTTGTGGGCTAGTTTGTTACTGTTAAAGTTATACCTATTCAGAGACTAAGCGCTAATCTATGCCGACCCGTGAAAAGTCAGTATCGCTGACCTTTTTGACACCGGGTTAAATAGGTCTTCAACAACCCATTGTTCAAATCAGTAGGTGTTGCTCGCTGACTTACATAATGCAATTAATCGCATTCCAGTTTGGCATGTTCGATGCTTACAGGACGTTCTAGATAGTGCACAAGTTCGTTAGTTTAAATCACAATTCCTGGTTAGCACAATGACAGCAAGGTGCCCCTTTCTCCAGTGCTAAAGTCCTAAATGAAGCAACTCCAGATTCCGCCCGGATCTGAATCTCCATTCTCACTGGGGCTCCTTTTGAATTTATAAGGAACTGTACGTGTCTATCAAATTGATATACATTCAGAGACTAACCTTTAGTCTATGTGTCCCCATGTAAGACTGACGTGTTTAGATTGTCCATTTTATGGAGGCTATCGCTAGATTTTCACGGAATACGGAATAGACAGGTGTCGGATTAGACAATATTTAATAATCATAATATCGCTGTCAAATATAATGCTGGTTTTGACAGTGTGTTGGATTAGACAGGTTCTTATGAAGGTTCTTTATCTAGGTACAACATTAGAGCAAGGCTAGTGGCAGTGAGGGTAATGTGATCAATCCTTCACATGCTTTGATGAGGAGTTTGTACTCACGGTTCTCGCATCGTGTTCCGTTGAAGTGGTCTGAGCACATGCAGCGTGGGCGTCCTTCAATGACGTCACACATGCCGTCGTTCATACACTCCAGATCACATTTAACTGAAGAAGAAACAAAGACACATCACACATCATTGAGTCAAACTGTTTGCGTCACTGTTATTAAAGGGAGGCTGGATATCTCACCTTCTTCACATCTTTTGCCTGTGTACATAGCGAGGCATTCACATCTTGGACCCGAGTCGTCCTCTACGGCCGTGCCTCCGTTCATACACTCGATAGCAGGCTTAGGGTCGACACCTGCAACAGCAACGTCGTCAACGTTAGTATTACCATCATCATGAACTTGAACACACGTCAACATCGACATGGACGCAGACATGGGCATCTGCATGAACAATGACAACGACATGAACATCAACGTCGAGAACACCCTACTGGCATCGTCATGAGTTGCCATGAACATCGACATCAACAACGACATTGCCATGAACATCGACATCAACAACGACATTGCCATGAACATCGACATCAACAACGACATTGCCATGAACATCGACATCAACAACGACATTGCCATGAACATTGACATCAACAATGACATTGCCATGAACATCGACATCAACAACGACATTGCCATGAACATCGACATCAACAACGACATTGCCATGAACATCGACATCAACAACGACATTGCCATGAACATTGACATCAACAATGACATTGCCATGAATATCGACATCAACAACGACATTGCCATGAACATTGACATCAACAATGACATTGCCATGAACATCGACATCAACAATGACATTGCCACGAATATCGACATCAACAACGACATTGCCATGAACATTGACATCAACAATGACATTGCCATGAACATCGACATCAACAATGACATTGCCATGAACATTGACATCAACAATGACATTGCCATGAACATCGACATCAACAACGACATTGCCATGAACATTGACATCAACAACGACATTGCCATGAACATTGACATCAACAATGACATTGCCATGAACATCGACATCAACAACGACATTGCCATGAACATTGACATCAACAATGACATTGCCATGAATATCGAGATCAACAACGACATTGCCATGAACATCGACATCCACAACATTGCCATGAATATTGACATCAACAATGACATTGCCACGAATATCGACATCAACAATGACATTGCCATGAACATCGACATCAAAAATGAGATTGCCATGAGCATCGACATTAACAACGACATTGCCATGAACATCGACATCAACAATGACATTGCCACGAATATCGACATCAACAATGACATTGCCATGAACATCGACATCAACAATGACATTGCCATGAACATCGACATCAACAATGACATTGCCATGAACATCGACATCAACAATGACATTGCCATGAACATCCACAGCAGTGGTGCGCAGCTTAGTCCTGTCATACAGACCCTGAAGCAAACGTATCCAAGTGTGACCATACAAGTCTAGAAAAATGTTCATTTCAGCGTCTAGTTGTTATTCTATGCGTAGCCCTATTTGTCGAAAATCAGGACATGTACAGTCAAGCAAAATCATTTAACAAGATGACTTAAGTCTTCGTTGCAAGAAACTAGTACAGCGTATTGCTTGTGATGTTTAACAAGTAAAGAAGCTCATTTTACAACTCACGGATGGAGCAGGTTTTCAGAACCTCGTCAAACTTCCATCCTGGACAGCAGCCTATGTAACAGCGAAACATGATGCACGTGTACGTCTCCGTCCTCTCACACCACTTTATGTTAGAGAACCGACGTCGGTAGCGACTGCAACATCACGCAAGGAAACAATACATACTTCCCATCAAAGGTTTAGATTTACTTGAGTAAATATCGCAACTTACTTTGGCAATTGTTCTAAATTAATTTTCCAAAATACTCCATGATGTTTTAAAACACTTTTTACACATAAACTGATCTATTGCCAAACTCGAGTTCAGTAAATTATAGAAATCAGTGAAAATTGGGGAAATCGTAACAAAACATTACACCAACACGCAGCTGTTAACATCCACGATAATTATGTGCACATGCCTTTCAGCAATTTGATGCAAACTCAGGGGCGGATATACCTTTTTGAGAAGGGTGAGTGGGTTGGGGGTGCACACTATTGAGAAAAAATTGTGTGTGCACACTTCATTTTGACGAGAGTTTCAATGGGTGGGGGGCTGGTGGGTGTGGAGAATGTGCAACTCAGAGAAACTTACAATCTCCAGAAGTTGGCATACAGGTCGACCGCATTGTCATCTTGTCCCTCCTCCTCTTCCTCCTGACTCTCCTCCGACTGCTGCTGGTTCGGACATGGATAGAACACTGTTCGGTTGCACTTGTCGACCTTAGTCTCAGTGTACTTACATCGATAGTCAGGACCTTTGCGGCGCCCTCTGTAAGAGTGAGTGAGTGGGTTTAGTTTTAGCAATATTCCAGCAATATTGGGGTGACACCAAAAATGTTGTGCCGGATGTCCGGATTCGAACCCAGGTCTTCGGTGTGACGAGAGAACGATTTATAGGAGGTCTGCTTTACATTGTCTAGATTTCTTCACTTTTAAGTTATTGTTTAGGGTCTAATACTTTATAATGAAATGTAAGCAAATTTACATGAATCTTCATTTCACAGACTGTATATTTCAAGACGCCATTTGGATACAGGGTTAGTACTGGGCCCCGACAACCCGTGGTGGACGATTGAAACTCCCAAAGGAATCAGACGATTAGGCTCGGTGTCCTGGTTATCCTGCGTCTGTCGGGGGTCGTTGTTTGCAGCTTCGGTCACTGGATTGTCTGCTTTAGATCTGATTTTTCACAGCCAGTCCTGATATCGTTGAACTGTTGCTGGGTGTGACGTTAATAAACAAATACCAAATTGTGTAATTCTAATTACGTTGTGTGACCAGCCATTTGGGGCGTTAACTACATTCACATTGAAGACAGGTGACACAGGTGACCTGTCTTTTAATGCTTCAGTGTACCTCCCAGACAAACGCGCTCGAGCAAGCACGCACGCGCGCACGCAAAACACACACACACACACACACACACACACACACACGCCTGAGGAAGCATAACTGACCATTTTCTGATGTACAACTATTTATTGTCACACAAATCTCACCTGGATACTAGAGAGAGATCACGTAACAGCAGCCCTCAAACATATATCACTCCTCCCAAGAAAACATTTAAATTTCTAAAAGTATCCGGAAAACAACAGTTATCTTATCCAGTATCTCTGTAAACGCCGAGGCATCGTCTTGTAAATTTACTGAAGCATTATGATTGAGCATTCGCGATTTGTAGCATGTATTACTACAAAGTTTCCGTAGGTCAACCGTGGCACAGTTCGATTTTAACTCGGGTGGCAGTTGAAGGTAATGAATATGTCACTAGTTACAAAGACATATCTTTTTGCTTCTATAACCTCTACCAGAGTCCTGTGATAGAGACAGAAACCAGTCCAGCTTTGATCAATCACACCTATTCGCCTGTACATAGCTGATGACATATATTTTGCCGGGGCTGCCACTAGACTGGGTCGTTACGTGAATAGCTATGCACAGGTGCACGTTTTGTCTGTCACGCCTTTCAAGCTAAGGGGTCACGTGCAACAGCACAATTTCACCGAGGGGTACAAGTGACAAGGCAACAAAGCCCCAGACGCTGAACGAATCATTTTCTTCCATAGTTTTGGCCACATTCGAATACTTCACGTGTTCATTTCTGGAACGTCAAAGTATACCATTATACTTAACTTGTTACGACAAAATTGTGTTAAGCATTTTATGATCACGTTTTGTTAACAGCATTTACCTTTGTATGTGGTTTTCTTTCCTTTCATACAAAAGGGGAAGAAGATCACAGGAACGTCGCGGACGCCACTGTCACCGTTGTCACGACGTTGTCCACACGAGAGTCTAATTACAGACGCGTGCAAACCATGGGAGCAGGTTACACCAACTGTTCTACAAAGCGAACCATTTCAGGGTCCGCGGGAAAGGTCCAGATATATACATATCAGCCAAAACTAAAATAAGGATCGTTTGATTGTTTGATCGGAAATCTAAGAGTCATTGATTAAGTAAACGAATCGGCGCCACGTATTGTAAGTTACTTGTTGTTGCTATGGCTTGTCATGCTTCTCATCACCTGGTTGCAGTCACTTAAGTTTGATAATGGGGTAAAAATCTTCATTGAAATGTCGTTTTATGCACCAAACAAATATTTCTCATTCCATTGTAGAAGATCACAAATATTCTAGGGAGTACAAATACATAAATCAGTTATTGGTATCGATATAAATGAAACCCCGTCATTAAAACTACTCATTTCAACATTTAATTACCTTAAAGTACACAATTCTTTCCCGCGAACGAAATTTCAACTCCGTGAAGTAAGGTATGCCTGTGTGAGGTGCAATAGAATTTACGTACATTTCCGGGCTAAATTGTCTTGTTTGCATGTTTGTCTAAACATGAAATCGTGACAATTGTTGTGAAAAAAGAAAGCTTTATGTTTTCTCAATCTTGAAATTTTAACGCGAAAACGTTTTTAACCCGAAGGATTCCGAATGCTATTTTCCGGACGACCGCCTCCGAGTGATGCACACGCCACAACAGTGAGTAAACAGTCGCTGCAAAGTGTGTCAGCCTGCTGAAACATTAGCTAATAGGAACCGTCATCAGAAAATCCAAAGCCTATATGCTGCAGGTCATATATCTAAGTTTCGTACAGATTTTGTTTGTTGGGAGACCAGTGTCAGCGACTGGGGAATTTGTAAGTTCCGCCAAACCCTAAACAGTAGCTGTTGTCTGATTGATTAAATCCGTTCGACCAGGGACACGATATGGGCTTCACTTTTGTACCCATGTTGGAATCTAACCCGGGTCTTCAGCGTGACTAGCGAACGCGTTAACCACTAGACTACTCCACCGCCCACCATGACAGGCGTATACAAGCACTGTTGTCGATGTTCTTGTATATAGGTAGAGATCTACCCGTCACGTTTCAGCTTTCACCCTCTAGCACAATTGATAAAGCCTTCACATACATACGAATTTGCATATTTCCACAGATTATCAATAAATTCTCTGTTACGTATAAAGCCATGTATATATATGTTAAGGCTCAGTGAAGCGTAACTAACACGCAAGTCGACCGTAACCTATTAAAGGGGATCACAAACAGGCTATCCAGGGCTGTACAATTGACAATGTGTTGCTTGTTGTTGACGGCTGGAAAGCAACAGTATCTCTTTTAGGATTTGATAGATAATCAATGTTTTAAACCTTCATACTACTTAATATGAGAATTAGTGAGTATGGTTATACGTCGCTTATAGCAATATTCCAGTAATATCACCGAAGAGAACACCAGAAATGGGCATACTACCCGTGTGGGGAATCGAACCCGGGTCTTCGGTGTGACAAGTGAACGCTTTAACCACGCGGCTACTCCACCGCTGCTTAATAGGGCATCCTAGAAGTGGCATTGTTGCGTTCCAGCATTATTGCGTTGTCATACTCACAAACACAAGCAAAGGGGCCAGATTTACCGAAGTGCGACAATGCGACAATGGCTGTCCTAGGACTCCATAGCTTAGGGTTTCGTAAAAGCCGTTTGTGTGTGTTAGCCTCATGTAAATGTGCAATATTTGACACCAGCAGTATAAACACACGGGACACTACATAATCTCATACATACAGCAAGACAGCTGGGTTTGGTCCTGTATCAGTCGATGTTCACGTGTAACGTCTTTATGTAATATGCATAAAAACATGTACTTCTACGGAAATCTATTTTACCGACTGTTTAAACAGCATACACAACAACCTGTGTGGGACACATGAATTGGTCACGCCCTGTTTGTGTTGCTAAGATCCAGGTCTACTCAGACCTCCTCCATACATCTATCACGTACAGTGTTCAGGGTATTGTAGTTGGGTCTCGCTTTACGAGATCACCTGACTGTTGTATAAGACGGACGGGTAGGTATATCCCTGCCCGTAAGGGCATGACAAACATATCTCAGTGATGGAGGATGGTTGAAGTGGAGGCTACAACCATCACTACAGCTGAAAGTCAAACAGATTGACGGCATTAACTTTTCAAACAGAAACCGGTGCAGACTGAGGAACTTAACGTAGGATTAAGGTTGACAAACAGCTTGTCTCTAACTTGAACATATATCCTACAGTAAGAAACAGTTCCTAAATTATGATCATAATAAGAAATGAAACGGAGCCCAAAGACCTTCTTCACATCCTGAAACTGTGGAAATCTAGAGAGTGACCACATATTCTAGACTTGCATGGGCTTCCTTGGATATACTTGTATCAGGGTCTGTATAACGGACTAAGGTTGGTGGGGACATAGGGTGAGGGTTATCATTATAACGATTGAGGGTTATAGCATGACGGAGCTGGACTGTATTGCCACAGGTACTTGTTTATAAAGAGTGAGTCCTTTAATATACTGGACAAAATTAGTTAGGGATATTTTTGTTTTAATGACTGGTATTTTATCAGTGTGCCAATGAATAAACACATCATTAATCATAATTTCAAAATTTACAAATTTTCCCAACTGTTTTTGTCCAGTATATAAGAAATTGAGGGTTAAAATGTGGGGTTAATGAAATTTTAGACCTAAACATGTTAAACAGAACTGATTTTACAGATTTGCGGATAACCGTCATCTCATGGAGACATTTTGTTTGTAGCTATCGTCCTATCTTGCATACAATATTACACATAATAGGATTTCTATAGCCAGTGAGCTTTACAACAGACTCAGTTTAACAACTCGTTCATATTCGTTATATTAACCAATAGTTAAGGACGCACCAGGAAGTCTCTTGAATATAACAACTCGCCGATACCTCTGTCATACCGTTTTGAATTGGGAGTAAGGCATCTAGGGCACCCTCTTTTTTGTAACTTGCCAGGATTAAGTGACTGGGATTACCCTTCACTGGGCAGCGTGACATAGCAGATTCGGCGCTGGGCCTTCATTTCTCTAAATAATATCACGAGGGTTTTCAGTACCCATGTTCTCAGTGAAGCGGCGACCTCTGATTATCTTTAAGGCGCCTAGTCACTGGAGCAGAAATAGTCATTATCATATCGTGACGAACGGTGACTTGCAACTACAGCAGCAGCAGGCAACGTGAGAAAAATGAACCCTTTCCCAAACCCCCACCCTGCACTAACGCACAAACACAGACTTTTTTAAATCTGACAATCATCCTTTGGTACAGAAACTGTCCAGTTGAACGAAAATTGTATTATCCCTGTTTTAGTTGTACATTAATATCACATTCATGTGTATTGTGTATAAGCCATAATGTCACTTTGTATTGATAAAAATGTATGCATGTTTTCACATCCGTTTGTACGATTTACGAGAGTAATATCCTGTTCTGTTCTTAAGCACCTGTGAAGACCCGGGTTACAATTAGCCTTTGGCAACCCTTACTTTTCGCAAGAGGCGACTAACAGTATCATGTGGTTCGGGTCGCTGTCTTCACGGGATGACACATGTAACTGTATCCGAATTGATCGATGCTCATGATGTTGATCACGGGATTGTTTTGTCCAAACTGTAGACCAATATAGCTGACTGCAGCGTTAAACAAGGAACACATTTTCTTTAGTCCGGCAGTTTAGTGCGCTGTTGCATTTTTTAAGATATGTTGCTACCCTATAGCACACAGGGTAGAAGAACATTGTTTCTTGAACTTTACAAAGCGTTTCATCTTTGGACATCGCAGAAGTGAGTGAGTGAGTGAGTATTTAACGTCACATCGACAGTATTGCAGCCATATCGTGACGACATCGTAGGAGGAATATCACACCATAACGAATATATTGGGAAACATACATGAAAGGTTTGTTCCGAATCGATAACACTACCGCAACATTTCTAGAAGACAAACATGTAAACTTCAGCATATTCCCTGCAGACCTTATTCATTCGGAAAATATCGTTAATGTTCGGAGAATGGCATTTTACATATTGAACCAACTGGTAATTGATTCGAGATACAAAATTGTGTCCGGTAATTCCGGACCACGAGAAATGTGTACATGGATATACAAAGATACATTGAAATTCTCAAGGCAATATTTATCCCAACAGTGCGTGGAACCTTGATCACAAATACAGGGAGGCAATCAACATGAAAAAAAAAACAACAGATGGTTTGAACAATTAGAGATAGCATTTCAAGGGGACGCAACTCTTTTAGCTTCGCCTGAATCCGGGGTGTATTGATAAACCACTCCTGCAGCCGAAATAAGTGAAACAGCGTCACCAGGAAGGAAGACGACTTTCGATACGGATATGCTTTTGCATATTGCATATTAGTCATCTAATCACAGCTGTGACCTGTGACGTAAGCCGTAAGGTTATCACGATTTGAACTCGACAGACAACATACAATACGGCCCGAATGTTTGACCTACTTTGTATACAGGAGCTAATGATTTTCTACTCGCATGTCGTTACAATGGTTTGTTTGTGTCGTTTTAGTCAATGTACGTTTTCTCCTGCCTACTCAGAAGCTATCATATTGGAATTGAGCCAGTATGGTTTGAATACTACCCTAGTGATACTATGCGGGCGCCACCAGAATGATGCCTTGACACTTGGTACCCTAATGCTTTAACTGGATGGTTGATTGGTTGATCGTTTAACGTCACACTCATCAATTTTCCACCGGTCTGTAAATCATTGAGTATGGACCAGACAATTCAGTGACCAACAGTTTAACCTAGGCAGGTGGGTTATAGTGCTGCTGTGAAACAACTGTCATATACATGCTGCGTGTAAACATGGTTTGGAGCAATCCTGTAAGTCTCAGACGTTTACTATTCGTGAAACCCAGTGTGATGGTTATGCAGTCATCGATTCGAACTCACTGTCATTGTTTGGGGTAACTCTGGTCGGTTTTTGGCTATAAATAATTGACTATAATAATGTCTGTATATATTTGAGTTTGGACCAGACAATCCAGTGTTCAACGTAATGAAAATCACTCCACGCCGCTGGGATACGATGGCATATGTCAGCCAAGTCAGCGAGCCCAACCACCGGATCCTGTTAGTCGCCTCTAACGAAAAGCATGGGTTGCTTAAGATCACTTCTTACCCGGATCTTCACGGGTAGGTCTGCGTAGAGACCTGTATATGTAGACGACTAGGTGACGTACCTCAGTACGTTCTAATTTGGCCTCTTTACAAAGAGAAAACTCAGTTTTACAATAATTCCTGTTACCACGACAACATTTCTGGACTGCTGTCCATCTTTAACAACCAACCTCACAGTTACCCTTTATACGAGAATACAATGAAGTAAAATCAGTGCGCATTCCAGAACGTGACTCTAGTGCCATGTTAGTCGTGTTTCTTTTTAAGGTATCGAGTATCACTATTGCGGATCTAGACGGGGTACGATTAGGTCGTGACACAACCGCCGTCATAAAAAGCATTTGTATAACGAAACAGTTCACATGCGCCGAGAGCGCCATGTTGTATTGTACCTATGTATTGTCACGTCATAACACATTGAAATAAACAGCTCCACTGAATTTCTGCATGAGCCATACAATAACGTGTGTGTGACTAAGCTACGAAAGCGGAAACACGAATCCCACAGAGTTGGCATTTAGTTTAAAGGCACAATATCATACCACACTTCATAATAATGCACTTTCAAGCCTACTATCAGCCCTCAGAGAAACTACCATTAAATATGCTCTGAATACACAATTACGCCTATATAATGTATACGACGAAAGTATTACGTATTTAGATTAGAGTATTAAATAGAGGGTTCAAATGAATTAATGCGCCGTAAGACTCTCGCACCCTCTACCGGCAGAACATTATTTCAAGCGAATCACATAGAGTTATGTCCCTTGAAGCGCTCTATACGAATGTATCCTACTCATGCGCAGAGTTTGTGTTTGAATCCAGTGCGGCAAACATTGACAACACCATATGCGACAGGTTTCGATGTACAGAGCCACTTTTTACATTCCGTATGTGGAAAGTGTTCTCTGTTAGGAGGTTGTTCACCACGATGTCTCAATTATCGATCTCAGGCAAGTGTTAGTGACAATAAATCTTTTATTTCGTCAATAGGAAGCTTAAGTGAGTGCAACAGCCTCAATATAATAATATTGCATATATATAGGCAAAATACTGTCGAAAATGTGTGGTATTTTCCTTTGACGCACAGGGCCTAGTTTTTCGAAGCTCTCTTAGCGCTAAGATAGTCGTAAGTGCCATTCATTAACATTATCTTACGACAATCTTAGCGCTAAGAGAGATTCGAAACACTAGGCCCAGGCATACGCTACCGCATTGGATGAAAGCATTGGTAAACATTCAGGAAAATTCGTTACTCATTCTTATCCACAGCACTGTTTAATAACAGCTGACGTTATTTAACAAAATACCGAAATAGTCTTTAAATTATGATTCAGTACTGATAACTAAAGTGTCCAAACAATACACCCAAGTCCTGTTAACATGCACTTTGGAGTTTTGTATTATACGAGTACACTACAATGAATGATAGCCCGTCGGGTGTGTTTCATCAAAGTGAATATACGTGTGTTTTGATAATAAGCTGTGATAACTGAACCATTGTTATATTTTCGGGGATAATAAAGGATTAAATTTCAAAGAGAAAGTTACGTAAAAATACAACTGGACTATAGTGGGTTTTTTTCGTTTTGCCTGAGTGTGTTGAAAGGAAGCCAGTCTACCATACTCAGCAGATGTGATCAGTTACATAAAGCTAATTCAGATTATTTACGATTAAGATTAACGTTCATTGTGTGGTTTCATCCACTGAAAAAAACACCATTGATACAACTGCCGATTGAAAAGATAGCATCAGCTGACTGAACAATTATTTGATATAGATATATGCTTAAAACAGTTGTCTGGTACAAACATACAGCCAGTATTCCTTTTATTACTGATAATTAGGCTTTTCTTTGTGTACAGTTTGACACTTTACATTCCGGGAACCGTTACACATATAACATTGACATAAATGCAGGTAGATATGAATGGAAATGTGTTTCACTTCCAAGCCTAAGGAGCTAGAAGCTTAAACCATATATGTGCACATTCAAAACAAAGATACAAGTGTTTCACAGACAAGTGAATTGTAAACTTGGTACACTGATTTTGCATTTTATGTAATTGAAAATGCTAGAGCCGTTGTACCATTAGACTATAAGATACTAACATAAGTCATTTTCTAAAGAAAATCCAACTTATGACAAATAAACTGAGGGATATAATAAAGTTAGCTCCGTATGTTGTATATCTACATACTTGGTAATATGTCGATGTAAACATGGACATGTTGATGTAGGTGGGGATATGTAGCCTCAATAATGTTTCCATGTCTGCATTTACCGACTTAATTATTAAATGGAATCTGCTACACATAGCTAGTTCTAAAATGTCAGTTGAAAGCTAACCCTTGTCAATGATTTCCGTCGCCATGGTAATGGAGATATGTACACGTGTCAGCGATTCTACTCATCATGTAAAAAGGTTTGCTACAAGACTATCATTCATGAGACTGACTGAAATGTTTAGGAATAAAGAGCAATTGTCTACATGTATATTCGACATGTTGCGTTTTAGTATGGCCAGAAACCACTTATTATATAAAGAAGGGAAAGACATACATACATGTATAATGCAAACAACCTACAATTTGAATGTATTTCATTTTCGACCTGACTGGCTTTCTTGGAGTTCGTTAGTAAAGAAACCACACCAGCTGTATGGATAACTCTCTTTACATAGAAGCTGTGACAGAAATACTCGTTTGTCTTCTTAATGTCGTATCTTGTCAGCAAACCGGTTCATATATAAGAGTGTAATTTCGGATCCCGCACATACAGCTATAAATGCAACTAAAAATATCAACACCGCATTTCATATCGGAAAATTTGTCAATAATTTTGAACTTTCTTTTTGAGACAATCTATCAGTGTATCGGCGAACAGAACAGTTTATAATGACTGGCTACTATACATCTAACGTGGGCTGAACATCAGAGCATATGTACGGCGATTTCAACAAAATTATAAGGTTAACCTATACATAATGTTCGTTGTATCTGGAATGACGAGTTAACCTGCTATATTTGTCCGTGTACCCGTAATTACAAAACTATTCTAGTTATATTTCCAAATAAGTTTTCCTCAGAAACTTGAGTCGAATCTCCTGGAACATGATCTTCTCATGTCATTACGCAAAGTTTTTGTAGGATCCTGTTGTGGGTTGAAAATTCGATCTCGCATTGTAACAGAAGACTTAAATGCGTTGTTTGTTTGTTGTATTTCCCTGCACTCATCAATATCCTAGCTCTATGGTCGCAGTCTGTAATTTCGTGTCTGGACCAGACAATCCAGTGATTACGAGCATCGATCTACGCAATCGGGTACGATCACATGTGTTAACCAAATCAGCGAGTCTGTCCACCCAATTCCATTAGTCGTATTTTATGACAAGCATGGGTTACTGAAAATCATTTCCAACAGGGATCTTCACAGGTCGTAAATACAAAAGCATAAGTTGTCAGTTGTGATCTTTATGACACAAACTCCACGTCTATCATGGTGCGTAGCCGCGCGTGTTTCGCACAGGTGGATTAAATCTGGGTCATCTGCTTGGGTGACCGCTTGTTGACGCGAGATCGGCGAGGCGTGGCAAACACAACATATCTGCCCGACACTAGCCATCAAAGTCACGTTGTATCATCACGTGTGTATCAAGTCAAAAAATACCCGGATTCGAGCACAACCAATCACAGCTGACGGCACACTCTGCTTTCACGTGGTATCATACTGTAGGGAAACATGACGTAACCTATGTGGTCGATTAATAGAAGCATATTCAGTTACGGTGCAATAGAAATATATTATCAAGTGTCTAAACACGCGAAAAAACAAGGGCCAGTGGAACAGCTCTAGTTTCCTATCATCGCACAGGTAAACGATAGATATTTCCGGACCTGGACGATGATTATACGTGATCTCACCGATTATACGTTTGAAAGTGAGTGGGTGAGTGAGTGAGTGAGTGAGTTTAGTTTTACGCCGCACTCAACAATATTCCAGCTATGTGGCGGCGGTCTGTAAATAATCGAGTCTGGACCAGACAATCCAGTGATCAACAACATGAGCATCGATCTGGGCAAGTGGGAACCAAGTCAGCGAGCCTGACCACCCGTTAGTCACCTCTTACCACCACAAGCTGAGTCGCCTTTTACAGCAAGCATGGGTTGCTGAAGGCCTATTCTACCCAGGACCATCACGGGTCACTTTTGAAGTTATAAAGTGTATAATGCATTAGATATAACCACAAAATAAAGCCGTGAATACGTTACTATGCCGAAAAGTATTTATTTATTTATTTATTTATTTATTTATTTATTTATTTATTTATTTATTTATTTATTTATTTATTTATTTATTTTATTTTATTTTTTTTATTTATTATATATTTCAGGTTTAGCTAACATCAGGTATATGAGTTATTTTCTTTTGTCCGTCAGTGTTATTTTTATCCCACAGTTTTATTGTGTTTTATCCATATCTTAGGTGGCCTTTCCGATGATATTTTCAAGGATGGAAAAGACTTTTTCCTGGTCATGTGACTTAAATTATCAAAACCGTACGAATGCTCGTTTGGGTTTTTAACATTTCTTTTAACATATCCCAGGTGAGTGAGAGTCAGGATGCATGGTTGCCCTGACGACGTCCTTGATGGAAGGAGATCTTTGAGATCTGATGTGCCGTAGTGGATTAAAGTTTAATCATATGTATTGATTGTGTAGGCATAGGATAACAAAACTACGTGCACTACGTGTATGTTCTGGGATATGTAGTTAATACAAGAGCAAGGGTAGACTGTCAGATTCATTAAGCGGTTATGTCATAAAAAATAATAATAATAATCCAGAGATGATGACATGGAACTTCATCTTCGTTAACCAGAACAAACGTTGATCTGTTTCAGTCAACCCAACATGCTCCTACTGTCCTCAATCCCAAGACGTTCTTCCTTTGAAACATGTGATCTTGTCTCTATCTACAACCCGTCCCCTTAAATTCTGCGCCATCCTGCCCTTCGACATCAGTTCCATCTGTATAAATTCTACATCTTACCCCGTTGATCCCGTCTTTCCCTGCCCGATTCCCCGCCAGCATTTTCTTGGTTTATTTACGTTGTGTTATAACACCCGCTTTCTTACCACAACCATGTCAGACAAAGCGATACGGCGACAAAGAGGAAGAACCTGATATCCTGTTGTATAAGCTTGGATTGCCTTGGGGTGGATCATATACCCGGGAATGGTTGCAACATTGCCACATGCTTCACATACTTTCACATTTTAGTTCGACCTAAACATATGATTTGGCAGTAACAATATATATCATAACCGCAAAGACAGTTTTAACACGTTCTTGATACTGGTTGATGTGAAAGAGAAACTGGGTCGCATTTTATTGCATTTGGCATTTTAGAGAAATATACATCCTGATTCGATAAATGATCCTGAGCCGACGTGTTGATACTGAAATCTGTGGAATATTCACTACAGGGACAATGGCGCCTGCTTTGTGTCCGTGTAGTAGAATCGACTTACATTGTGTGTGTTTTTTATGTTGTTGTGAATATGACCAATATAAATCAATATGACAATCAACACGTGCACCATTTCATTCAAATGAAAGCAGTTGGTCTTGTGCGTATATACTCAGATCAATAAATATGTATTCATTCTTATCATAGTGCGTAATTCGTCAGGATAACACTCCGAGGACCCCAGTGTTCTGTTTTATTTCTTGAAATACAGAAATATGTGTTCAGAGCGTTTAAACGACAAAATCTGTTTATTTCATACCCAGTGGATTTAAGTTCATACGGGCACCTCGATGGAGACAGAAAATCGGTGTTACTCACCCTTCGACAGACACGAACATAAGGAGGACGACGACAACAACGACAGTCAACGAAACCGCCATAGTTCCCAAGCGCTGGCCCACCATACTTTGTACACTGCTGCTCCGCTGGGTATGAGGCGCGCTTCTACCTGAACAGGTATACCTACCTGTGGTTGTCACGTGACCAGTCTCGCTCTTTAATCCAGGCGTATTTTGTTTCCTGGTACGTTCACACAGGCTGTACAGTTCACTCAAAGGCCCTTTTATGAGCGTGTTTTTCACCTGATTTGGAGATGTATGGTTGCAATTCCGTTCGGTAAGTTGTCACCTGTGATTTGCACGTTCAGTTTGGTGGGGATATGGATATGCTACACAAGGTGCTCTTGGAATATGGAATAGTAGGTGCTATCAAGGGTGATGAATGAGATGTGTTTCGGAGAATCATGATATTGCTGATGAGTGGGAGACGTATGAACTAAGTGTTGTATATAGGAGTATAGAGTATACAGTATATAGTGGTGGAAATGAGGAAGATATAGGATGTGCCATAGATACGGAATTGAGACTGATACAGGAGGTGCCATAGAAGCCGAAATCAAGAATATATAGGAGTGCTATAAAGGATGGTAATGGCACAGGGGTGGTATATATGTAGAGGTACTGCCTATGGTGCAAGGGTGGTAAGTGTTGGTGGTAGTGATGATGGTACATGGGAAGTGTATGTTGGTGGTATTGACTATGGTACAGGGGTGGTACATGGTGGTGGTACTGATGATGGTACAGGAGTGGTACATGTTGGTGGTACTGATGATGGCACAGGAGTGGTACATGTTGGTGGTACTCACTATGGTACAGGAGTGGTACATGTTGGTGGTACTGATGATGGTACAGGAGTGGTACATGTTGGTGGTACTGACTATGGTACAGGAGTGGTATATGTTGGTGGTACTGATGATGGTACAGGGGTGGTATATGTTAGTATCACTGTTGTAATTTGCATGTATTTGACAATTATCTAGTGAATGTCTCAAGGAGATCCTGTGCATGTGTGTAGCTGCACCGTTGCGTAAACATGTCAGTTGAGTTGAGTTTTACGTCGCATCGCATGTAAGGACGAGACAAGTCTCCATACACTGACATTTTGGTAAACCTGAAAGGAATGGTGCCAAACCTAACGTCAGGTAAACATCAGTTTCTTATGTACTTACAGGTCTGACCTTAAAACCTGTGCAGGGTGGGAACTAGCTCTTATATAAAGCCAACCGGGTCATGGGTGGTCGCCTCCATTTGTACAAAACAATGGCTCTTGACGGAAGTCCAGCAAAAGTGACCTTGAACTCGGACATGGTCGTTAAGTATGGAAGTATGGTCTTGGCTCAATGAGCACTAAAACACTAAGGCCGGGTATTCAATGCGGGTGGACGCACAGATGTCCGTCAGTGTGAGAATATCGGCGGCCTTAGACCCCGTTCTATACACCCGGACAGTTTCAAAGACACTGCCTGAATCAGCGGAGTTTAACTGCTCTAAGACGGAGATGTATAATGTGGCTATGAAACACTGTGGCAACAAACGTGGATAGGCGTGGATTGAGGCTTGGTAGGACTACTTAAAAAGCACTCTTTAGTTGTGCCTTAAATGACCGGAGTGATGGCTGGAGCTTCAGTTCCTCTAGCAGTTTGTACTGCAGTGTTGGAGCAATGTATCCATGCTAAATAGTCGTCAGTCGTGTGTGTGTGTGTCTCTGTGTGTGTGTGTGTGCGTGCGTGCGTGTGTGTGTGTGAGAGAGAGACCCATTTTGTTTTTAGAATTTAGGGAGACATCTATATTGCACAGAAGTATTGGGGGTTGGGGAGTGGAGTGTAAACAGCAATTTTGTTACAAGAAATATATATTTATATAACGCTTAAAAATGATGTTATGCATGTTGTTTTAAGATTGTCGATAACTCTGGAGTCACATTAATGCACGAAAGCGAGTGCAGACACCTGGACATCAATGTCAGGTTGGGGGGTCCCCCAAAATCATCATCTCCCCTCTCCCCACCTCCTACCCAGCTCACACACACTTCACAAAACCCCCGATAGTCATAAATAATAAAATGGTCCCTAATTTTAATCCCACGTCTGGAAGCACAGTTCATGTGTTATGTGCTATATATAGAGCTTGTTGTGATATGAAAAGGTTACACAATGGTATCACAGGCGTTGAGCCATTGCGGTTCCCCAGCTCGTGACGCGTGATTGACGGTAGCTAATTTGGCATCACAATTCATGGTCTAGACAGCGCATGCGCCTTGCGTTACGCGATGACGGTGCAAAACTATTGTTAAAAACAACCAAGTCGCGACGACATGAAATATGGCTTTTTATCGACTTTGTTCGAATTGGGTATCACTGAATGTGTGTCAATCCAATACCCACGGTCGTCTGGCAGTAAATCTTTCTGTATATCATGAATGAGCTATGTCTATGTTAAATTGTCGTATGATATGTAACAGAATGGAACCAAAGATCGAGACCTGTACAAGTAGTTGCTCATGTAGTGTTTTATTCTTTATCCCTTTTTTCCCTTTTGGTACAAGATCTGTATGCGACAGACTTACTTCATCTTTCTTGTAGTTAGTTCATCACTGGTCGTCACGATCTAGTCCATGTTCTGTATCACTGGAGTACAGAATACAAAATACAGCTATCAAAGTACCACGGAGCGTTCAATGCTTTGTTTTACATGCCGTATTCACGTGCACTGTGGGACAGAAGCAGTACCGTGACGACCTCGTTTCAGGACAGTTGAATGCGACAGGAACACGTTCGGCGGCCACGTGATCTGAACCTATCTGCACCCTATGTGGCGATAGTGACAAATCACAAATGTTGTAAACAGATTTGTATGCATTAGGGAAATGGTTAAGACTTTTGAAGTTCAAAATAACCAGATTACCGGAAAAACATTCATAACTACACATGTATGCCAAGGAAACAATTCCATACTACGGTGACATAGCTATTACAACATAGCACTATATAAGATTATATTGAACACAATACTACATGACGTAAAATGCCTTCTATGACCACAAAACTACGTGACGTAACATGCCTACTGTGGACACAATACTACATGACGTAACATACCTACTCTGAACACAATACCGTAGTGTTATATCATTACAGAGCTACTATGAACACAATGTCGCTTTACATGACTCCGTATGTCAGTAGCCCGACCCAGTCGATGACTACTAATTAGGTTAGACTTGATTCAGCCTGAATTTTGCCAGTATGAGTCAAGGCAAGGCAGCATCCGAAATAACAGCGTGAGATCCAGCCTCGGTTTCTCGGCACCAACCCACACAACACTGTGTTGATGTGCAATATTCCACAAACTATGGGTATATATTAGTCTGTTACTGGCATACAGCAAGATCATCAAATAATAATTTTTTGTCGGTTTTCACAATCCTAGAACAATGGTGATGTTCAAGTGAAGGCATTGGAGATGATAACATGTCAGAATCAGACATGTGAATGCACACATAAACCGAAAAAATACAATACCACTAACTTTGTATTCCCACATCAAAAAGTATACATTCAATCTTATATATATACACTCATGATATTATATATCTTATTATATATTGACACTCATGATGTCCCCGCAACGTCAAATACGTCGTTTGATGTCACAGCCATTGCGGAGATGCATCAGTATGCTTGAAACGGAGCCTAGATTTTCGAAGCTGTCTTAGCGCTAAGATAGACGTGAGTGCCATACACTAACATTAATTCATGACGATCTTAGAGCTAAGATAGACGTGAGTGCCATACATTAATATTAACTCATGACGATCTTAGAGCTAAGATAGACGTGAGTGCCATACACTAACATTAACTCATGACGATCTTAGCGCTAAGTGAGCTTCGAAAATCTAGGCCCAGGTTTCTCACAACGTGCGAATATCACGAACGTCAACCAAAGCATTCTGAACAGAGCATGGTACCGGCATCGAAGTGTTGGTACTGCAGCACAACGGTGGAGATGATGACATCTAAACGACACGACATCTAAATCACCGTTCAGGCACGACGTCACCCTTTCTGGACAGCCGTCCGAAACAATGTCTTCCGGCGTTAGCGTATCCACCCAGATAATACGGAATCGTCTTCATGCTGCTGGCCTGAACTCAAGGAGTTCATGTGTTGGTCTCCCACTGACCGTACATCACAGGCGGACCCGGGAACGTTTGACTTGGTTCACAATCATATAACTTGGACATATGACGACCGGGTCCCAGTTCTCTTTACTGAGGACTTAACTGACGGAAGGGAGCGGGTAAGGAGAGGTGAACGGGAAACGTTTATCGATGGTAACATTGGCAAACACGGCCGTTATGGGGGAGGATCTACCATAGCCCTGGGAGGAATCAGCAGAAACTAAAAAACAGATCTGCATGTCATTGGGAGGTGCACGATGACGGGCCTTTGGTACAGGGATGGAATCCTCTATGTGTACCTGAGAACCTACGGTGGTTTCGTTGGTCCACAGTTCATCTTGATGGACGATAACCTGTACCCATCGTGCAAGGATGATAACACACTTTCTGTGGAACACGAAACAATTGTTCGTATTGAATGGCTCGCTCGCCGGACCTAACCCCTGTGGAGCACGTGTAGAATATCCTGCAGATTGCCATTTCCAGACTACAGGCACATCCCGGTACTCAAAAAGAACTCGGAAATGCCCTGGTCGAAGAATTGAAAAACCTTTCAATGGCGAGTATCCGAGTTCTTACTGACAGCGTAAACCGTCGATACCAAGCTGTCACTCGGGAATGGGAAATCACACACGCACACACACACACACACACACGCACACACGCACGCACGCACGCACATATACACACACGCACATACGCACAGAGAGAGAAATAGAGAGAGAGACACACACAGACACACACACACACGCACACACACACATACACACGCGCGCGCACGCGGATGATTAAAACAAGGGCATACAACGCTGGATCTACATGTACTTGACAAAGGTCGGTGTTTATACTTGATACTCTCCATGAACAACGTGATGCATTTTTTAAAATGTAAACGTAAGTAGAGTGAGTCATCCCTTTGCCGTGTCCTGAATACTACCCTGTAACAATACCCGGGGTCATTATGTCGAAGTATTCAGGCATAACAACGACGTTTATCTCACGAAGCAGCCTTTCATAAGCATAGAGTATGTCACAATCAGCTGTACATGAAACCCATAAACATTTATATCTCTAAAGTGTGAAATGTCCCACGTATGAATTCCTTTAAAATTTTTCGATTTTAAAAGTGCAAGCATCCCGGAAGTATCCTTTTTAAGGGTTGCGTCCCTTTGCGGTTCCAGAGTCCGACCTTATTCCATGGTAGATGAACACCTGTACTCATGTTGTTGTTTGTTTTACTGAAATGATGGTGATCAAAATCACGACGGGGACAACAGGAATGTACTCGGGGGAATCGAGCACGGTTAATCGGGGTGATGAGCGAAAGCTTTAACCACTAGGTTATCTCACTGTGGGGTGAACCGGGCTTCGAACCCTCAGTCACAGGTTCCCGTCAACCCAAGGAACAATTCTTAACAGCGAATTACCATCCACGTCTCAGCTAGGTACTAAAATGTGGAATCGACGGTTGAAAACGTGACTAGTTTTTAATTGGTAAACAAAATCCCAAAATCCAAAGGAAGTTTCAGATCTATCTTTCCAAATCCTCGTTCAAAGAGTGCAGGGAACAACATAATACACGTCTTCATAAAAACTCCATCGCCTGTTCAACAAGGACAAAGGGTAAACAAAAAATTGTTTGTGATAACAGCGTATCCTGTTCATGTCTCAAGTTACACGCTACGCCGAACACCTATGTAGGATGGGTAGCTGTTTCAACAGCCTTGTATACAATGATCTGTAACTAGTGCTACTGGTGACCAAACACTACATTGGTCATCCATTGTGGCTACTAGTAGCCATTAGGAGCCACACCATACACAGCCAGCCATGCCTGCTGACACATGTATGTGCTCTATGGACACATACTCCTGTCTTGATTGTGTGGCTATGTTTCTGCAGACTGGTATTTGTATCCAAGAGCACAGGTTCCAAGTCACATGCTGAAGTTGATCTTGAGAGTCCTTGGATGGGTGACCACGTGAATCTGCTTGACTCCTGTGAGCTTTGAATACCTTATACCTGCCTCACAACGAAGAACACGGCACCATACATGTGTTTTTAACTATTCTTAGTTATATCGCAATAACGTCTATGAGTATAAGGATCTGATATTATGTGTACGTAATTCTACGTATGTATGTATGTATGTATGTATGTATGTATGTATGTATGTATGTATGTATGTATGTATGTATGTATGTATGTATGTATGTATGTATGTATGTGTGTATGTGTGTGTGTGTGTGTGTGGTTGTGTGTGTGGTTGTGTGTGTGTGTGTGTGTGTGTGTGTGTGTGTGTGTGTGTGTGTGTGTGTGTGTGTGTGTGTTGTCTCGCCTACAGCAAGTATGTTTTGTTCCATAATGTCTGTGTTCTGCAAGCTGTGAATGAGTACCTGGTATGTCACAAGGCAGCATCACTGTTAACCTTACAGGCAGCTTGGATTGACGTGCATACTGATCCGCTGACCCAGGTAATATGGTAAACGCTTTGAGCATACACCTTAAGTTTAGTTGGAGGTTAACGCAATATGGCACACACACAAGGATATGTCCTTTGTATCCTCCCGACAAATATAGGAAATGATGAATTATTAGTGGACGTGTAATGACAATATACATCTAAAAAATCTTCGGTTGTGTAGATTAATACCCGGGATGTCTGTCTTAGTGTGGCTTTCATAACATAATATTGCCCTTGGTACTACGGGTGACTATTGAGGAGAAAACAACTATTCCGATAACAATAGTAACTATAATTACTCTAATTTCACCTTGAATTGTCTCATTTGAAGTCATTTCCCAAATTAACATATAGTTTATATGAAATGAAAACAAGTTGAAATACTTTCAATCTCTTTTAATAGCTTACAAGAAATTTAAAATCCAGATCTAGTAAACAGTTAAAACATAAACATGTTGTTCTTCACAATTTCAAACTCGTCTTTCAGAGTCACATGACGGGTATCCTTCCAAACGCAGATGCGTTAAGACAACACTCCTTGATATGTAGGCTGTACCCTTGATTTAGAAAAATGGTATCACCCATGTAACGAGTTCTGGCAATGAAGCAAGTGATCCAATAAGAATAATATTTCACCAGAAACATGGCATACATATTCTAAAGATTTATTAAATCCTGTATCACCTGATGATTGTGACCAGAAGTGGGATGCTTATATCGGAAACTAATTAGCGAGTATAGTTATGAACATTGTAGATTGTGTAAATAATAACTGTCTTAGGACACAACAACTGCAGAAATTAGAAAATTAACGACATGATTGCACCCTGCTTTGCTTTATTGTTTTCACTAATAGTGAGTAAAGGTTATTTCCCCAGATGGGGAGATCCTGGCCCAATTAATTAGTATACTATTTTTATCTGTGTTTTAGGAGGTCTGTCTTATGGGAGTGAATCGCATGCCGTGTTTGCCGCCATGTTTGTTTAGGAGATAGGAGGGGGATAACTCTAAACAGAGTGAACGAATCTGGTATTTCATGTATCTTGCGCAGCGCATTTATCAACGGAAGTCGATTACTAAACTATAGCACATATGCGTACTATCAGAGACCATATAATATTATATTATCTATTATATGGTCTCTGGTACTATCAATGCTTCCATAGTTTTTTGGTTTCTGCCATCGATAAATCGCTATCAGAGACTCAGCAATTGAAACCCATCAATAGTCCGATGCGTCGTTACAGCACTGATTGGTAGTGCCCGTTATTCCGCCTAAAGACCTGTCCAATGATGAACTGGGTCTCTAGCAAAGTCACTGCACCCTAGAACATACCATAGATACTGCACTGGGAACATGACAGGGCATCCCAGTCCATTGTACACATGTCCCCTCTACAGAGATAAGGACAAAGGGATAACCTAGTGGTTAATGCATTTGTTGCAACACCAGTCGCTGACAGATAAACTGTACCTTTGGATCTGCCAAGTATTTGGGTAATTTTGGATAGTCATGGACTGAAATATATCCTTAATTTCAGTTTTGATCTGCGAAAAAGACTGAATAACATTCACCTAACATAACATGTACATATGTAACATGTTTTCAATCAAACAGCTTCTCAGCACACAATAAAAACATTTTTCAGCATACATTATCACAGTTTTGTGGTTGGCAGTGCCGCACAACCGTTGATTAGTGGATAGCTTCGTAAATCCAAATACTGGTTGGCGTATGAGTTAAATATTATCCGAGTAATCGGTAATCTCGATTCCACCGCGGTGGAAAAGACATGAATTGATCACTTAGTACAAATATATAGGAACACTTCCACGCAACAAATGTGGCAGGGGAGCTAACTCACGCGGTCCTGTTGGCGACCCGATCCATTAGCCACATCGTTCATCTTGACGGCGACACTCTTTCTGGAGGTTTGGATGTCTATTAGTCGTAATAAAAACATTCCTGAAGTTATTTACAGATTTTGTGGGCGCAGTTCTCACTATCGATTATGTATTGACTGTTTGGTTCATGAGTCTCATCAACGTAGGTTGATATCCTGACAAACAACGATGTTGTTCGAGCTGCAACCCAGGTCGACCGAGTGTTGTTTGTCAAGATCAGATATGAACAATGTTGATTTGGTCCACGTCAGGGAGACCGTTTGAAGATTTGTAAGTGTAACCGACAATAAGTTCGGGAGTAAATATGAAGTTACATCTGGAAGTATTAATATTAGAGACGAATATTAACCAATTGTAGCGACAGTTTGACTATACGCGTGGGACCGTGGTACAATTGGACGCCATCTTTATTCGTTTCGTTCAGAGGTTGGATCAACTGTCAAAGTTACCAGACGCGAAAGGATGAAGGATGGTTAAATGAACATGGAGTCGGAACATGGAGTCAATTCATTTAACGGTAGTTGGGACACTCAGTGGTGCATTAATACAGCTATTTTTACTCCCAACAGATATTGCCAATCACTGTATGCCCCCTCCATCTTTTCTCCTCATGACGTCACTCACTAACAGCTATCGTCTATCATCGTATGCCTTCATCATATATTTTCCTGATGACGTCACTCGCTAACAGCTACAGAAGGTATTTTGACTTAGCTCTGAGTATCTGTTCTAAGCAATTTAACATATGACTTTAGAGGTTTGGAATCCCGAAAATATCAATGAAGTCACATTAAGTAAAATTCATCGTTGTGACCAAATGACGACAAAGAGAAGATCATCAACAAGAACAACACCACCAACAACAATATTAGCAACAACATCAACAACATAAACAAGATCCGTCACGTATCAGGTGAACAAATAATGGCATGGCTTCTGACGTTTGTTTATTTGAATCTCAACTATTGTTCACCCTCGATGAAATGGACCAGATCATATCTGCACCTCACCTGCTTTAACTGGCTTTAGTCATCGTTTATTGTTCAGCACGAAGCCCTCCTGAGATTCCTGCTTTAAGTGGCGAGTACTAAAATACATTTCTGAAGATATATACGGATTTTATGGCTGCAGTTCAGACTATTGATTCTTGGGCGTCTGGAACAAGATAATCTGTTTTTACGGAAGCTTGAACGACATACATATAACAAGGACGATATTGTCAAGGTTACAATCTAGCTGTCTTAGTGGGAAATATGTATTACTGTATAATCATCTCAGATCTATAAATATCAGAGGCTAATATCGATAAATTTCCAAGGACCTGGAATTTCATGCAACTATAACCGGACAATAAGCGTGGGATGGTGATCAAATGGACGTCATCTTTATTCGTTCCGTTTAAAGGTTGGTGCATGTTTCACAGTTACCCTTCGTGAAGGATGAAGCTACTCCAGTGAGACTCCAACCTGGCCTTGATGGTTAAATGTGCAAGGATTGTAGAAGACGTTTCTCCTTCATGTAATAATTGTAGTGGTAAAGTAGTCATACAGGCCAGGTCATAACAGCATTAGGAAGAATGTGAGAATCGCACTGTTTGACGAAGTTAAAACATCACACAAGAACTCTACTAAGCTTCACATTCCCAATGGTTCATCTCAGTGGCCGCTTATAGATTTTGTGTCTCCGTCGGGGAAACATGAAACATTATGCTGTCCTTTTTTCTAAAAAAAAACCCCACCATTTGCATCGACGTTCAAACCAGGTCATAATGTTCGTTTAAGTTACATCCAGATGTATTGTTTTATGTTTGAATTGTTGTCATTTTTCATAAAACAATGTTCTAACTTGACTTCTTAATGCTAATGCAATTTAATGGATTTAGGTTGAAGGGAGGGGTTATGGACTAAGGAATTATCGGTGTGTTATAAACAACGCTTTAATGATGTTGGGGACATTAATTTAGTACGCCTGTAAGAAAACACTGTAATTTTATTGTTTATTGTTTACTGTGTATCTCTTGTACACCTTGACCATGACACAAGGTACAAGTTTGTCTTTTACGAGAAGTCTGGGTCTGTTCTATTTGTTTGTTGTTTAACGTAACTCCCAGCAATAATCCAGCTATATGTCAACGATATGTTATCAATAGCGTGTGGACCAGACAATCACGTGATCAACTACGTGATCATCCATGTACGTAACATGGATAGTATGACATGTGCCATTAGCAAGTTGACGCGAAATATCAACGCGTCGATGTTGAAAATGGGGTGCTATTATATTTTGCCCATTTAAAGACGATTTTCGTCACTTAAAACTGCTTAAATAACGTTTTCGTACACTAAAAGTAATTATTTGCATTGTTCTGGTGACATATACTTTGCCATTGTATCGGTGGAAATGCTATGAAATATTTTAACAACACATTCTAAGATTTTTCTACAGTGACTATATGGCAGGTTGCCCAGCATTGAAGGCCGCCATTCGGTAGTGTTTGCCGGGGACAGTGTCGAGGCTCTAGCACAGCAGACTCTGGGAAAAGAGATGTTTCATTGTTTTAAATTCTGTACGCAGTATCTAATGGGTTTCCCTTTCACTTACGTTGACTACTTGAATTAGATTAAAGTGAAGTGAAGTGACAATTAGTGCCCCTTTACAAAGGAGGGCACACTGTGTTAGAATGTTGCTATACAAACTACAAGTGGTAGGTGGAACACATCATATATTTTATCATCATATAGATATGGATAAGACGTTTTTATGACAGTGTCCTCATTCTGCTGCATGAACAGGTGTCCGATTTGGAGTCGGACTCTGATCGGCGGGCGTCCTCCCATTAGCAAGACATCCCATTAGCAAGACACTTTAAAACAACAATGTCACAGCTTAGTGCACTCATTAAAGACGTGATTACCCCTCTCCTGAAAATGGACTCGTGTTACTATAAACACATCCAGAAGAAAGGAAATAGAACAAGGACTCAAATATATTTGACCAATTCTTTATAATGATAATTGATAATGATTTGACACTTATTCCGTTACAGGTCATAATTCAGTCCATTTATCACACAGGAGCAGACTTTAGCCCTAGGGTGAACTAGGGTGAATTTATATGTGTACTAAGTAACGTTTAAGAAACCATTCATGTTAAGCAATGTTTGAGTAGACTATCCCTACTTGTATTTTACAGGTTCTTAACTCCATACTCCCTGAGAATCTTCAAAACAGAATTATTGGTCTACTCTCCTTAATTAACCGCTCATGACGGCGATAACAAAAGCGGCGCACACATAACCTTTCTTATACTGGTCAAAACGTACTTGTCTGGGGTGAGAATCAGATACTGATAGCCAGTGTGGTGATAGGGCAATTTATCAGCTGTTGGTCAGGAATAGAAATACACGGAGATAGAAAGAGAGCGTGTGACAATCTGGACCACAGTTTGCGTGTCACTACTGACACACTCTCCTCGCCATCAGGATGTTGGTGCTGTTGCTGTCCGCCGCTGTAGTTGCTGTCAGTGTTGGAACGCCACTGCCCATCCATGACAGTACCCCTCAAGCGTTCACAATCAACCTTGACCTTGCCCCGGACCAGAGATGGGCACATGTGGTCACCAAGTTTTCCGAACTGGCAAAAGATGCACACAAGGTCATTGCGTAAGTAACATCACCAGTCGTTCAAACAGATTTAGCCAAGTATATGTTATACATTAATCGTCAAATTAGATTTTCAAGATCAAAATACATTTCATTTCAATATACATATTCATCACTTCGATTTTTTTTCCAAACTGTAGAGAACACATAACTTTTAATCAGCTTTATTCTTCTATGACTAAAAAAAGTTACACATTTATTCAGTCAAACAGAAGCTGAAACCAAAGTAGCTCACTGAAATGTGATATCGATATGTGACCTACTTCCGTAAATAGGTCACCGCGTTCGACTACAAGGACAAAGATATTCTGGTGACATCCTGTAACACTGCTTTTCTGGGGATTTGCCAAAGTACAAGAACACCTTACTACACTCAGAGACAAAGAAAAGTACGACGCCAGCGCGCAAAGAGACACTGATGTACTCAAACACAAACATGCACGCAAGCATGGTGTAGCCTAGAGGTTAGAACTTGCGTTTCTCACGAGTAAGAAGAGGGTTCGATACCCGACATGGGCGCAATGTAGGCGCATTTTTAGACTTCTGCCGCCGTGATGTTGCTGAGATTTCTAAAAGGGCTGCAAAAATCATATTCCCTCACTCACTCATGCAATTTGGAAAAACAACATTGGGTGACATTCTGCTTTGACTGACAACGACTGTCAGGGGACACGACCGTCCTTAGTTTGACGTTATGAGACGTAATGGCATAATTCATCTTCATCCTGGCTTCATTTGTTACAGATCCCTCGTCCCAGAAGACGCCATCCCCCTGGTGGAGGAGATCGGCAGTGAACTGGACAATTATCTTCCCAAGGAATATGCAGATGAGATGAGAGGTGAGATACAAGGAAGTGAGCGTGACCTTCCGCAAGACCTTTAGCATATGACCTTCAGCTTCAGTGTAACCTAAGCGTAAGTGTGACCTTCACCTTGAGTGTAAGTGAGTTGGTGTGTTTAGTTTTACGTCGCACTCAGCACTAAACATGTGATTAAAGATCACATATGCTCTAGTAGGGTACAAATACAAAATCACATGCTGACATCGCTATAAATGAAACCCCGTCATTAAAACTACTCATTTCGACCTTTAATTAACTTAAATCGACCTTTTTGTCAACAGTGCACAATTCTCAACCGCAAACGAAATTTCAAGTTGAACCAATCAGAGCGGCGCGTCTTCGTGTCGTAATAATATTGTAGGTATAGAAATGAGGGTCTGTGCAGTATTCATCTACATTTCAGGAGTTAAACTATTTCGTTCATTGGTTTGTACAAACCTGAAATCGCGAAAGCTATTGTGAAAAATGAAAGCTATATGTTCTCACAGTCTACTATCATTTAGTTTTGTCTCCTGCTTTGCCCAGTTTTCGAGTTACAACCCTTGTTTTCATAGATGATTCTGTCAAAATAACTTGGTGTCGCTAGGTTGTAATCTGTGTTAGGTGGTGTAAACCTACACGTTATTTGTTATCATTCACCTGATGCTCAGTAAATGAATTTATAACAGGTGTAATTAGTGGTAATGCCACATAGATTACCTGACAAAGGTCCCCATTTGGCATTTCTTGTGTCTGGATCGGTCAAAGGATTAACCGATAACACGCTGATTGATGCGGATTTAAATGGGGGATTTGTCAAAAGGTAGTGTTTATGTCTGTACATTTACTAATCTATACTGAATATACTCGTGTCTGTGTCTATGTAAAAACAACACCCTTCTTTCAAAGCATTAACCGCCAATGCATTGATTGATTGCTCATTATTGGCTAATTAAATAACTTTTTTTAAAAGAATGACGCACATTATGAAATTAGTTGCCAGGTGTGCTACCTTGGGTGACCAATGAAATTATACAGCAAAGTGAAAAACCTGAAACGATACAATACGTTTTCGTATATTAGACCGTTAAAAGACACATCACTTGGGAAATCTGCAGATGAATCATGTATCACTCGTTTTTGTGGATATTGATGGATACATTCCTCGAACAATGTAATAGCCAGACATTGCTCCTATAACTTTAATTTTAATATTTGCATTTTTGTTTTTATTAAGTTGTCGTAGTTTTCAACAGAATCATTGTTTTCGTCGTGAAGTGTAATGATGCAGACGACATACACTAGGGCGTGCGTGCGAATTATGATTCATATAGGCAAACTATAAAATGTCTACATATTACATTCCTGTCTTTCGCAGATCGCGTCTTTTTATTAAGTTTCAAAAATGAATACAAGTATGATTATAAAGTAGTTAAGATTATGAGACCAAGTATAAAGACGCATATTGACAAGTACCTACATACTGGTGAGTGAACGTTACAAACCAAATAAAATTAGCAAGTGAAGAAATTTATCGCGCAGTATTTTCACTTCGACACCGACCTCGCATAGGATATGTTACAGGTTGTGTCATGCAAACTCCTTTTGGTAATGATTCAAATGCATATTTACCTATTAGTAGAAAGTAGAAAGTAGAAAGTTTTGATTTTCTAACTTGATGAGACAAACCATAATCTCATTAATTCAAACGGACTTCACGATTTTCAAAAATGGCGGTGCCCTTTCTTAGGGTGAATGCTATTTAAGTTTGTTTTCACCGACTTACAAAATCAAAATTACTTTCTACTGGTAGTAAAATATGTATTTCATTGATGGAAATTAGGATTTTACATGACATTGCTTATAACATAACAATTTCACTCTTGGAAGCGGTCAATATAAGGGGTCAATATAATATTACTTACGATATATTCATGCAAAATCAGTTTGGTCAGCAATGTGTAGTAACCAGTCTTAATTTCATAAACTCGATGAAACTTGAACTCCATTTTCTATCCTGGAAGCATGGTAGGGGGCGAACCATCCAATTTAGTATATACCACAGGCTTCCACAACGCTCACTTCGCACACACTAACAACCAGTTTAAGCACAAACTACGGGGTCCGGTGGAAATCTGAGCATAGTGACACCATCACCTGACCCCAAGGAGCAATTGACGGCAACACAACAATTCGGCATGTCTTTGGTGACGTCGAGAAACCAGCAAAATGCCGAGCTTCCTACACATTTTCTGTACAACTAACTGAAAATCGTTCCTTCTGTGACGTCACTGTAGGGCTCTGGCGACAGAGTTACGTAACCTGTCTGCGGTTTTGTTTGAGGGCGAGAGAAGAAGACGGCTTTTTAGCAACTTTTGAGCACTTGTTTTTTGTTGTTGTTTTTTAAAAAAATGGTGTTCCGTTTATGACTAACCAGAAGTCTTTCATATGCAGTGGTAAAAAGTGTACCAAAAATTGAGTTTAGTTGTCCTTTAAATCAATAACTTCTTAACTTCTCAAGTTAAATTTGGTTGATTATTTCAGGCATATCGACTGCTCTGAACTCCAGTCTCGGAGACGTCGTGCTCACCAACCTCGCCTACGACATCACAGCGTACGTCTCCTACTCCCGTCTCTTGCACGTCACGTCAAAGATAACTGATTAGCCCCTTGTTGTTTATCGCCATAGTAAGCAATAGTCCAACAATATGGGGACAATCTGTAAATAACCCAGGCGTGATCCAAAGTCCGAACGATCGGGTACAGTGATACTCAGTCCACCTTTAACAGTGTGACACCCCATAAATTTGGTTGTCGTTTACAACCAACGGCTGTTGTTGAAGGCCCGTTCTACTCCGGCGTTTATCAGCGAATTAAGCACTTCACGTGAGAACATGTAGATACCAATCTGTCGCCAGGGTCAGTCCCACCTGGTCTCCTGTGCTTGCAGTGTATATACATAGATCCATATTCATTACATAGTCAACAGCTAAGTGGTTTCATTTAGCTGCGCAACATATGGCAACTGCCTTTGCCCATTGCTTCAAATCCTTATAACGCCATCATTGTGTGGTCAAAGACACCATTATAATTTGTACGACCTTCGTCATGTTGTATTTTTCAATCAAGATGGAAGGTAACCACCAACCCGCCACCGACATATTGGCAGCTCTACTGATGCGACAGGAAAATGTGAGTGGGAGATTCTGTGGAAAGACACCGTCCACATCTTGTGTCACCACAGCTCTACCTTCTGCTTCAGGTTCTGTACGAGTATCGTCTGTCAGGACAGCAAGGGACAGATCTGGCACGCCAGGAACCTGGACTACAGCTACGGCTCCATCCTTCGGTCCAGCACCATCAAGGTGGACTACCAGAGGGGAGGTCAGGTGAGGCAGCCATATAGGTTCAGGAACTCCAGTAAAGCCTTGTGGACGAAGAAGCCGTCAGATTTGGACAGACTGAAGAGCAGCTGACGGCATGAGCCGTCGAAAGGCAGAATAACCATGGTCGTAAATGTATGATAAAGTATACGATCGTATTACCGATGCGATCCCTTCGTTGAATGGGACAGAAAATCCCGTAACCACCCAGTCCTTATTCCTTGGGTGGGTGAGTCATATTGATTGGGACCCTCTCTGTCCATGTATTGATAGGGAGTGATAGGTCGACCCTTGGATGCTCGCCCAGATACGTTTAACTGCCATAGTTACACGTGTAATGTATTTTATACTGTTTGTTGTATTTGTTGTTGCGTTTCAGACGGTTTACACCGGCATCACCTTCGCCGGCTACGTCGGTCTACTGACCGGACAGCGGCCAAATGCATTCACCGTCACCGTGGACGAGAGGGGTAGGAACTGGATTTATACAAACATGTAACCTTTTTGTGATGCATATATACTCTTCAAAAAACTTTTGAATTTTAAAAACAAATTTGACACAAACCAATCCATGCTGTAAGAGAACATTGAGCAAACCTTTGCTGACGACAAAACGCTTCAAAAGAGAAACGTTGAACGTTAACGTTAAACTCACGTGAATCGCTAAAACACACCCTACATAAAATGTACAAGCATCATGAAATTGTGTACCACACTGACCTGAAGCCTGTGACTATAGGCATTAAAAGACCACGTCATTGGTACTCCACGTGAGTTTCTATAGACGACGAGAGAATGAAAACGACACAACGCAGTCGGTCCTTAACAAGAATTGTCATCGTACAGTGAGGTGGCATAGCACTTCAGCGTGTCCAGAGAGATTACCTCAAACCGATACCCGATACAACTATACTGCGAGTATTAATGACATACCCAGGCCTGGCCGACACAGAGTTACTGTCAGGATCGCTACATCCGATTCAGGCATCGTCGTTTAAACAACACGGCCACATCATCCAGAACAATCCAGATCCCGAGACTGCGCAGAATCTCCGACCACACAGTGCGGAACTAGCTATGGGAAGCCAGACCTTTTGCCAGAAATACAGTTCAACGTCACGTCGTCCCCTTTATCAACGTCAGCGGTTGATGTTTGGAGCATGACAATGCTCGATGTCACTTAACACGAGTTTGAGAGGACTTTCCCCAGCAAAACAACGTTCAGGTGTTGCCTTGACCTTCTAGATCACCCAATTTGTCTCCCATCGAATATCTATGGGATTGTATCAAAACATTCCTCAAGACAGCATTCGGCATCTCCTTTCTCCCGTGGGTCACCGCTCCCAAATTGTTATCAATGTTCTTGGCGGCCACTCCAGATACTAACATTTTACTCTGACCTAGGGGCTTCAATAGCCCTCTGTGCTTTAACCAAACACTTTCTGGATAATCATAGCGTATACCGAACAACGATTACAACGAATTCGAGATACTGATGCCTTTGAGTTCATTATAACCGTAACTTTCTGTATAGCTTTTATGAAAAATACACCAGTCTATAGCATAACAAGTAGAGTTCTATCCCAAATCAGCATATATGCCCTTCAAAAACGTCAATTACGGCCTTGCAACTCATGCCCATAGATGCAGTCGGAAGGCAGATGGCAGCCTTGGGGGTTACAGCCACTCGCCCGCAAAAGCGGCAGTCAGCTGTTGTAGTATCTAAGGTTGTAGTTGTGGTTGTCGCCGTCGCAGACGTTTTAATCCGGTGACCTGGAAGGCCGTGACACGTTCTTGTTTGCTAGGAAGGCTGTGGTGATACGTCTTGTATGAGGACGGGCATTAATTGTCCTGCTGGAAGACAGCGTTGATGGTCATGGTGGGGGCAAGATCACATCGACATAGCGTTGTGCTGTCACGTTCCCACTGATGTGCACCAAGTTTGTCCTGGCGTTGTGAGAGATAGCTACCCACATCATTACACTTACTCTAACAAATCTGTGCACTTGCTGTATGCAGTTCACCTTTTCGGTGGTAGACAGCAAAAACTTCCATTCTGTCTGCAGAACATGAATCGGGTTTCATCGATGAACCACACGTGCCTCCATCGTCCCTGAGGCCATACCATGTGCGCCCAGCACCATTGCAGTCGTATGCCACCTAGACAAAAGCACGCCTTGGTCGCAACCCTCCATCTCGTGGACGGTTCCGCGCAGTCTGCTCCGAGATCCTGCACAGCTCCGGTATTGCGGGTGCAGTGGAGGAAGCAATTGTCGTCATTTGTCTTGGTCAGGTGTGGTGGTACGTGGCACGTGTTGATTCCTGCTGCTGTTAGCTGTTCCATACCAGCAATATGGTAAAGGGGAACCATTAAAAACCTTGCAACGTCTGATCTGGCGTTGTTCCGCTGCGCTTCCTTCAGTCTTGGCATTATGAAGTCGGAGAGTTTTAAGCAAAGTGATGCAAAATCGAAACAGTGATTGCTGTGCCTTTTACACGTGCATACCATGCCTTTGCGTAAGTGGCTCAAAAACGACATCAGTTGCGGTTTTCTAATTTTCACTGTTAGCCACTCATCGATTTCCAAACGATTCTTGCAATTAAAACGCGTTCTGCATGGTACACAACACAACATATTCAGCGTTCGTAACACTAAGTTCCACATATCTAAATTATATTTATTAAGAATTTTACACTTTTTTACTTTTTTAAAATATATTTTCAGCGAATTTTGATAGAAAATCACAAATAGTATATGGAGCAACAAAGATGTCTACGGAGGTCAGTACAGAGAATACACTGTGTGTTTACAGATCAAGGACAGTGGTGGATGAACCTCCTGGTCGCCATCTTGGACCAGTCTGCCAAACCCATCGGCCTCCTCGTCAGAGATGTGAGTACACGTCACGATTTCATGTGTTCCCGAGCCCAGGAGCCCAGTAGGGATAACATGATCCGAAGGTCTCGTTCCTCCTCCTGACTCAGGAAGTACGTCACCTTAGTCATGCGTTAAACTGTTGAATAGAGACATGAAACCCGGTACATAGATCACAGATTCAGGTGACGAATAATAGACAAAGAGTTAAATGCCACTTCTTCGCTGTGGTATATCGATCTGCAGTTATTCCTGAACTGCCATTATGGAATTTCTGCTTTGAATATCAAGTGTTTATTTGAATTCAAAATCTAAAACTAATATGTTTTAGGCCTGCACAGATCGGCAAGTTTAGTCAGATATATTCCACAAATGGACTTACAAATAGCATATCGATAAGGATAATTTGCCCATGCAGTTTGATTAATATGAAGGATATACCTTTCTTCATAATCATTTATAGATATCACAATACCATATATAGATATATTATATATCGTTATCGGATAGAACGTATGCCAAAAGAGTATAAGATCTTGGTTCGACCCCTCATTATACCAACAGACTGTAATACATGTAGATGAGACTAGGATGGGATAAATCAAGAGCCCGAAAACATCAGTCTCCCGGTTGGTCAGAAGCATATCAGCCTGCGCCATTGTTATCACATGTCAGAAGAGGTGAAGGTCCTTCGCGCTAGAGTAAATGAGAAGGGAGGTAACTCACGCTTTGAGAGCGGGGAAATAGGGCGAGTTGAGTGAACGATGTTCAATGATGTAGAGAAACGCATGGCAGTTATATCAATGACGTACCTTGGATCTGACAAATTAATAAGCAACGATCTACGTTACTGAGATTTAATTGTTGCGATTTTCTTGCCAAGGTTTTGGCCACATCAACGACATACGCTGACGCCGTGGACGTCCTTTCCAGCACCGACACCGAAGCCGACGCCTACTTCATTGTCGGTGGCACCAAAAGCGGTGAAGGTGTGGTGATCACGAAGTCGAGGATCGGATCCGACGATTTGTGGTACATGAACGAAGCAGTGCCCGGGTGAGTGATCGAGGGAAGGGGTGAGGGTGGGAGGTGGGGATGGGAGAGAGATAATTCAGTTCGGGTGAAAAAAATTAGGGGTTTACTTACAGTGGAGGTCTTGCTGTTGTTTAGTTAGTTAGTTGTTGTTATTGTTCTGGCATTAAGAAATATTTTAGTTATTTGTCGGTAAACGATCGAGTCTGGACCAGGCTCGGTGACTGCCATCATGAACAACTGGGTTGAGGCACGATGAAAGGATTTGGCCATCCGATCCCGATGGGGGCCTCTTACGGCAAGCATGGGTTGCTGAAGACCAGTTCTAACCCTGATCCTCACGGGCATACACTTACGGTGATATCCATGTAATAGCATAGAGGCACGATGAAAGGATTTGGCCATTCGATCCCGATAGGCGCCTCTTACGGCGAGCATGGGTTGCTGAAGACCATTTCTAACCCTGATCCTCACGGGCATACACTTACGGTGATATCCATGTAATAGCATATGGTGCACATACAACACAGATATGCGTGTAGCTGAGCCGTAGTATCAGTAAATGGACGATACCTGGTATTTAAAACTTGATCGGACTCATAGCGCCTAACACAGCCGTGCCAACGAATACACATGGCATAGAATTTACTGTTTGTTCCAGGCATACGAGTAACGTGTGCCTGTATTCTCTATGACTGCAAGAGAGGCATGTTTGTTTCAGATGGTTCCTTGTAGAGACAAACTACGACCATTGGACAACTCCACCCCCAAGCGACAACAGACGGTAAGACGATATCAATAAGCAACACCTGTTTTCACAAAAATCAATTATGAACAAAAAGGGACTACTACTACTACTACTACTACTACTACTACTACTACTACTACTACTACTACTTGTGATGAATAAGATATTAGTACATCTTCCGATGCTCCAGACTGTAGAGCTAACCAGATTTCTAAAACACTTTCATAGCCCCATGTTAGAGATTAACAACGTAATATGACTACAACCTTCTCCGTTGACAGCGACCCCGCCGTTAACGCCATGAAGGCTTTGAATCGGAACAACATCAACGTCACCAGCTTGTACAACGTCATCTCCATCCACCCCGTCCTCAACAAGTCAGTGGTAGTTTCGGAGTTTATGTGAGAGAGTGAGCGTGTGAGTGAGCTATCGCCGTTTTGCACACTATTCTCGTTGTACCACGGCGTCAAAGAGAAAAAAACCCAGTAAGTTAAAGCAGTACATAGTTAATGTATGGTCACCCGTGACGTAAACCCATAACTAAGAATAAAATCGGATTCAAACTCACGACCGATGGACATTAACATGAGTAAGAGGCATAACTCTGCAAAACCAATAAAATGGCGGATTTCCCAAGTCAAAGTGAGTGAGTGAGTGAGTTTGGTTTTACGCCGCTTCTAGCAATACTCCAGCGATATCACGGCGGGGAAAATGGACTTCACACATTTTACCCATGTGGGGAATCGAACCCGGGTCTTCGGCATGACGAACGAACGCTTTAACCACTAGGCTACCCCGACGCCCCTAGTGTGGGTGTGTGCGGGTGTGGGTGGGTGGGTGTAGTCAAAGAGCAGATTCGGAAGCAAGATTGATGTTTGTACAGTTTTGAAATCTCTCTAATCCTACCATATTCCATCCCAAAGTCACCTCTACAAACCATGTCTCCTGGCACGTATTTCATTCCGACTTGTCTATTACAGCCGTACTGTATACAGCATCGTCATGTCTGCGGCCCAGCCCAATATTCTGACCTCATGGATCAGGACCCCTTAGAACAGAAGTCACCATGCCACGCAGAGCCACAGAAAACAGAACAAAGGACATTACTGAGTACTTTGTATTGTGATGAGGTTCTTATTGTTATGATGTATACAAAATGCATATCCAGCAACATTTACAATGATTACTGCAAAGGCAATTGTTGACAGCATTGCTGACGTAATTATTAATGGAGTCGATCATTGTGATTGCTGTCGCCATGTTGGCTCTCTTACCCTAATCTATTTTTCCAGTAGACTTATGCAATTAAATAGTCGGCCAGTCAGGGTGGCTGCAGTGATGGTTTCACTATAATGGTATGTGGAGGTGTACCTGCATAATATTATATCCATGGGGCTTCGGCTTATAGTACAACTAACGCTGGTCCTACTTGGGTGGTCCACTTAGATGACTTCCTCGTAAGCGACTGCGATTTTCTGAATATTCTGGTTCGGATTAAATATCAATATATTCTCACAACACAATACCTGGCCGTGAAAATCACATATATAAATAAGACAAAACAAAAATCGTGGAGTAAGTATGATGCATTTAACAATACAAATAAAGAGGTTCCGGTTACAAGTCATCCGGACAGGAACGATTTCCGACTTTGAAGTCACGTGACTGGGACGGTTCACTATCACTATGACTATGGAGAGTAGAATGATGACACTCGCCTCTGAAACGGGAAACAACAAATAAACTCAGTTTCCGATCACACGGCTGTGAGTACACACTGAAAACTTGGAAAAACTTGAGACACCTCCTCAATTGACTGTGAAGGAAAGGGGTGGACAATTCGTTGCTGATATATGCTGAATTCATGAGAGTATGTTACAGTTATCACCCCTTGGTATGTCATGACCAAAATAGAATCTTGTCGACAGATGTGAGGTTGCCTCACTTGGCCTATATCGTGATCACTGTTGCAATAATATAATTTCATTATTACAAAATTACTAACACTTGGAAGGCGCCATCATACAGATGATTGGTTTTTCGGCTAGACTGTTAAGATTGAGACTTTCTGAACACCCCCGACCAGTAAATATCCGGGTCTTCAGCAATCCATGCGTGTGGCACGAGGCGACTAACGGGTGGCCAGTTTCTCTGACGTGGATGACACATGACATCATATCTCGATTGCGTACATCGCTGCTCATAATGTTGATCACTGGATTGCCTCGTCCAGATTCGATTATCTACAGACCGCCTCCACATAGCTGGAATGTGACTTTGTTTGACGTGAAACAACAAACAAATTGAACAGACCCAGACGCCCTCTCATAAATTTAAGCTTAACTACCCTGGGTCAAGGTCAACGTGTACAAGAGATCCACGAAAGAATAAACTTACCGTGTTTTCTTGTAGGCGTACACAAAAAATTTTCCACAATGTCATTAATACATTCGTTTATGACACACGAATTATTCGTCCGACCATAATCCCTTCCTCTATTTCAAAGCTATTAAACTGCACTAGCATTAAAAAGTCAGGTAGAACACTTTTTTATGAAAAATGACAACCATTCAAATTGGAAACAATACAGATGATTTAACTTAAACGAGCATCATGACCTTGTTTGAACGTCGATGCAAATTGTGTTTTTTTTAAGAAGACAAAAAAGGCAATCTAATGTTTCATGTTTCCCCGACGGAGACACAAAATCTATAAGCGGCCACTGAGATGAACCATTGGGAATGTTAATCTTGGAAGAGTTCTTGTGTGGTGTACTTCCTCAAGCAGTACACTTCTCACATTTTTCCTAATGCTGTTATGACCTGGCCTGTATGACTGCTGTACCACTACAATTGTTACATGGACGAGAAACGTCTTCTACAGTCCTTGTACATTTAACCATCAAGGCCAGGTTGGAGTCTCACTTGTGTAGCTTCATCCTTCACGACGGGTAACTGTGAAACATGCACCAACCTTTAAACGGAATGAATAAAGATGGCGTCCAGTTGTACACCATCCCACGCTTATTATCTGGTTATAGTTGCATGAAATTCCAGCTTCTTGGAAATTTATCGATATTAGCCTCTGATATTTATAGATCAGAGATGATTATATACATATTTCCCACTAAGGCAGCTGGATTGTAAAACTGACAATATCATCCTTGTTATATGTATATCGTTCAAGCTTCCGTAAAAACAGATTATCTTGTTCCAGACGCCCAAGAATCAATAGTCTGAACTGCGGCCATAAAATCCGTAAATATCTTCAGAAATGTATTTTAGTACTCGGCACTTACGGAAGAAACATCAGGAGGGTTTCGAGCTGAACAATAAACGATTATTATTGCCTTCTGAAACAGGTGAGGTCATCCCGGGTGAACAATATTTAAAATTAATGCACGTCGATCAGTACCTCAGAGGAACCCATGAAGAACCGAGTTTGCACACTTCGTTGACACGTATCCGAATTGCATAGATAGATGCTCACGCTGTCGATCACAGGATGGATTTTCCTGTTAAGGCTCGATCATCTACAGACCCCAGACATATGGCTGGGATATCGCCGCGCGCCTTGTTAATCAACAAATAAACAACAAACGTCAGAGGATGTGCCATTTCGCTAAGATACTGTGCAATACTTTTACACCCCTTTTCAACACCTGGAAACTCGAAACCGACCCGTCCTTGTTTTATCCAGGTAATCTCGAGTACCAGGCAAGGTAACAAGTACAAATCCCTTTTTAGTGTGTTTTAGCTTGCAGAATACTTTAATACAATGTCAATGGACGTTACCTTTACCCCAAATTCAGCTATCCTCCTTGATTGAAGATTCATCGAACTGAACGCAGGCAATGACATTTTATTCCCGCTTCTAATGGGTACGAAAGGTAAACGAAATCATTTTTAGTCGCATTGCTGTACAGTTTGTATCTATATGCACGTTCAAATTTTGCAATTTGACATACATTTTTGCCATAAGACTATGCCGAGCTGGTAATACGTCTATGACACAAACGTTCCCAGGAACGTTGTTGCGCTGGCCCGCGAAGTCTTTATGGTGACTTGTGATAGACTCCAGCATATCGACCAATCTGGACATTACTGAGTGTGACTTGTGATAGGTCCCAGTACATCTTCTACCAAGAACATTGCAGTTTGTGACTTATGATATATGTCCCAGCATATCTTCTATCAAGAACATTACAGTGTATGGCGTGTGATAGGTCCCAGTGTATCTTTTACCAAGAACATTACAGTGTGTGGCGTGTGATAGGTGCCAGTATATCTTCTACTAAGAACATCACAGTGTATGGCTTGTGATAGGTCCCAGCATTTCTTCCACCTTGGACATTGTTGTGCGTGGCTGCAAAAAGTGCCAGCATATCCACCAACAATTGCATTACTGTGTGTGACTTGCGATATAGCCCCCAGCATATCCACCACCCTGGACATAGTTTTGACTTTCGAAACAAACTATGTTGACTCCCATGAAAACTATGAACAAGGTCTCTTACTCGTAATGCGGATTACACATGTTTGAATCCTCCCATGTTTACTTGATAGCAAAGTATATTGTGATTCATTGAGTGAGTGAGTTTAGTTTTACGCCACACTCAGCAATATTCCAGCTATATAGCGGCGGTCTGTAAATAATCGAGTCTGGACCTGACAATCCAGTGATCAACAACATGAGCATCGATCTGCGCAATTGGGAACCGATGACATGTCTCAACCAAGTCAGCGAGCGTGACCACCCTATCCCGTTAGTCCCCTCTTACGACAAGCTAGTCGCCTTTTATGAAAAGCATGGGTTGCTGAAGGCCTATTCTACCCCAGGACCTTCACTGGTTGTGATTCATTGTCGTGATTAGCCATAAGTGCAGTATGACTACATATACATACGGACGTGTCTCCGTCTTGGTTCCTCATGGCTGTGTTATTGTTAAAAGGGCTGAAACAAATATAACGACATTCACGGGGGTCATAACGATGACAAGGGTTCCACGGGAGGTAACTCCTTTGGTCTTCAAATTGAGACCTTGGCTGACCTTAATGACGTGACACTCAATTTAACAGCAGTAAATCCGCATCCATTCGAACTTCTGTATGTCTGTATATCGACAATAACAGTTACAACCATTCGTATGGTCAAATAATATTCGTAACACCAAATTTCAGATACGATTTGACGGGGCTGAAAGAAAAATCTGAAATCTCACGCGACACATTCGTTTCCAAATCAAATTCTAAACGGCAGGTAAAAATAAAAACTTTCATTAAACGTTCTAAATTCCGCACACCATGTAAATGCTCATAATAGTAGTGTCTTATTACCCGGTCAATGGATCATTTCAGTCTCAACTCCACGGGGAGAATACACCCTTCCTATACATTGAAAATACAGTTGGTTTATCTTCTAAACACGGATCTAAATGCAGTATTAAGAGGTTCATTGTACAATGGGTTTTGAGTATAGAGGATCATTCCAGGGCGTCTGTGTACGTGTACAACATCATGTAGAATGTCTGGCTCTGCAAACTGACGGGTTGCTTTTTCAGTTAAAGTCACGAAATTCAGGAGACGTATACAACTGCGCAATGAGCGTCGGACAGTCCAGGGTCAGTAAACATCGCACAGACTGCTTGTACGTGACGTCACAGGAGAGACTCTGTTGATTTGATATCGACACCTGACTTGCTAAATAGAGTCAGCGTTTCTCCAACAGGCGGGACCAGAAGGTTGGGGGTAGGGGTGGGGGTGTATGCGTGCGTGTGTGTGTGCGTGCGTGTGCGGGTCTGTCTCTGTGTGCGGGTCTGTCTCTCTGTCAGTCTGTGTTTGTCTGTATGTGTGTGTGTGTTCACACGTGTGTCTCTCCTGTGTCTCTGTATGTGTACGTGTATATGTGTGTGTTTGTGAAGCATTGAGGGATTTGTTCTTCCATTCTTTTTCAATAATCATTCTGTAATTCAGTAAATTATGTCGAATAAGTACTATATATAAGTATAGTGCATTTCAACCATACTTACTGCGCTCTTAATGACTATTCATACTTCCGAATATTCAAATGTTAGATATACTCCTCATCGCATATGTAAACAACCTGCCGCAGTGAAGGAACGGAGTGAAGAGATTGTACAATTCAACACAGCTTTAAACGAGCGGCCATAAGAGCGTCTCTCCCTTGACGACAAAAACATTGCCAGACAGTTGCTGTGATGTCCCAAACGTTCTTGATACAGTTCGAGAAAACACATTGTGAAAAAAATGTGAAGAATGGAAATAATGCGAAATCGCAGGCCTGTCTCAGACCCGTCTGCGTAATCTCCAAGCTCGAGCAAATCACATTATCCTGTTTTCTTTATCGCTGCCACGAAAATCAGTCTTGACAAGGATGAAAACATTTGCTTGAGGGAGAACTTTCAAGAGATTTGTGAGATGGTCGTTGAAAGATAACGTTTAAACCTTGCAGTTTCAGAAACGCGTCACGTCGATGGACTTTGAAAGACTTAATTTTGACATTTCCCCCTCAATATCAAGGCGGCAAACACCAGTGATGGGTGTCACACATTGCAATCATTTTGGAGAACTGAGCCCAGCCTTTTAGCATGACGAGCGAACGCTTAAACCATAAGGCTCTCCCACAACCTTGACCTTCCAGTAGTGCCTCCTGATCTCCAGTAGGTCTCAGTCTCCATCGTCTCTCGATATCCTTTCCTGACACTATTAATCCCAATTGTTAGTTTTACTTTTACGGAACATCTCATTGAAACTTTCAAAATCGAAAGCACAGAGTTCGAGGACCTCGTGCTTACAGCACCGAATGGACAAAGCCATACGAATGCCCCATCAGTTTAGACACTAGAAACAGCTATTGTGTAACCAAGCCGATTATATGGGCTACTTGTGATAGCGGAACAGGGAATGGGAAATGTCTTTGATAAACTCCAATGCTTACTTAAAGAAACAAATTTCAGGGCGTTTTTCTTTTTAAATAAAAGTACAGATAACTCACATAAACTTATTTGTATAATACCCAAGTCATATGAGTATTATTTTACTTAAGGAACTGTAATAGGTCCTCAGTGAGTGAGTGAGTGAGAATAAGGGTTATCTAGGCGTTGAACCAGCTATATCAATGGACCAAATCAAGGGTCATTAAAAGATTAACCTTGGTTCACACTTTTACATAAGGCAGTGAGTGAGTGAGTGAGTGAGTGAGTGATTGTGATGTCATGCCGTTTAATGCAAATAGAAGCAATCTTGGTTTTCGGAAGTTTGGTTCTGATTTCACATCTCACATCTCACATCTCACATCTCACATCTCACACCTCACACCTCACACCTCACACCTCACACCTCACATCTCACACCTCACTTGGGCTACCTTTCAGTTTGTATGCATAGATACATATACACATATATACGTTTCACAATCCGAACGAATTGATGAAAAACAGAAGTGTCCGGATTAACACGGCCTGACTGTATATATATTTCTGCATAAATTTTATACATAGAAGAGATTAGGCGTCACTCCAGATTGTGGAAGAATTCGTGAGCGAGTGGATTGTTTATGTTGGTTTATGTTGTTGATAATCTGTTTGGTCCAGACTCGACCGGGAAAACGTTACACATATCAAAATGTAAAATTAGTGACTGTGGCTTTAAAGTACATACATTCATTCACTGCACTTATATTCACAGGTCAGCTGAGCCTCAGATATTTGAAACATGCATGAGAACTTTCATAGTTTGTTGTTTCAAGCGTTGAAATGTAGCACGCAAGGCCTTTGCTTTGTCTCCAGGTGTGACATTGCTGGAACGGTGCTAGCAACGGTCTAAAACAGTACTCATTCATAGTACCAACTTAATCAGAGGTTGCTAGGTTGCAGTAGCATGCACTTCACATAGCAACCGAGCCAGACAATCTTCTTAGCTCCACCATGGGTTTATAATGGCGCTCTTGCGAACACTTTATTGTGCAGCTTAAGATTAAACAAATCGCTTCTGAGCTTCTTTAAGTTCTGGGTTGACGTGACTTGCAACACGATGCAGCATGCGTCTCTCAAGTTGGCAGCTGCTCCAAGTGATCATGCCAGTTTAAAGCGATTCACTGCAGGCAAAATTGTCATCTTTTAACTTTTAAGGCCATTAAATATTTAAATTTCTTTGAAAAGGTTTAACGTCACTTGGATAATAGGAATGTTTCTTCAAAATATCTCTTCGCAAATTGTTCTTATTTTTTACCCACATGCATTACATGTTGTCGTGATTCTTTACAGGACAAGGTGATGCAGTGGGAACAGTTCATGGGGATATATACTGCTCAAATGAATTTAAGGCTCCCCTGACTCATCCGTTTTACTATGGCTAATCTGTCGTGCAGATTACCTACAGTGATTACACTAATAAGTAGTCCCTGAAATGTAAAGAATGTACAGAAAAACACTTCAGATGATATAATACAATGAAAACGAGTCCTGGGACTTTATTCATTTTCCTGAAAACGCGGACTAGCCACTAGACTTGCGTGGTCTTTCTTGGATATACATGTATATGCTCATGGAAACAAACAAGGGAACAACGGAAAGTACAGTTTTTCCTTTATTTCTTTTCCATGTTTCTTCAAAAGATATATGCTGTACTGTGAGTTAAGATCGTTAAATGAATAAAGAAACACTTTCCCTTATTCGTTTCCATGGGTATATGTATATAAGGGTCCGTATGACAGACTACCACAGTAATATAAAAGCATCAGGTGGTCATTGTGGTCTACTACTACAGTAATATGTGGCCATTGGGGTAACTTCTTTTGTGTAGCGTATGTGCAGTCAGCCACAACGTTTACATACACTGGTACACTGCCATCTAGTCCTGGAAGTAGAAATATCTTACTTACAAATAATATACTTAAACTTAAGCCAAGAACAGTTCTTAATTTCAGGGTTGAAAAGTCTGTGAAAGAACTAGGAGGTCAAGAGATGAGAGGGTTGAATTCCAAGGGTTGAATTGAACGCCTCTCTCACTCATTCCTTTGGGTCCCGGAGGCGTACTAATGAATTCTGGTTGTTTTTCGCTGAGATCAAAAGTCTTCGATGTATACTCAGTTTAGTAACTTTGGTCATGCCAATTTGCTCATAAACAAAGTAAATGGGATGATACGACTCCAGTCGCCTTACTAACTGTTCAGCCTTGTGAAGTAAATCGATGTTGCTTTGATGCACAGTAGGGGCAAAGACAACATTACGGTATATTTGCCCTTTCCATTCTGTTGCACATCTCTTGCGAAGTAACAATGTCGCCATACCTTGTGTAAAATATAAAGGGCCTGTCAGCCAAGTCCAAATTCGGCAAAACGACCCTGTCACTACGATTGTCGAAGATCTTTTATCCGATCTTGCCTTAGTACAATTGTATAGAACAGCGTTTACACAGTGTTACGGGGTTCCCCCCGGAACTGAGATCGGGTTCAAACACGAGGCTCACAGTGATGTTCGGTGTGTCAGCTTTGGCCAAGGAGTGGCTAATACATATGCCGCTAAAGGACAGTGAAACTGGGTTATCTTAGTTAGATACTTAAACCAAGCATGTAACTTGAAATTATAAACAATTTCGGACATTACAACACATAAAATTGGGCCAGAGATCGACAGCAACTGAAGGTATCTATCTAGATCACCATACTAAGGTCTATGTGGACGTACTGTTCATTGCTGCCCATATTAACCCTACCTGGATAAACACCATCCATTCAGCCGCTGGCGATTGTAGTCAAATCTAGCCATAATTTAAAATGACAAAAATACTTCGCTGAAAAGGTCTGGTAAGTATAATTTACTTTAAATGTTTTGGGACTTGCATAAGCCAACAGGGGCGTGACGCAATGGATTAGTCACACATGAACATAACATAAATATCGATGCTGTGTAACATACTACTTGTGTATATGACCATTAATGCATAAACAATATCTAATCACTCAACCGTCATATAGGTGGAATATTGCTGAGTGGGGTGTAAAACTAAACTCACACACACTCTAATCACTCACCTTATAATATTTACATATTTACATGCAAGGTGAGGTCAGTCACTTTAATGAGTTTATATATGTTATCTTATTATGGAGACAGCTATCTAAAATATATGTACACATTATCTGTATTTACACAGTAATTTAGATACCGTCCCCGTGAAAATACGTGTAGGTTTAGTTGTAATAAACTTACATATGGTATTTGCGCCGACCTATTTGTGCTATATATAATCAATGTTTTAGTTTGGTGTTTATTTACCACACATAACATAACGCATGCTTAAAAGATGCCAAGAAACAGATGCACAAAACCAATTAAATATGCAATTAACGTATAAACTAAGCTCTTATGCATTTTTTTCTTTTAGACCTTTTCTTTCTTTTTAACTACAACTATTTTTAATCTACATGAATCTCCCTTTCTGTAGCGAGCATTGAATGCACGGATACAAGCGCAGTGCAGATACCCACTATTATGATAATTATTATGTTTAAAAGATTAAGATGAAAATGCAGCAGAGAGGGTTCGGGTGATCCTGGCATAGTCAGGTTGGTAAGGCTCATCATCAACTCAGGGCCCTTGTCCCCTCTGCACGCAGCCAGACAGCGAATGGGACTTCTCCCAGAAAACGCTACTCGGTCGAACCCACCAAGAACTTTTTGGAGAATATAAAGGCTCCCCAACATTGCAGCCTTCTGCATTAACCGAGAGTGTCAAGAGCAGGGCTGAGCTCGCGGTGGAAAACCCGGGCACTCTCTTCTGATCTGGCCAAGAGTTCAGGATGTACCAAACCAAGGGTACCGAGAACAATGCGAAGCCTGACGACATTGTACTTGGGATGCAAGCGAGACATTTCAAAGGCGAGGTCCGCAGATTTATCTTGCTTTTCCTGAATCTTGCCAATCTCATTGTTGTCAAAGGGGACAGAAACTTCAGTGATATAAATAAATTCATTAGCTTAATTATGATCATATGTTTGATAGATTAAGATGAAAAATCCAGCAGAGAGGGTTCTGGTGATCCTGGCACTGCAGTCGAGCCGGTAAGGCTCATCATCAGCTCAGGGCCCTTGTCCCCTCTACATGCAGCCCCACCACTGTACACTAATCCAGTGACAGACACTCTCAGGTGAGAATGTAATCTGCCCTACAGAGCGCCCTGTTAGTGACCATAAGTACCCAGCTGGGGTTGACACAAGACACTGAAGACGAGGGAAACGATGGAGTGCGCGATGGTCACTGTGTCATAAAACAATATACCAAGTTAGTGTTATTGAGCTGGATTTGGGCGTAGGTATTAAACTACAAATCTAAATGCACTTTTTGATATATACACATTTACACACTATATTGATCTAAAATATTGTGGGGCATTTAACTCAACGCACTCACTCACTCTGTAAATAAAAGCTGAACAAGACAGTTATGGATCTTTAATATTTATGGACAGAATTCTTTTGAAGTGGCGTTCAACATTCACTACAAATAGAAATATAGACCAAAATGAGTCTTCTGGGTTTTTTTAGTAGCCTATACATCGCTGACAAAAGTTCATACGAGGCTATTCTATCGAGCTTCCATTTTCACGTCTACTGTTCCCGGGTCATAAAAAACATTGGTGGAAATAGAAATAGAGGGTAATGAAACTGATGAAAGAAGTATGCGGCCTGGTCTGTTTCCGTGAAATGACAGGAGAATGCAATGCTTCCTGTCTCTATCGATCTGCTTGTATTTTCAACAAACTCTGCGGGATGATAAAAAAAACTTCTAAAACTTTCGATAATATTTCTGACATTTCAATTGTGGAATCGTGAACGGAAAGTTTCGTAAACCAGGTAATGGAAATTATCCATACGATCAAAAGAATAATACACATATAACGATGGAAGTCTTCGAGGAGTGACTCTCATTTCGACTAATTTGCTTGTAAATGTCATACAGTAATTCCAGCCCACATATATACATAAATGTATACACAGATAACACTCCTGGGGGAATGATAATTGTCGTATTATCTATCCACGTACCATGTATATCACATCTACTCGGCATTGTGCCAAGTCTTTGGTCTTTGTCATACGCTGCAAGAGCATCTCCTGTTTCAGACAATGACCGTGAGCAGTGTCATTCTTGTAGATTGATATAGCTTTATACTGTCGTTCCTGCTGGTGTAATGGGCGATTACCGACGACGCTGACTTGGTCCCTAATGCCGCATAATGTTCCGTAATGCAGCCATTCCTATGGTTATTGTCTCTTGTAGGGCAGCACAGCCCGGCTCGGGTCATCGGGGTCTTTGTGGATGAGAAGCAGAATGATGTACGAGGGACCATACACTGATGATGCGTGCTCTACTCGCGAAACCTAATGCCGACCACGTTGGTCGTCTGTCGTGCTGTCTGGCTGTCGTAACGGATGACGGGATTAGCTGCCACTATCTCGGACCATCTCCATCCATTTTCAAGATGACGCCCCGAAACTCTAATGGCGAACAAGTGTGGCGTTTGTCATGTGATGTCCTCTGATGTAACCAAGAATAAAGTCCGACCATGGTGACGCTAAATCATGCCACCATTATCCTACTTCAGGATGTAGCGAGCACTTCAGCCCTTCAGTGGGTGCCTCAATGTCCCGTTCCGACTTCACAGCCGTACTTACAGAGCTATCTGTAATTTGACAAAATTACACATTACTCAAGTCTGATGGGGTGTCCATTATTCTCTACCGTTATCTCCGCCGAAATACATTTCATTGTTCTGTGAGAGTTATATATCTCCCCTTAAAACCTTTTCCTCTCCATCCTACTATAGTGGTACACCTGTCATTAGGACAATACTTACCGCCATTTGTGTCCGTCTTATCACCTCAGCCCAATATCGCCCGCTAATTGCCCTCCCTCACATCTCAGCACCTCCCACTAACTGGTCGTCTGATCAGACCAAAGCAGACGACACCGAGCCTACTGTGCGCACCTTGCGGCTGAATACATGCATCATTCATGAGAGGCAAATTGCGTCTGTCAAAACTGATTTAGTTTCGCCCAACAGCGGGGCTTCTACTATAACCCAAGAATAAAGATTTTTGCCGGACACCATCCTTTTATATCCCTCTCCGGGATGGCCATGTTTTAGAACATGGCGTCTCCTTTATTGATAGCATTGATCCGAGCTGCTCAGCTGACTAGGATAAAGTCAGATGTTCTATGGGAGTATTTTGATCTTTTAACTTGTTTGATTAGCCCGATAATGATGCGCACAGGAGTCATTTCAAAGAAAGGCAACACCGACCTGAGTAAACCAAGTCTTCTATACTCGGGCATACAAATCAAACGAATCACTTCATCTGGAAAACTATTTTCAGACTGTTGCCCGTTGAAACCATCATCTGTCATCTCTTGTCCAAGTAGTGATGCCAATGTTTCCCTTGATTATTTAACTCGGTTATCGAATTTTGAGTTCTTCATTGCACCGTGCCTCTTTGGGGATTCAAAGGCGCCAGAACACCCTGCAAGTTTCAAAAGAAGACTTAAATGAGGACGTCTGCTCATGACAGTAGGGAAACTGCTGACAGTTGACACCTTGATACCTTGCGTGGCTATGGTAATATGGTTAGGAATCATACCTCAGTTCCTTGCACAGACGTACAGCATAGAGTGAGAAAATTTAGTGTTGAAGGTTAGTTGTATCATTCACTGATGAATTCTGGGAATACTCGAGTCTGGGTCAGACAAATCAGAGGCTCGTAACAGGAGCAACGAGTGCTAAATCACGATGACCTGTAAGCTACCAAGTTTCACACTTTCAACCCCATGTCTTTCTAAATATCTGTTTATTAGCCATATAGTCACACCCAGAAACACACCCAGATATATGGCAGCGGTTTGTGAACATTCCTGGACCAGACAATTTCGTGGCAAAATATTCGGGTAGTTGAATTACAGATGCGGTTTTGTTTGTTGCCGTACACAACAGTATTCAAAAAATATTCCAGTTACACATGTATATGGTAAATAATCGTGTCTGCACCCGATGGCCCTGTGATCACCATCATGAACATCAATGTTGATACGATTCATGAACCAAACAGCGAGTCTGACCACCCGATCCCGTTAGTCGCCTGTTTCGACGAGCATGGGACGCAGAAGATCAGTTCTAACCCGTTGTGGACGAAAGGCCGCGGCGGTACGGGTCATGGAGTCTAACGCTGCGAAGACACCCATGATCGCAGACATTGTACGGACACCTCTCACCCAAAATTTTACCTCAGTGTGGAACTGAGTGGGTTTAGTTTTACGCCGCAGTCAGCAGCATTCCAGCTATATGGCGGCGGTCCGTAAATAATCGTGTCTGGACCAGACAATCCAGTGATCAACGGCATGGGCATCGATCTGCGCATTTGGGAACCGATGGCATGAGTCAACTAGAAAAAAAACCAACTAGAATTTGTTCTTTACTAAGGAAGTGTTGTCCCGTATATAGCATATGTTACATCTGACCACTTTCTAAATAGCATTGTGTTATCATGTGTTGTCGCCTTTTAAGGCAAGCATGGGTTGCTGAAGGCCTATTTCACTCTAGACCTTCACGGGTCCCCAGTGTTGAAACAGTGTCCACATGTTCATAGACCAACTGCATGCGTGTTAACTGCATGATCTAATGGACTGACACGTACTGTGTCCAGTATGGCCAAGACATGATGTGGGTGATGAGGTTGAGTGTATAATATAACCTGATTATATATCTCTACATCTGGCTTAGAGTATATTAAGGCTTCACCCAATCGTCTCCTTCATAACCTAGTGTGACATGTGGCACAGCTATTGCTGAGTGCTGAATGTCACACTATACAAGGTTCTCTCACTCGTCATTGATTGAATCAACAGCCCCAGTGCGGAAGTTCGTAGTATAGCGCCTTTTGGAAGTTCAGAATTTCAATGGTTATTATGAGACCTTTTCTTCTCAAGTTTGTTCTAATGCAATATTGGTTCATGGTTGCCGATTGTTAGGCTTGGATAACTCAATTACAACCAAACTGCACAAAGTTGATGGAGAGAGACTGCTTAATGATAGCTTTGATTTGGGTTTTCAAACTGGAACAATTCTACTGAAGTGTACTTCTTTCTCGTCAGTGAGCTATTTAATTATACGGTATAAGAATACACATGTAAATTGTGTTTGACGTCGTGGGATGGGAGCTGACGTTCATCAAACAGTGGCAAACATATGGGTTAGTGGTGCCATCTAACCATTTTCCCAGAGCATCTCCTCGGGCTTCTTCGACTAAGCTTGTCGTAAGAGGCGACTAACGAGATCGAATGGTGAGGCTCGCTGACTTGGTTGACACGTCATCGGTTCCCAGTTGCGCAGATCACTGCTCATGCTGTTGATCACTTGATTGTCTGGGCCAGGCTCGATTATTTACAGAGCACCGCTATATAGCTGGAATATTGCTGTGTGTGGCGTAAAACTAAACTCACTCACTGAGCTTCTCGAACCAGCTCCAAAGTGAGTAAGTGAGTGAGTGGGAGTTTGAGTGCCAACAGAACTGCATCATGACAACCAGTCAATGTTTACATTCAGAATTCACTGGCATGACAGATAGGATTGACACGGTGTTGGAATCAAACCTGGGTCCTCGACGTAACGAGCGAGCGCATTTACAACTGGACTACTCCATGCGCAGGTAGAACGAAGTCGAGTAGGATTGAATAAATGCACCATGTACATATCACGAATATTGGGTAACGAAAACGATTATGGAGTATAATCTGTAACTTCAGTAAAATACCGAAATATTTATTCAACATTTTTTACCACGTTGACTTATCACGAAAAGTACTAGTGACCACATTACTGTCACACTATATTATATGAAAGTCTTGGCTGTTAATCCGCTTGACTTGGATACATTCAGTTTTGAAAATCTCGCCATAAACAACAACCAAACTCAAGTAAAAGCAATCCATTAAAAATACACGTATATTCGTATAGTTTAGTGATCGCGTATGTCGAACAGAATTCCTGAAGGGATAATATTCGATTCACCGAAGACGCGAATGAATCGTAATAACCCCACTCACGATCAATTACACTAAAGGAGCGCATTTAGTTTTACGCCACACTCCGCAATATTCCAGCTACATGGCAGTGATCTGTTAATAATCGAGTCTGAACCAGACAATCCAGTGATCAACGATCATGATTATTGATATGCACAACTGGGAACCGATGACATGTGTCTGTACCAAAACATAAGTCTCATTAACCTATTCAGACAGTGGCATACTTTTAAGCCGATCCAAATTTTCTCGTGTGAAAGTGAACCTAAACACCACTGGTTACACTGAATTCCAATTCCTTGTTTCAGAAGAAAATGGTATTTACAACTGAATATTAACTTTAAACTTTAATAACACCGCATTTCTATATTTTATGTCCAGTTTTAGGCAGCATGGCTTAAATAAGAAATCACAGGCTGCCCCTGTGTAATGAAGTCGTAAACTGTTTCACAACGCATCTGACTCACTGGTTAAACCTGTTATGTGTTTTAGCTCTTATTCAGTGTAGTTCTGGAATGCACAGTGAGACTGATGTAATATCAGTTCCATACCAGACCGCTAAAGCTGCATAGCGGCAGAGCCTCGTTTTAAGATTTTCGCGATTTCCATGTTTCAGTTTGTCAGAACTCGCTGTGTGACAGAGCTCGCTGTGTGACAGAGCACGCTGTGTGACAGAGCTCGCTGTGTGACAGAGCTCGCTGTGTGACAGAGCTCGCTGTGTGACAGAGCTCGCTGTGTGACAGAGCACGCTGTTCGACGTGTTTTACAATGATTAGAAGGCGCGTAGTCTTGCAACGTATAAGTGCTCAGACGTATCAAGTCATACTGATGATTATTTATGTATCCAGTTAAAAGTATTAGTCTAATAATTCTGGACTGGCTATCGCACTCAGTTGCGCAATAGGACGGAACCCAGTAAACAGGAAACGAGACTCTTCTGTTTCAATGTTCAGACATGCCCAAGTCAACGATCTGACCACCCGATGCCCTTAGTCGCCTCTTATGACAAGCACAGTCGCATTTTGTGGCAAGCATTGGTTGCTGAAGACCTATTCTACCACGGATCTTAAAGGGTCAGTTACACTAAGCGACAGAATAAGGGTTATTTAATACATAGGGCTTGAACTATCAGTAGAACAAATCGAGGGTCATTTAAAGGATAACCCGAGCGTCAAACTACTATATGAGGCAGAGGATGAGTAAGCAAATATTATTTTATGCCGTTTTAAGCATATCTACGCATCCCCAGCGCACAAAGGAAAACATCATATATAGTTTGACCACGGCAGGGGACACCAGAAATTGGCTTCACATATTGTATCCATGTGGGAAATCGAACCCAGGCTTTTGGCGCGACAAACGAACCCGTTAACCACAAGGATACAGACGCAATGAACCTACGCAAGCCTTTGATGTGTGGTAAGTCTAGATTACCACATGCTGAAACTGAATAGAAAGTCTCAGGAATCGTTTCTGTTGTATCTATCTAAATTCAAGCCCTTTTTCAGTAAAATATGTTCATTTCAGAGACTACATGTTAGTCTTAGATTCCACACTGAAAGACAAAGGGTCTGGTCCCTGACAGCAAAACAGGGCGTTTTAATCCATAGGCTCCCCCCATGCCCACATTAACAGGACTTTTTGGGACATCGAAAGTTAACAAGTTTATTTAATAAACCCGCAAAGAAAGTGCGATTTTTAAAGTTAACATTCTTCAGCCATTACGCGAGCAGATAAATTCAGACTATATGATATAAGAAACTTCCCCCAACACTGCAGCCATATTTCTAACTATGGAGATCATATGATCCCCGTGAATATCTGACCTCTTCCAAAGATACCATTAAATGACAAAGCAGGTATAAATTAGGAGATGAACTACATGGAATGTGATCTTGGGAATTTCGGAATGTGCGATTATTCAGAAACCTTATCTGAAACGACCCAGTCATGAAATACAGATTGTTTTGTTTTGCAGACAATGTAGTGCAATCCTATCCAAATCGTTATCTAGTATGAGCTGATTCCACTTAATTGTTTGGAAACGGGTCAAAATCAACCAACTATCTGATACAACAATTTGCCTATATGAGACAAAGGAAGCTTGTTTCAGTGGCCAATTGCTAATCGATATTAATTCATAATCAACGAAACGGCTGTTTGGCGGCATATGAGAAGAAAGATTGTCCCAGCAACCAACTTAAAAAAGGTCATTAATCTGTCCCACAGTGCCTGAACCGCATCGTTTTCCCAACAGCTTGGCAATCCCTTCAATGTTAAAACCCCTCAATGAAGCAAGTTTACATTGAGGGGTTTAGCATTATAGGGAATATCTAGGCCACGGTCTCTCTGAAGATCCTTTTCAGTTTAAATGGGTTGGTTTGTTTGGGTTTTTTCAATCAAAATATACATTCAGAGGCTACATGTAAGTCCTAATGCTGGTACGGTGTTTTGTAATGTTCTGTATGAACATACCACAGGACTCTTATAGGGGTGCTACGTTCTGTTATCCGGTGTTACGGTCCTCGACTAACGTACATGTTATATCCATGAAAGTGGGATATTGTCTCCTTGAAATCAGTCATTGTCGTCAATTGCCTGGTTGCGATGCATACACATTTGTGTAAGGAGACACACAGGTGGAGTGAATCAGAGTTGTTAGGGTAACCATCGGAGCAAAAGGTGTGGCCCTGATCAGGTCGAGGTCAACTCATTCTAGAATGGTCACCTTTCTGTTAGAGAAGCGCCCCGGAACTCAATCTATTGACTAAACATCGTCATTCTGCTCTTGAATGTGTAAAGCCCCGAGGAGTTATTAACAGTTTATTCATTCCCCACTCTGACCATACTCGATATGTCCATAAGTCTCCACCATACCCTGGATGCCGCTACGACCCGATAAATTTGTTACCTCCCTTGTCTGGCTTTTCATCCAATCATGTGTCCACGCTGGGAAGTTGAGCGAACCAATCTCACGTTCCCTTTTTAACGTATCCAACCAATTAAATTTGGCAACACAAACCATGCAGAGATTCTTTGAAAGACGTAGTAGGAGTTCATGCCTCTATTTTCTTAAAGCTTGGGTAATATCAGTTTGTCTGTATGATTTCCTCCAATCTGAGTCGCACTGGGTATACACCTTCGCAGCTGCGACCGCTGTTTTTGTTGACATTGGCAAGCTAGGTTGTCACTGCGGCTTAGCTGATTGGCTACTGTGAGAATGCGGAGCCAGCAAAGGGAGGTAATACGATTATCGGTCCAGCCTGTAGAGGCACACACCAAACAGACCCTCGCACTTCACGTACTGAAGTTCTAACTCTTATGGTTAGTGGTCAAACATGGCTCTTTGCAGTTGTTTCGTACTGGGGTCAGGATCGGCTCTCACTGTCTAGCTCCATAATAATTAGGAACACAGTGAATTTAATCAGTCTTTAAATTTTAATTCGAGATTTATTAACAATCAATCATTGAGCGCCGTCCACCGCCAGACGTAAACGGATTCTTATACATTGAACAATAAGAGTTCATTAATATCGACTCTCTCAGGCTTCGCAACTGTGCATCAACTCGGCTACACCACCGAGCTGACATTTAAACGTTTCAACAAGACATACAATCAGTCATCGTGTGCCCTGTAATTAGTCTGAGTCAGAGATAGATCTATTGCACGGCCGCAACTAACTTCATACATTATCAAAGACGTTTCGTGATGTCGGGGAAGCTGTATGTCAAAAGGCGAAAGCGATGGCGTTGCACGCGCGATGAAGGTCCGTTGTACACGAGCATAGGTATCACGTGATCTAGGTCATTCGTCAGCAAGTTCGAAATTCTGGCGACTACTAGTGGAACGAGTGCGTTCAGAAGTCACGTGACAGGTCAATTTGTTGGCAATTTACATCGGAGATATACATTAAGTCCAAATGTCAGTCATGATTGTGCGAATTAGAACCCATGGAATGTGTGAGTGCCGTCCCCCTACTGTATCAACAACGTCTACATATATTGTACATAACACCGTGTACTGCCTCATACGACCCCCGGACGACGAATAAGAACAAAATTTCCCTTAATTGCAATGTGGAGTGACAGGCATTTGTATACAGAGCCACGATGGCGTTTTGTGTTTGAACTAACCGAGCTGGACAAATGATGAAGTAGCTATTTATCCCATCTGTGTTGTTGCTGCCTCCAGGGTACTATCTATGTAATGTACACGAGTAGTTGACAGAGCACTGGTTGTGCTGGCATGTTCTGGTTTAATGAAGTGTATTGTCCATCTTGGATGTGGATTCTGTACGGCCTTCACCTTTCCGCCACCACCCGCATAACGACACGTGTGGACAACCGCCGCCATCTTAACAATAACCAATATACTATACACCGAGGTTCTTACGATTTACTCGCGTGTGCATTGAATCATTTAATTATTCATTGAATTATTTTTAACGGAGCATAGTTGAACTCTTTTGTCCTTTTGTCAAAATGAGATATGCAGTAATGGAACCTCTACTACTCCCCGCAGTAGCACGTGCCATATTTGTTTGCCAAGGATGCACATGGCACTGTCAACAACAACTATTACATATTACCAAAAGTAAATGTCATGAAATAACTTGTTATGGCTGTGACAAATAAACACTGTCACCATTGTCGTTCCATGTTGTACATCAATCACTTATCTACAGCATTGTATTCGTGAATAATTATTGCTTACCAAGTATTTGTGATACGTGTCATATTCACCAGTCAGTGTATTCCTTGCAGCCCTGCTATACACCATCGTGATTTTCCTTAAAGTTCTACAATCAACTGTAAACCTCAACCGCCGTATCCACGCCCATCAGGCATACTTTTCTTAACTGAACCCCTTCCATCACGCGTTCATCACTGAACCCCTTCCATCACGCTTTCATCACTGAACCCCTTCCATCACACGTTCATCACTAAACCCCTTCCATCACGCGTCTATCACTAAACCCCTACCATCACGCGTTCATCACTGAACCCTTTCTGTCATGCGTTCATCCCTGAACCCTTTCTGTCATGCGTTCATCCCTGAACCCCTTCCATTACGCGTCCATGACTGAACCCCTTCCATCATACTTTCATCACTGAACCCCTTCCATCAAGAATTCCTCACTGAACCCCTTCTGTCATGTGCTCGTCCCTAACCACCGTCATAACGCTTTCTATCCTCAACCTCCCCAGATATTAATCGCATCCTGGAAAATAGTCATACATCGAAACTCACCAAACCTGCATTCCAAACTTACCCCAAAATCCCCAGTATCATGCGTCAAACCCCAAACACCAAACCCCAAACCCCAAACCCCTTCAGTAACCCCAGCCCTACCCTTAACCACAACTTTCAGATTCACCCGAATACATTCATCGTTTCCGGGAAACCTAACTCTCCATCATGCCCAACGAAGCAATCCTTCCGGGCTTGAATGTTCCCCGTCTTCTAAGTTAACATTGATCACACTGACTAATTGTTGAGATTTGCGGGCTATCTAACGATGGTCATTTAATTCCATTACAGCAACTATATCGACTACGACCAATCAATAAGTCCCTGAACGCGCTAGTCTCGCGCTGAAGCAAGAAGTTTGGAAGGTCTCGGTCTGTGAATTACCGCTGACCTGAAGTTTATGCTCTGGGAAAACACAGATTCAATTATATGTATTGAATTAGCTGATAGGCAGAATATCGACAGCTCGTGTGTAGATCGATACTGAGAGGGCATGCGGAAGTGAGAGGTCACGTGGGGTCAGGCAGCGCTGGGAGGACGCGGTGGAGGACAGTGCAAAGAAGACAAGGGGAGGTCGAGACAGAGATGGTGGCTCTTCTCCAGCAGCAGCTTTAGGTAAGTCTTTATTTCGTTTTTGTGTCAATACAGTAAATGCAAATAATGTCAACCTTTACAAATGTCCCTGAAAATTTCACAAACATCTGTTATGAAATAAACATTGAATGTTGACACTCACGGTCACATGGGATTTCATGCAGTCGTGTCGTAAATGTCAAAAATAATTGATGCACATTGTGCCGAGTGTCACAGTAGATTTTTTTTTTAAAAAATAATATCTGAATTAAACATAATGATGTATTTACATATATTTGGTAGTCCCATGTGTTCGGAGAGACTTGGTATCGTCAACCTTCCCGAGTGCAGCGAAAGCATATGTTCAAAACGTTCTATTAGCCATGTTTAATTGTGTATGGCTCATCTCCGCCATACCGCTCTACTCAACTGCTGAATTTTCAGCGGTGCTAGAATGGTGAATGCTCTGAGATATGACACAGCTGACCCGCTCGGCAGGAAAATTAAAACGCAACCATTCTTTATTAGTTTCTGTAATTTCAAGAGCAGATATCTGTTACATATCACAAAGTCGGCAAATATCAGCAGCGACGTAGGGCTTGCTTAATTGTAGTTAGACTCGTGCTTGTTATGGATGAATTTCATTACAAACGTTGCTAGATAGTTTCATTATTTTCCAGCACCTGCCATTGATCGATTGTCCGCGAGTGAAATTACCTGCCAATTATGTAGAATAATTGGCAAAACGCATTTAGGCTTTTTGTTGTTGTCGCACTATTAAATATAACGGAATACTAAACATATTGTTTCTCCATTTGTCTTCTTTTTCGAAACTGATGAGATAGTTATGAGAATGGTTTCCGAGTTCGGCGTTTTAACATACGATAAAATTATTTCTACTTCATAATATTTCCGTATCATGTCTAGTGTGATAGCACTATGGCATCGTTTCTATTAAAAACGGAAAAATTTTCAAATCTGGTCCATCGGTTTACAGTGAGTGTTGGAGTAGCCGAGGGATTATATGATAAGGCGCTCGATCATTGCACGGAGCACATCGCTTTGATTTCCCATGTTGGCACAGTGGGGAGCTTTCTTCTGGTGTCCAATGTCGTCATATTGCTAACATATAAACCTGCGTAAGAACATACTCACTCTATCAGTTCACACGCACTAAACCTGGTCTATCATTTCACATCCACTAAACCTGATGTATCACTTCACACCCACTAAACCTGGTCTGTACTTTCACGTCCACTAAATCGGTCTATTAGTTCACACGCACTAAACTGGTCTATCATTTCACATCCACTAAACCTGGTCTGTACCTTCACGTCCACTAAATCGGTCTATTAGTTCACACGCACTAAACTGGTCTATCATTTCACATCCACTAAACCCAGTTTATCACTTCACATCCACTAAACCCGGTCTATCACTTCACATCCACTACACCTGGTCTATCACTTCACATCCACTAAAACCTGGTCTATCACTTCATATCCACTACACCTGGTCTATCACTTCACATCCACTAAAACCTGGTCTATCACTACATATCCGCTACACCTGGTCTGTCACTTCACATCCACTAAACCTGGTCTATCAGTTCAAACCTACGAGGCATTGTCTGTCAGTTTTTGAGTTACCAAAACTTATGCATCTGTATGCGTTGACGACACCTGGCGTATCTACAAACATCAATAAATCTTGCTTTCTCTGTTTACAAGTACAGACACCTGCTCAGGTCTCTCATCTATTCACGTTGAAATATGAGGACATATGAACGCGACATTCGACTCCATTTATACCCACCCTTTCTACCTCTGGCATTCATCAGTCAGCGAGCATTTTGTCTCGCCATTAAGCCTCGCTCCGTTCCTCGTATCACAACCGGAGACATGCAAAAATGTTTACAGTTTGCACTCTTGTTGGGATTCGAACTCAGCTTTTCAGCGCGACGAACCAACTCGTATCAACAAGGCTACCTTATCGTACCTTTAAAATATATAGGAGAAATTCAAACCACTGGTCTCTTATGCATTACGTTTTAATTACATGGTCTGTCATAATAGTATCTTCTCACAATGCTGAAAGATTAAACTTTCCTATCTTCATGAGGAAATGTAGTGGCAGGTTAGCCTAGTGGTCAAATCGTTCGCTCGTCAGACCGAAGAAACGGGTTTGATTCTCGTCATGGGTACAGTATGTGAAGCCACGTCGTGATATTGCTGGAATGTTGTTAAAAGCGGCGTATAACTGATGTCATTCACTGATAAGAAAGTGAGGCGGGGGTAGCCGTATAACTTAAGTCATTCACTGATAAGAAAGTGAGGCGGGGGTAGCCGTATAACTTAAGTCATTCACTGATAAGAAAGTGAGGCGGGGGTAGCCGTATAACTGAAGTCATTCACTGATAAGAAAGTGAGGCGGGGGTAGCCGGTTCGATTCTCCACATGTGTACAATGGGTGAGGAAGCCCACAGTGATATTGCTGGAATATTGCTAGAAGCATTAGAAAATGAGGCGGGAGTAGCCGGTTCGATTCTCCACATGTGTACAATGGGTGAGGAAGCCCACAGTGATATTGCTGGAATATTGCTAAAAGCATTAGAAAATGAGGCGGGAGTAGCCTAGAGGTTGATATGTTCGATCAATATGCTGAGTACCTAGGATTATATATAATACATTGGCAATAGGTACGAAGCCAATTATGTTTTTTCTCTGGAGCATGCCTACAAACGGCATAAAAACACACTTGCTGATTTAATCATTAAGAAACTCTCTGTGACGTCCTGTTTGAAACTACGGCCAAATATCATTAAGAACTGTGAAGGACACGTAATTATTGACATAAAAACATGGTTAGAGAGTCACTGTAGGTTCCAGCCAATGGCTTCCAAGAAATGAAACAAGGTGGTGGGATAATTAACAAATGATTAATATACACTAACGCTAGACACACGTAATCGTTCACAATTAACATTTTCTACATGCCACTTAATAAATCTATTCGTAAACACTTCCTTTATGAAATACAGAATAAAACTACGTTTAAAGGTTGAACTATCTTAAGGAATATTAAGAAAACCAGCGTTGTAGTAAACGCTTGCTGTCAGAATGACGCTAAGCTTGTCTGTCCTACCAGCTAATCTGTAACCCAAGCTGAGTCCTTTCACCCTCCGTCTAACGCTAAGATTGGATATTCACGGATAAACCAGACACGATTGATCGACTTTTCAGCCTCAGAAAAACAGTTGTCAGGGCACCAGGAGACTGTTCAATAGAATTTCCCTTCTGTCATATAATTTCAGATGCCATGCATACGACCAGCCATTTGGTTCTGCGTGCGGGTGAAACTGGTTGGTCCGCCATACAACAAGACATTTATGAATCATCAGTTAATTGTGAGAAATATTAAAGAAAGGAATAATTGTTACTCTATCTCGCCAAGACCCACCCTCCAATGCCCCGTCCCCCTCAAACTATTTCCGCCTGGCTGCACGTGAAACAGCCTCATTTCGGGTATCGAATCATCGCCGGGCAACGGGATTTCGCGTCACGTGGGATTAATTTTTCAGAGTATTGTTTCAAACAGGAATTTAGGGACATCACGTGACTGATAATATCATGAGTATTCTCTTTGTGCCAGAGAGTTACAAACCAACTGGAAGACACACTTGGGAGGTTTGTTTGTACTAGGACGAGGTCCTTCTATTATTTGCCGAGTTAAATGATCACAGGCTGTAGATTCCCCCGCCATCCTTTTAATGTACACTGTACTGATATAATCTAATATTTTCTACATTGCTTTTACGTTTCGAGTAATGTCCATATGTCATTAGTGCTCTGGTGTAAAATTACGATCCAATTCTTTCCAGGATAAAAACGAATTAAATTTCCCTGTTTGCAGATTACAAGCGATCAATAATCATTTCTACCAAACAGAATAGATTTGTTTTAATTTTTCTGCTACGTTAACTTGGTCAAACATGTGGAAGCGCTGAGGAAAATTGTTTTTGTGGAGCTGGCTGAGGCAATATCGCACCGGAAGTTCAGCCGTGGCATGTTCGCCATCTTGGTCTCATCGCGTGCGTGCAAGAGGTGTACACGCGCATACCTATCTATGATGTGTGGTCAGTATACATGCTGGTCACATCTACTGCAGGGTAAACAGAGGTAGATCACATGATATCATTAATCTGTGTTGTCGACAACAATATAAACACGTCGCGCCATATTGCTCCTATAAAGACAGACTGGTGTGATTCATCCTACAGACAAATCATGACACCTGGCGGCCGTTGTGTTAACTATGTGTATTGATACAACCAGTGACACACGGCAGCTGCAAGAAGAGTACATCCATGATATTCCCCTCGATGTATGATATACAAGAGAAGAGGTGCACCTGTTGTAAAATCTAGGTAATGACATCACACCTAGGAAGCATCATGAAGATTGACGTATTTTCATGTTTAATTAAAGTGCGTGTAGCTTTTATCATCGCCATGTCGTCATTGTAGTTTACAAAGGGTTGTAATTACATATACCGTGTCTTTCAGAGACATAAATGTTTCCTGCTAGTCATGGCTTATCCCTGAATATAACATAATTTTGATACTGACAAATAAACCCACTCAAACTGAAAATGAGACCCAGTGGGAAGTTTCTTCTTCTTAGGGCTTTAGCGGGGAAGGCCAGGCTTCAGGGAAAGTAATGTGGTTCGGGGACTGTGAGGCAGACGAATTTCCTGCATGTGTGTTTGTGAGGACGCGTGTGTGTGCGTGTACTCATATGACTGTCAATGTTTCAACGCTTTAGCATTGGCTATAAAATCATGTAGGGTCTTACCATCGATACGAGTCCTTAAACACCTACCTATATCTACACATACCAACTAAGTATGTAAACAAAATACAATGTCCAAACAACTGATTATCCTTCAGTTCATTATATTATCTAGTTCTCATATCGTGCCCCTTTTAACATGCTTTATTACCAACCTCATGAAAGCCAGATGTGTAAATCTCAAGAGGAAGGTGCGTAACGTATATGTAAGCAGAAGTTGTCTTTCCGTATATAAGCTAATGAAACAGTTCACGCACAGAATAATCCTGTCCTTCGTGAAAGCAGTCACGTATGATCGGGTCTTATCACTTACACTGGAATGTTAAGGCGATACATCAAGTGTACATCCTGTGTGGATGTATCTAACATCGCACTCATAAGCACTTGCGGATATTCTTCTCATATTACCCGGATGACTTTGCGACAATCACTCTTCCGCTTTCGTCAGTTGCCAACTCTCTAGAATGGAAATGGTCGTATAAATCGTTGTGATGAAGTATTCCCGCGTTGAACGTGATCCAGTGTCCTAGTTGGAAATGCTGTTCCATACTGCTTAACGGAAGGCTGCTAAGGTTCATTGAAGTCGTGAGACATTACAAGGACATTGTAGGACAGTGTTCGAGTGAGGCCTGAGGCACCTTTCATGGTCATTTACGCTTCCGGTCAAGTTCCTTTATCGGAAGTGGTTGATTAGCGTTGTGGTTAGAGTATTCATTATTGACGCCGAAGGTTGGATCCTCAAACTGATACAATATGTGGAGCCTGTTGATACTGGTGTTTCAGGGATATTAAAATATACAGGACGTAAACCCATACTCTTTCACTTCACATTGTGAGCTGCATAGTGTTCAGGGACAAAGTGAAATCCAAAGAAACTATCGAACTCAATCAGTATCCGACCTCGATTAACTTACATTATTGTTTGTTTGCAGTAAAAACGTACTGGTGAATGTCATTTTAAACAAAAAAAATGTATCAAAAATGAAATTAAGATTATGAATCCTCATGATTTTACCTTGCCAACTGAACATTTAAAATTCTCAGAATTTTATTCAACTTAGGATAACAATGTTTAACAAACAATCATTGATAGAAACCGTTAATACTGGTTTGTAGTACAAGAGGGTATGCACATTAAATAGAACACCGAAAACAAATAGGGTTGGTCTAAGCTAACGCTCATCACGAACAGCGCATGTATTTGTTTCACTGCTCCAACTACTGTGCTTACCCTGTTGTAATACCAATATAATACCGATTTGAAACTATATGATCGCTCGTTAAACAACTTTTATACATGCTAAGGCGAATACAAAAATATGAAATCATTGGGAGAGCGAAGATTTACATCATTTTAACTTCAATTTTTTTTTCAATTTTAACTTCAGTAGACCTACCTTCTTTATCACGTGGTCTGTTTCCGAGGAATATGATGAATTGAAATGCAAGCCACGGGCACGTGCAGTGGAGGACAAAGAGTCCCAGCTGTGCCGCACGTGGTACTGTAGACGTGTTGATCATGTTGTCTGATGATGATTCACATCACACAATATCTGAAGAACGGAACTGAATGCCAAAAGAAAATATACACTGACTGAGAGAATTAGACTTCATCAAAACAATCGCCGAAATTTAGCAACCAAAATGTCGAAAATGTTACTATATACTAAACCGCCGAAGAATCGGGAAAATGAACCTCATCAAAATAGGTGTTTATGTCTTGTATTAAAAGATTTGACAAAAAAACAAGTTGCCTTGCGTTTCTTTTGCTGGTCAGTATATGATGCCGGTATCTAATACATCACCATTGTTAACTCATTTTTGGGTTGCTTCATGTGAAGCCGCCATCAAACATGGGTGTACAAACAAATTATGGCACCTAATAAACTACTCATCGCCAGGAATTTCACTATATCTTTCAGGCGCCATGTTTTCAAGGGAGGTAACTCTAGCTTTAAACTTTCGTACTTCATCGACCGAGTGAACAGTACTTGTTTATGCATGAGCGGAATGAGAAATAGAAATTATTTTTCTATCTGCTTTGCTAATACGACTGACTCGGATTGGAGACCAACCGTGGAGAAAAGTGTATATCTGGGTTGGAAATGAGTCGACGAACAACGTCTGTTGGTCAGGCTCGCTGACCTGGTTGATGATATGAACCAACCGGCTATCTGGTTCAGAATCCCTTACTTACATAGACCGTTTCCATTTAGCTGGAATATTGCTGACATAGGCGTTGAATACCAAAAAAGCCTGGACTTGAGACATACATAAACACAAAACGTTTAGGGTGAGTGAGTTTGGTTTTACGACGCTTTTGGCAATATTCCGGCATTATCAAGATGGGCGACACCAGAAATTGGCTTCACTCATTGTACCCATGGGGAGTCGAACCCGTTTACAGAGTGTGTGATACAATTGTATCGACACAGTGTTCCATCACTGTCAGAATACTTTCACCACACAAAAAACAAACCTTAAAGGTTATGTGTCCATTGTAAAGTAAACTACCATGTCGAAGATAATTATCATTTCGTCTGATCTGTTCATCCCCAGGACACATGCCGTAGAAATACAATACATTATAGACAGATAAGTCGACCTTTAGTCCTGCAAATTACACGTCGCAAGTCTGTCATTAGAAATTTCAAGTACGACTTCAAGAGCGGAAATGTACTTATATGAAACATGCGATTCTGTTTGTATGATTATCCTTTTTCAGTTTCTTTCAGATATATTTGTTTTTGCATTTTTTCATTCAGTTTGATTTACTTTGAAAATGTTCACTTACATGGAAGTGTTTCAAACATTGATGTTGTGTGAGACCATCGTTGATATTAAGTACCTTTATTCACATTACTTAGTTAAGTAGATCGATGCTCATGCACTGGTTTGTCTGGTCCAGACTCGATCTGTTACAAACAGATACCACATAGCTGGGATATTGTTGAGCGCGACGTTAAACAACAACCCAACCGAATCACATTAGCTGTCACATATGCCTCTTAATTATGATTCCTAGGTTCTAAGCAGTTATTTTCATGGAGGTCGAAATTACTCAAACTGAAGGTTATCTTTATAGAGTTATCGATAGTTCACAAAATAAAAAATCCACGCGCAATAATAATCGCAAAATAAAAAATGACATTTATACAGTCTGTTGATAGACTTGTAACGACATACTGACCCATATGGCGTATTCGTACGTAACCGCGGTGTTCATATTCTGTGAACATAATGATTATGTTTCTTGGGAATGCAAGTGATCTTGTATTGTTGGTGAATAGCACGTTGTAATTGTTGTTTCCTTTCCTTTAAATCATACATCTAAGCGATCCAACAATACCTGGCTTAGGAGATCAAAAGAGTTATAATCACCTGATACGGTCTGAGTAGGTGGATCTGTTTCGGCTCACGTCAGGTTATACAGGTATTTACAGGGATAATGCTTGATAGTGTTATTTCACGATGTATGAATGTATACAGGTATTTACAGGGATAATGCTTGATAGTGTTATTTCACGATGTATGAATGTTGCATGATTAGTCGGACATGTCGCCTTAGAATGTAATTCAAATTATTTAATCAAGAAATAAACAGCACTACATTTCGAACCCTAAGACCGTGATACTTCACACACACAGCCACCCAGAGACACACACACACACACCACAGCCACACACACACCACACACAGTCACACACATACCACACACAGCCACAAACACATTCACACACACACATTAACACACACACACTACACAGACACATACACACAGAGACACACACGCACCACACACAGACACCACACATACACACACACACACACACACACACACACACACACACACACACACACACACAGAGGCACGTCTCCTGTTACTACATAGCCACACACAGGCCGTCTCCACACAAACGCACACCACTGTCCCCACTTTGGCATACAGACACTTTCCCTTCATTCGAAACTACTCGCCTCTTTCCAGAACCCAAGACGTCATCGGGCTTGCCAGAATGACACTACAGTAATTTAGTATGACTCTCTTCTTCCTAGCTAGAGTGCAAGTCTAGATTTCTTGAGGGTCTGAATCCCATTTCCATTTGGGCTTCTTTTCAATTAAAAAGGAAATGCTGGTATTTATCAAGATTATATATATTAGGAGCCTAAGCGTTATTTTAATGCACAGCCCTCCCACCAGAAATACCTCCTCTGCCCTTTGGGCATCCTCAGCTGTGGTCAGGAGCGACATTAATAAAATTACCCCGTCTCCCGGAAGGGTCACAGATGACCTTTGTCCTTGCAAGTGTGCAGCTGCGGGCAACGTTATAAGATCTATTCCGGGGATTCCCCTCGGGAGGGCGTGGCTTCTAACTGGACGCTCGACCATCCTCGTGGGGCAGGGGATTATATCACACCTTCCTCGGCTATTCACCTCGGGCGTATTGTGGCGTCAGTTTTAGTTACATCGGGTTGTCGTTTGTTGCTGCAGGACTATATCCGATATCAAGACATCTCTTGATTACTGCAGCGATATCATTTTAATAGCGCAGTGTTCTTAGCTTTTTACAGATGTTTAAGTTAACAGACAGAAAGCTTAATTGTGCTCAGAGGACTCGGCTGCATTGTTTCATCTCGGGGCCACGTTGATGTAATTAGCCGTCGAGGGATAGCAGCGAACTCGGCATACGTTATCCATTCAAACAAATACACATCACCAGTCCGTCGACAACGTGAGTCGTGGTGGCGACGTAGAGTTAGGTCAGGGGGAACTCGCATGATAGGTGGAGGTCGGGGTGAAGAGATGGTCACGACTCTCCTACCACGTGCGAATGAGTGCCGTGACCAGACAGATATAATATGCGTGTTTTATTCATTTGACTTTAGTCATCCTGCCAAGGCTGATCAGTACTGCAACACCCAAACCTTGCACATGTCCTTTATCGTTAAATTGTTTTGAGTAGCCTATATCTGGTGATGTACCTCTTTGCTTACTACGGGTCCCGTTGGTTATATCTAACCTTTTAAACGTCAGACAGTATTGTCGTTATCTTGTTTCGAGTCGCCGATATCTGCTACTGTACCTCTTTAATTACTATGTTTCTTAATGCATGCCAATACATTTAAGGTCATGTTACTCTGGAACTGATCACTGATATAACTCAGTATGGAAGACAATAGCAACCTTCAATACAGGAATAATTCGTGGACATGATCAGTATCAACAGACCAGATCCATTCGTACATATTCGCGAGTTAGATTCAGAGTCAAAATTGTATTTGCTATGGCTGTACCCTGTTACATTACCAGTGGTGTTATTCCAACCTCAGTGTCATCATGGTTATGTCATCTTCTCTATTTATTACCGATGGTATTATTCCATCCTCACTGTGAACCTTCCTCCCTGTTATCACTATTGCTGCTATTCGTACCTCCTTGTTATCACTATTGCTGCTATTCGTACCTCCTTGTTATCACTATTGCTGATATTCGTACCTCCTTGTTATCGATAGTGGTGCTATTCGAGCCTTCCTTTAATCACTACTGGTGCTATTGAAGCCTCCCTGTTCTCACATGTGGAGCTATTCAAACCTCCCTGTTTTACCAGTTGTCCTAAGTTGTAAACTAGGGTATAAATATTCAAGCCTACCTGTTTTACCAGTTGTCCTAAGTTGTAAACTAGGGTATAAATATTCAAGCCTACCTGTTTTACCTACCATTGCTGCTATCATCAACAATGTCATTCTATGTTGTCAGTGGTATTATTCCATCCTGCGTGTTTTTACATGTTGCTTACCCCGCCATGCTGTCATCGATTGTGTTATTCAGCATACATGTATCACCATGTGCAGCGTTTATCCTCCACTCTTATTCCGTGTTGCCACCAATGGTCTTCACATTGTCATCAACGCTGCTGTCCTCACCACTGTTTTATTCATCAAGTCATCATTTTATTTTTTTTATCATATTTTTTCTTCATCGTGTTGATTTATTCATCGTTTCTTTGTTTTCGGGTATTTTTTGTTGTTTTAATTCATGATGTGTTAGTTTTTGTTCCCAATTCCGTTATTCCACCAAGCATGTGTATCCCCAGTGATCTTATTCAATCTTTCATCTAAATCCTAAAGGTGTTACCCCATCTTTCTTTAACTACCCACTGGTGTTATCCCGCGATCCTGGTGCGACTACTTCATCATCCGACCTCTCAGTTCCGCCAATCAATGATGGTCTCCAGGAGCCGCAGTGCTGGACGCACGCAGCTAGTCTCATTGAAGTCCCGTAATTCGCTGCGAACTTTCTCCTGGGCAACTTACCAAAGACCGAGCTGAGTGTTTCTGGAATCGATGTGCATGGAAGAAGCACACTGTATTGATGGAGAGGGTGTCGTGCCGTCATTGATTGTCCTGTGTCCAGGGAGCGTTTCTCTGCGTCAGATTACATACCCAGGAAACAACAATGAGAAATATGTATTAAATATTTAGATTGCATCTCCTCCACGCTTAGTGTGTAGATCTAGAGAGCATATAGCGTTATTGGTTTGTGATTCATGGGAGCGATGTAATTGCGTCATACCGTTGCTGCATCAACATTGTGAATTATGACGGGGATGCGATTGTATTTAGCGATTTTTCTGGTCTTCAATCCACATCAGGTCTAGGTATTCAGGACTTCGAATTCTAATCTTAGTCATCTGGAAGGAAAATTCCCACGCATAAATTCGAAGCCCCTTTTCTGAGTAAGCGGGTTGGCTTTAATGAAGTTTTGAAGAGTATGGTAGGCACCTCAAAAGTATCAGTTTAATGAATGTTGGATAAAGCCCCGAGGTAATGAAGGTTTCAGATGTTTACAGCTTTTATACAAGTTTTATATTTTGAATTTCACTTGTTGTGTAAAGTACAGATTCTAGTACTTTTGTTAGGTTGAGTCCATCCGGGATTCGAACCCACACCCTCAGGGTCAAAGTTTACCACTCTGGTGGGAGGACGGGCACAGTGCTGAAAACCTGGTTCCTAGTTCCCACTCCCAAAGGAAGCAACTATGACACCAGATTGCACCGCCTCAGACGACCTCTCTTTACCTACTACAAGATCCTTGTAATGAAATATGAACACAAACAAAGGCAGTTTCCGGGATAATAGCATGTGTGAGTCAGCTTTACAGTGAAGGTTATAATTAGTTTTGTTTCAGCTTTATGGTGCATTTTATAATTAGCACCACAGTTCCCAAACCGTTATTCTGGAAACACTGCTTTCTGGACAACTGCTGTTATGAACCCTACACATGGTAAGAATACAATAACAACTTTTGCTGCTCAACAGCAACTATTCATTTGTCCGGATGTATATTTTAATCTGCGATTTGTCGTGCAACGCCACCTGGATTAATGGGGTTTCAGTCCGCTTTTGGTAATTTTGGCACATTTCGTGTATTTATTATGTTTCATTAACAGGAATAATTTCATAATCTGTGAATATCGTTGATTACTTATTCACTTCCCCATACTGATGACCTCTTAAATTTAATTACACATGCTAAACGATTGATCTGTCACTAATGAAACGATTGACGGATTTTCGAATCACCATGCCGTATTAGGCATTTGGGTGCAACCTCGGTATAAGTGTCCGGTGACGAGACCGGGGCAGTGCCAAAATCTCGAAGTCTTCGTCGCCGACTCTGCAACGTTGGGGAATATGATGTTCGCCGGTGTTTGTATACAGAGTCGGAACCTCGTCTCGAGACCAGCATTCACCATTATGTTGCTGTCTCAATGAGGAAATGGGTGATAGAAAATTTGTTGGCCCCGGGTCATCCCAGACGCGGAAACAAGGGGCGATACGGTGACATTAACAGTGAGACCGAAGTCCCGGGGGTCCTATCAGGCTATAAGGGCCAGGCGTTTGCGCTTACCCTAGAACAGGGAATTATATTAGACTTGGATAAGTCTCAAAAGCAATAATTATTACTTTATGGAATTGTAAATAGTAAGGACAGTTTGCCCTTGTAACGAAATGGTTTAATGCATTGTCCACTTATTCAAACTGTTATGTGGATAGAATCGGTGATGATCATACACGCATTATTCAGTACAGCCAGGGAGCAAGGCTTAATGCATCTATGCAAATATATAAACGACTGGCGCTACTCCGTATTCTCCTGGGAGAATTGGCGCTTTCCTGCAGTGGTATAAAAGAGTGCTTATGGAATAATATAACCAGAGTTAATGGTCGTGTTAATCGGTATGCCTCACACGTTGCATAATCTAGCCACGGCAACGATTTGGACGGCGAGGATTCTTCCACGTCTTCGCCAATGAAACATGACGCAATTGCACGTTGGTCCTTGCAAGTTTAAATAATTGATTCGGTTTGCGACAAAGAGCCATTACACGGGGATTACTGCTTGGCGAAAAAAACAGCATGTGCATACGTAGTGTTCCTTAAAGGCACACTCTCGCCAGCTCCAATAGAGCGGGGTGGAAGTGTATCATTGCCTTTACTAATTGATACAAGGAAAACTAATTTTAATGAGGGTTAATGAACCTTTGAAATCCAGTTTTTGGATAATTGAAGTGCACATTGTCAGTACTAGCAATTAAAATATGACTAATTCTACTTCCGGTTATTAAACATGACTTACGAAGATAATTGTTTCCCATTGTTGTGAGGTCATCTAAGGTCATTTGTCCAACAAAGGCATATTTTGACAAGGAACTCTTTAGGATTATCAAAATAACATGTTATGCAGGAGGTTTTTGTATAATCCTTTAATTGGGTTCGCCTGAAGGGTTGTGCCTCACCCTGAGACCTTGGTTCGAATCTTCACTGAGGTCTGTCCCCGCTAAGATTTAGCAGTATTTTCGACTGAAATTCAGTCGATAGTAAGTACACGCATTTCGCTTTTATCAAGCGTTTCTTTTGACTCTGACATTGTTATTTGACCTGAACGTATGTTGGTCTGATCACTTATAGTTGTATATCTTATAAAGCCATTGTCCACAGCCCTGAATCCACTTGCCCAAAGCAATCTGAGAGCTACGAAACTCCGATAACCCAACATAGACTTAAGCCCTAAGATCGCTTTGTGACAAATGAACCCAGATTATGTTCCTGGGTTTGTCATAGTCTAGCGCTTAGTCTCTGTATATTTACAATATTGATAGTAACAAAATAACCCACATAAATTGAAAAGAAGCCCCAGGGAGAGCAGAGATTTCTGAACCTGCATGAATCTAGACTTTGCCTAATTTTGCTGCTTAAGCTTTGCAGGGAGGGTTTGGCAGTTTGGAAAATAATGTGGTTTAGGGACTGTGAGACTAGGTTTGTCATGCCATATCCCTCCAGTCAGGTTTACCCAAAGTGGTCAAAGTCTAAATCCTACTTTAATTCGCAGTTAATTTTCCCCACATCAAGATAACGCGCCTTGATATCTCGTCATTTAAATAGTGTTCCAGTCGGTGTTAAACCAATGTCACTCATTCACGGTACTCAATAATACCCCCTGTTGGTCATTTCCCTCCGTCTTATGACATTCGAGTTGGTGTTTGAACATGGACCGAGATAATACCTGAATACCAATCGGATATACCAGCGTGTGTGGCACACGCTCGCCGCGTGCTGACCTCACGTGCCGCTCGTCCCCTGGTGATTTGGAGTCCAGTAATCCACTAATCCATCCACTAAGCCGGCTCCTGCAGTGCTCCTCCAAGCAACTACATCATTGTGCAACACACGTTGATTCTCCATCTCGGGACCGGAAACGACGCCATGACAACGTTACAGATGCCAGCATCACACCGTCACTTGAATACAGATTACATAACGGCCATGTGTTTGAATAATGTGCAACGGAAGTGATACATTGGGCAAGGACGTCCATAAACCGTGCACGTCTCTTCAATTGATTTAAAGAGTGATGAGATTTGAACATTAGCGCAATATGCTTGGCTTAAGGATGGTTGACATTCTGGGGTAACAGAAGGTTACATTATGATAAATAACTTCAAAAGTGTTTATTTAATTGTCTCAGTTGACGAAGCGGGTTATGAGTCACGGTCATGATTCAAGGGAAAAGTGTTTTGCTGCGAGGTCTGTGAGCGGAAATACAAGTAATTGATTACAGAAGTCGGTGGCAAGGTAATTACTGGACATGGGGGCTGGGGGAGACGGGGAGGTCGGAACCAGTTACTGGACTGAGACTGGAGGTCATCGTAGGGACAGTCTGTCAGAGAGTGACTGGTTTGAGTGCGGCTAGGCACCGCTTACATTGTGGATGTCCTCGCGGCGGACGGGCGGTAAGGTAGTCCAGTGGTTACAGCGTTCACTCTCCATGCAGACATCCCAGGTTCGATTCCCCACATGGGTACAATGTGGGAAGTCTATTTCTCGTGTCTATATTGCTAAAAGCGGCATAAAAATTCACTCACTCACCGTCGTCGCGGACTGACCACTCACATTGACCTGAAGAAAGGACAGGACATGTTCTGTGTCCAACCAGTTCCCCATATCCCGACATTTTGCCCCACAAATAATTCCTATTCTGAAAGAGAAAAAAACATTAATAAAACCCAAAAGCAGCTTAGGACCATGTTACACAATGATATATGGTCGTTTTGAGTATGGGAGTATAAGTATGGGGGCTACAATCATCTTTGCGTTAAGATCGCTTTGCGCAAGTAAGCCAAGGACAATCAAGCCTCGCTCAGTCATTGTAGACTTCACTTGGGCCCCTTATTTAATTATTTCTCTAGCGCTAGGGATATATATTACCTGTATCACAACATGATCACTTTTTGGGTGATAATCTTTGAGATGTCTTTTCATAACCTTCATTTGTACAACCAACTTCGTATAACTGGTAATAATTTCAGATCTGAATGAGTATTGGATGGCCACGTTGTCTGACCCGGGTTTTGTTCTACCTCGGCACTACGATGGTCTTAGATCTACGTTGCGACCACCTTAGAGCTACCTCATGGGTACAATGTGTGAAGCCCATTGTCTGGTGTCCCCCGCCGTCATATTGCTGGAATAGTACTAAAGCGGCGTAAAACTGAACTCACTCACTCACTCACTCACTCCCTGTGCAAGAGGGCCCATTCCACACAGAGGTGAGTGAGTGAGATGGGTTTCACGCCGTTTTTAACAATCGGCACTATCTCGGCTTGGTACACCTGAAATGGACTTTACACATTGTGCACATGTGGGGAATCGAACCCGGGTCTTCAGCATGACAAGCCGACGCTTTAACCAATAGGCTACCCCAGCGTGCCTACGTCATTTAGATACAATTTGTGAAGCCAGTTTACTATATCCCCCTTTATATGTTGCTGGAACATGTGCTAGAACCGGCGTAAACCTAAAACTCACTGACTCACTCGATCATTTAGAGGCTGCTGAATCATTCTAAATGATCATGGGGATAAGTACTGGGTGTCATAAGAGAGAATGCTAATATTTCGACACGGTTTAGATTGTGTATGTATAGCACAATATGTTGCTAAAGTTTTCTCGAGAATATTTCGACAGCATTGCATAGACATTTCTTACCAAGCGTGGAATCCATGTAGAGCTTTTCCCGAATCCTCGACGTTCTGTTCAACCATAAATATTTCAAATATCTTGTAACTATTAGTTCAAAAGATTTAAAAGATTTGACAAACCCTCTTTGTAATGGACATGATTTTAATATTAATTCGTACAGATACTCCAAAAATTATGCACTGCGTTTTATATTTCCTATGTGGCTTGAGATATGAATTCCATATTACATTATTATGTCGTGGTTACAATGAGTATATCGTGCTAGATATTTATCTGAATAATGTTGTAAGAACCCTCATGCCCAACCGTTCATTGAGAACAAGCGACAAGAATAGACCCTTTAGACTTTGTAACTTTCTGTTAAGAAGTGTTTGTACTTCGATCGAAATGAAAATAATCTGTAAACATAAATTATAATCATATCAAGTGTAATAAGATCAATATTTTCAATGTGGCACATATCCATGTTTTTACCTTACTGTTTTACACATGTTGTACTGTTGGCCTCATCATGATGATGATGATTTTAGAATATCAATATTTTAGAACAAAAGAGTAATTTTCAAATACATTCTGTTGACTAAAACATGATTTGTGGCAACATCAATAGAACGCATTCAAAGGCTATGAGCACTTAACGTCACTATATAGTTAGCCCGTTAGTTAAAGGTTGTCTGGTTGGAATTGTGTAGACACAACGTCACGTTTCCAGTTATGTTAAAGTGATAAAATTCAGTTGCATTTAACCATCAGCCGGATGTAGATAAGTGCTGCACGGAAATGTGCTGGGTGGTATGTCGACTGTCCGACACGTGCTACGTGTAATTCACAACAGCACCGTGAGCACGGAGATAACGCCGTATACATCAACACAAAGACATCCTGATCGGCATGGCCATTACACAACTGCAGCGTTATCACCATAATGCCACAACGAATTTGTCTCGCTCTGCAACGTCACATTACAAATTGCATGGAATATTCTTGTGGAAGTCATTTACTTGACCTGACATTCAGATTCTGACGGTGGGGTGGTCTAGAGGCTAAAGTGTTCGCTCGGCACACCGAAGACCCTACTTCAATTCTCCTCATGTGCAATGTGAGACGCCCGCCCAATTCTGGTGTCCCCCGCTGTTATTGTTGGCGGCGTAAATGCTCACTCACTCATGTTTAGATTATCTACATAACAGCGTGAGTATTGCGGCGTAAAATAACATTCGTCAACCCTCAGTTACCTTCCCAGCGACATTTGTTACAGCATAGCTCATCTCAACTGAAGATAAATTCCCAAGAACAAGTGTCTTATCCAAATTATAGAAGCTCGCAAATGAACATTCTACCCCAGTTTCATACCAAACTTATCTCTGACGCAAATATGTCATGAACGCAATATTCAGGATGACGTTTGTGAGAGAAATTCAGTTATTAATTACACTGATTAAACGTTCCTGTTCAGTTATGAGGAGTTATTAAATGCCATCTTCTACGTCAGGATTCTTTCCGCTCATTAAGACTAAGGAGCCCTTAACTTCTCAATCAGTTCTCTCACTAATCTGTCTTTCGTTCACTTAGAGAGGATACCGTCGATCGCTGACTTCAGCTGATTGGGTAATGGTGGAACCGTTACACAGCAAATACCAATCAACCTCGGTAACACTTCTTCTGTGTGCAAAAAATAACTGTAATTAAAAGATTGAGAACGATCAAGGACGGGGCCGGTCCTTTGGGTGTAAACGCATCTTCCTGACAATGCTCTCACCATCCAGCATCCGAACCGCCATCACCACTAATGAATCATGCTCACACTGCAGAACAATAATTAGTCACTGAGTCATGCACGCATGTGCGTACATTCTACCACAGGACCAACTCAATGTTGTGTTATTTCAAAACCAATCAAAGGAAATTCTTTAGAAGGACAAAGAAGGTGAATGCAATTATAGGAATCTGTCACCATGGTGACCCGCTCCCCGTGGACGCTGTGACGTGGACATTGGGTCCCCGAGCAGAACGCTGCGTTCATGTTATGCACGTGCATGAAATATCAATTCCTTTGTTTGCTGAGTATAAAACACATCTGTATAACGGCAGTGGGGACTTGGGGAATATCGTTAACTAATGTGATATGATACAGACACGTTCCCCCCGCGGTGAAATTGAGACATGGCTTTTAAAAATAAAATAAAATAAAAAAAGGAAAATATGCTGTAGAGCCAGTTTTTTATTACCACCACGTATTCGAGCAATGTGTATAATGTGGTGACATAGAAAAACATACAAATAAAAATCGGTTTAGAATTGCGCAGTATCTTTATACCGTCAGCATACATAAACTATTTTTCCTTCGAATTATATTCACTGTTTATTTTCCGGGTTGTGTTTATTTTTCCATAATAACTTAAAGCATGTATCGTGACATACAATGAGGCTTATAATAAGATGTATAATGAAACTAACATGCTCCATGTTTTAGGCACGTCTGTTTCTTTTACTGCTATTTGATTTTCCTTGCCGTGATATTTAATGTCAAATTCTTAACTGAAGCGAGCAGAGCCCCAGAGAACACACTGAGGAGCAGGTACAGCATACTCATGAATATTCATTGGCCAAAACATGTACAATTAACATGATGAAAAATGCAAACACTACAAATTTCGGCTCTTAAAACATCAGTAGTGTAAGCGCGTAAGATACATCACCATGGAATAACCATTTCTAGTTTGTTTCATATGTTAGCCACAATCACAACTTGGTGCATACCTTTTCTTCCATCACATCAGATATTATTTCTGAGTAGTATATATAGTCTATAAAGGCTTGTAGAATTCAGGTTAAAGCTATTCGATTTTTTCGTCATATGTGAAAAATCGATATTTTCCACTTTTAACCTATAAGGAATGCATTTGTTAAATGTCAAGACCTGAACCCTCTAAATGTATGTTCTTTTCTGTGTTAGTGACTGACATGAGAACTAGGAAGATCTGAGTTAGCACTGATCTTCAACAACGCATGCCAACCAACAACAGACTAACGAATCGGGTGGTCATGCAGGCTCGCTGAATAAATTGCTTTTTATATCGCCGTATCTCAGTTGTGTAGATTTATGCTCATGAAGTCAATCATCGATTTGTCAGGTCCAGACTCTATTATATATAGACTGCACTTATGACGTAAATAAAAGGGGAATATTGCTGACTGTAGCATTTAAACCAACAACGTTACCTGATAAATGGAGCTTGGGTTCAAGATACAGCTCATTACAAACAAGGCTCCTTAAACAATTATTGTTTTATATCAGTTTCGCCCTTTCTTTTACCATTTATGTCTATTTTAACATCATATTATAACAACTGTTGGAAAATCGATATGAATGGTTTGGTTCCCCGAACGGTCCAGTAATCAGAATCTTATACAAACACTCTCCGTGACAAGCAAGGGCACCAACCACGCCCCCGTAGCCCCAGACGGTGGCTGGATCTGTCCCTTTACATGGAACAAAAACAGTATTGTGTAATGTCTTCTATTTATTTCTCTTGATTGCCTTGTTTGAGATAACTTTGTATGGCGTATCATTTATTTTACCGTTGTTTTCCCCAGTAATCGCATAGAATGGCAATACTTCTCTGCAACCCGCTTCCTCACATTGCCACCAATAAACAAAGAAAGTGAAAAGTGGCTATTTCATGTCAATAGGCGATCGATACCGAAGTAGTGCGATTGATTTTCACACCAATGATTCCAAAAGGCGCATCACGCTGCCGTAAATAGTTTTCCATTGAACATTTGATAAAGATTACTTCACAAGTTTAGATATCTGACAATTTTCTTGCGACCGATTTTATCGTCTTGCTACTTTAGATGAGCATTTTAACGACATATTTCTTTTTATGGTGATTAAGACGGTTATATTGTTTCATGAATTGAAGCATTTCGGGTCTGTACAGATTGCGAAAATTGAAAAGCCTATCTCTGTTTCATAAAAATGTATTGATTAATTATTTTTAATTCTAAGTTTCTGTCTGATATGAAAGAGCGTTTCCTCCAGACTCAGTTATTTCTGATGTAAAGGAGAATGTATCTCAGTTCATCCATCGCTCTGAAGACTATATACTATGTATGTTTCACTGAGTCCATACATCTGACGCTGCTTAAGGTGTCGCCATTTGCCTTGCAAAGTTATGTCCCTTATTATCCACAGGACCCGCTAATATTCGGTTGAATTTCCATGTCACTATGTTTTCCTTTCTTTTGTCAGCAAGGGTACAATATGTGAAACCTCGGTTAATGTTCATGTATGTCATTTACGACTATATTAGCGCTAAGAGAGCTACGAAAATATAGGCCCTGGAATCTAGTAAAAGCGGCGTAAAACCATACTCGCTCGCGTACTTCGTCAGAATTGTTCATGTGTACATAGGTTTCAACGTGGTAGAACGGTGCCATTGGGGGTTTTCATCCATTGTTTATCGCCATCACACAAGCACACTGTAATCTTAAATTGTGCTGAAAAATATAGAAATTTGCATGTATCAGTGTGTATTTTCAGATATATCCTTGCCTACTCTTTGTTCAACGTGTACTCATTCATTCATTCATTCATTCATTCATTCATTCATTCTGTAAGCACGTTTTCCTGTGTTTGACAACACGTCCATAATAGCTTAGATCATTATAACTTAGTAAAGTCTGCCTCACACAACTGGAATTTGACAAATGACATGATAACCACATTGGGTGACTTGACAAGTTGATATTTTCATGATGCCCGATTTATCAGCTCACGAGATAAGATAATCATGATAATTGACAAGAAAAGCTCTTTATGTCTTAATCATTTTCGCCTGGGATTCATGGTGCCAGGGAATCAGACTGGAAAGCGGTCCAACACAGTGAGTTATCGATGATATTTCTAATATGTCATCATGCGATACTGAAAAATGTTTACAGTAAACCACTTTTAATAGACATGTTTTACCTCTTCCTGTTATACAAAATTAATTATCAGTGTAATGCCATATGTATGTTTAATGGAATGCCCTCTCTGCTTTCCCCTGCAACGTATGCCCCATTAAAGTCTGCCATACAAATCTTGAAACAAATATATCTACGACAGCACACGCAATTCTAGAAAATATAGATTTCCACAGCTTTTCAAAATGAAGAAAGTCTCAGGACACGTTTTCGTTATATCTTTTCCTTTTACTGTGAACCTTTTTCTGAAAAAGTATGTTCATTTCAGAGACTAGTAAGTTAATATGGTCATACTATAGCCTGTCACAACAGACCCTGAAATAAACATATCCAAGAAAGCCCATGCAAGTCTACATTATGTGACAGGTGTAGATTTCCACAGATTCAGAAAATGAAGAAAGTCTCATGACTCCTTTTATTTAATTATATTATTACGAAGTGTTTATTCTGTAAAATATGTTCATTTCAGAGACTACTTGTTGGTCCAGTGTCTCATATACAATGTACTGTATGTCGTCAAGTAGGTCGTCTAACGGTACATTCCTAAGGCTGACAGTCAGGACGTGTTCTCCTCAGAATATTCTCATAGCATTCAGCATGTATCAGGATATAGGAAGCCGGTGATGTGACCCCGCCCGCCCCCCACACAGAGCCGCGTTGTTAGGGTCCCACAAATGGTGAGAACGCACGTGTTACGCGCCATATGACGTAATGTTCACACACAATTACTAAAACCAACAATATTAGCGAGGACGAAACCGACTTCCGTGGACTTTCCCGTACCCTCTACTTCTCTCAATATTAGCTTTCCATTTCCACGTCATGCAATGTGTAATAACTCTTGGAAAAATGGTAAACCCGACAGAAATTTCCATAGCAACTGGTGATTACAACCAAAGATATACGTTCCAATCAGCAGAGGAACACCAACAACAAAAGAACATGATTAAGGTACATCGGCTTGGCAATATTTGAACATATATCTCGAGAAACTGTCACGATACAATTGGAATCTGAAAAAGTCGACGCATCAGTTGGGAGATACCGCTGGGGGTGATATCTAACGCTGCAGATTCAAAGTGGCAGAGAGACATCCTAATTTTGCATTCGAGATATCAGATAAGCTTTGATTGATTTAAATTACGTTGGTGGGTCAATGACGAAGTTGTATCAGTATCTGTTTAGCCTTTCGCCACCTTCTTGGGTACGAAATCTCCATCTTATCTTTGGCAATTAACCGGGTGATAACGGCCTCATGCTGTGCAAACATACTACCTTGTAACACTATGTAATCCGACTGCTCAGTATAATCAAGGCCCAAAACCGGCGTTTTGTTGCAGTGATTAGAGACTTAATTCATCCATCAGCTAACGCTGAAAATAATCTGTAATGCATTAAGGTATCGGGGACATTTGTGTAATTGCTAAGGTGTTAAATGCGCGCGTTTGAAACCCATGAGTCATAACCCGGCATCGCTGCTTCATGGCGGCCGGAATGACTTCTGTTTGTCGTAATAGGAGTTTTATTAACAAGTCTTAAACTGATATGACAAATTTCATAGTCTTGTGAACGTCAGCACGACAGGTAACAAGAAATTAATACCTCATGCTAACGTCTCATATTCCTTTCATTAAATTTTGGGTCCTATTTTTTTTATAAATGCATTAACATTTCTTTATTACAAAAAATTAGAAAATTATTTCATAGAATATTAATTCAATTCAACATTGAAATACAATTTCATGCCCTGTGCATTTTCTCATGTGGTTGCACTCATGAAATTATCAATATTATTAGGTCATTTGAAACATCTTTTGACTGACGTTAATAGAACACATGTCACCTAATGGCAAAGTGTTCCCAGTGAGCATGTCAACTGACGCTCAGTCATAATTAGTTCATCTAGACAAAAATTAAAGCTATGGAGATGAGTATGCAAACATACCCTTGTGCGGCAGTAACACTGTTGACAGCAGCTTATTAAACCGGGAAGATTTTCATGAGGTCGCTAAATCTTACATCAACAGTATTACCTCAGTAGGATGTTGTGATATTGTTCCTGTCCCGTGTTATCGTGACCGAGGGCCGAATAACAGGACCTCGCTAACTAAAATAGCTACATTGACCTTCGTTTCTTCCACAAAAGCCGATTTTAAGATGGATTAAGTTGATGTTTGGAAAAATACATCACCGTCGTGTTAAAAATAAGTCAAACTCGAGAAACCAATTATTGGATTGTTGTCGTTTAAATCAATATTTGATTTGAGGGATTTGTTCATATAGAAAAGCAATATGTTGCGTTTGGGTCGTGTTTGTGTTTGACGGAGTGTCAGTAAGAAGGGGGATTAGCGTTAATGCTGCCCCTGTGTGCCGAGGGGGGTGATGCGGTACAAAGTGGTGCAATGATGCAGGGGAAACAAATACATAAACACCCACAGGCTGCTACGACAGGACCGTCGCACAAAGACATCAGCGAACACGTTGGCCATTGTAAACACGACCCTACCATTATGATACTGGGGGTGGGCGGCATTTTATTAATAAGTGCAGTTAAATTTTTATGATATAGTGATGATATCCTCTGTACGATATTCCCATCCAGAAGAGTCACAAAACAGTGACTACGTCGTTCTGAAAAATGTTTTCAAAATGTAGGAGTCTTTCTGGCAGAGCGATAACCCACGCCCCCTTTAAGAATAGACTCGCCCATCCCGGCGCAAGTAATGGGAATGTTCTGTAATCTGAGTCACAATAAAGTTATCACAAACATTTGTGTGGCGATCTGCTCTGACTTGAGATTTACTTTTTCAGTTTCCTGGAAATAAACCACGACTTGAGATGAAACGTTTGTCGTCATCACTTGACTAGTCAGCCGCTGAGTGTTCACAAGCGAGAAACCTCGGACCGCTCAACTCGCTATACAGCACAACCACTTCAACAGCCAAGCTCATCGCCCTGCCCACAGTTCCGCCCAGCGCTTTATACCGAGGACCCCTCTCGCGGGTTCCAGGAGCCATCAAATGTCAGAAAGTGTCGGTGGGTTCTCTCGGGACGCTATTACTTGCTTGACTGTGCTACCTAAAGTCAGGACTGGGGACAGCCTGTGATGACAGTTATGCTGTGTTTATGTGAAAAGGCGCTCTACCAAGGATTACCTGAATCAAGCTAGGATGGACGTAACAGTGCAGTGACTCCAGAGTAACAGTTATCACAGGTTTGTACGTCCACCACCACGTTGATAACCATACCGTCTATATACATGTATTCCTATACCATCAGGTCTCTTTTATTTGAAAGCGGAATGTGATAAAAAACCATTCTCAAAACAAAAACAAATTCTCAGAAACAAAAGTAGAATAATTTACCAAATTCTCGGATGAGGTGAATCACTGGGGGAACTCTACCCTACAACTGCTAGAAGTTGTGTTTTGTTATGAAAATTCAGTCCCAAATGTACCGTGTACTCGACTGGTTTTGACAATGTGACCAAGAACTTATCTTTTCGTGTGATTACATATGTTTAAACTAATACAATGACAGTTATTATTCTACTCTTTAGTAAACGATAGTAATATTTACATAAGTAATATCTTAATCATATAATGTAAGTGGGAAATCCAAATATGTCCTCGTTCGTTGCTTTCCCATCCCCCGCTGCTGTATATTGTATACATATGGTTTAACCCGCCAGGCGGGCATGTTTCCTGTTAACCTGCACTGTGTTGTGGTACAATACACTCATTTGATGCTATCGGTACAGCAAGTGTAGCATCGCTCTATACAAACAGTCTGACAGTATCTCCCCTTAATTACCCTCATCAATATACATGTCAAATCAGCTGGCACCTGTAGAAAGACGACCTGTATGTTTGTATATATGGCAGGCGCATGTGTCTGTAGTTGACGGCAGTCGCCCACATGTACACAATAGACGCCCAGAGCAGAAATCTTATGTAGCCCGTTGGCCAAGGCGAACGTATGCACGTGTTGATGATCTAGGTTGTCTCGGATAGACATTGATGAATGTGGATTCTTGATAATATTACGTCTTCACATGATTGAAATTTCGTTGTGGTTGCATCCGGCACGTAAGTACGGTTTTGTTAAAGAATTCTACAATGCAATATCGCTGTATCATCTTATGTTAGGAAATGTGAAATATGCGTACGAACAGTATATTTGTTAACTTATTTCAACAATTTGCCATTTTTCAAACGTTATATGTCACTTGAATAAAACAAAAGCGAGATATCTGTGGGGTCAAAGATATCGGTTCTGAATGTGACATTTATTTAAAGAAGCATGAAATATTTATTCGGAAAATCCATATCCTGAATACACTTTAACTTAAAGGCGAACAAAATAATTCATCTCTTGGAATGTGTTTCAAAAGTTCTAGTCGAACTGAAATAGTTTTATCTAGTGCGTGAGACAAAGTACCTGAATATTAACAGACTGTCTTCTCAATGAGGACACTACAGATAATCAAATGACATTTCAGATGATCTTTTCGACGCAACTTTTGGAAGGAGTTTGAAACGTATGTACAACATACGTGTTAACACGTGCGTAACTGACGTATGTACAATTGCAAATAGTAAAGTTCATAGTTTAGAACCTTGATATATGTAAATGTGACTATGTATTGTTTAATGATATATTCTGCCGGTTGTGATTATACTTGTTGTTATGTCCTGGCCCAGGACTGTGACCACGGATTGCTGTTTGACCATGTCAGGTCCGATCTTGACCTTTGGTCACTGATATGGTGTTTGTTTATGGCCCAGCTGACTGGACACAAGTTAGTAAACAGATTTCCCCAGATCAAATATCGCCCTAGACACGTCGGGCAACAACCGAAGTGGTTGGTGTTTATACTTCTCGAGTGTTATCAATTTACTGAACTTTCAATAATGGACAGTAAATTAAACCCGGGAAGTTGCTTAGATCGTTTGAATGCACATGCGATTCCCAGGTGATGCGTTCTAATTGTTCTCATAATGACAAACAGGATTGTCACAACACCCAAACCTAGACTACTCCTAAACTGCTAAAGTTTGCTGTGATTGTTTAACGAGACGCTTAACGACTAAGACAGGAAGTAATCGCTTATTGGAAAGGTTACATGGACTGTATCGGTAGATCACCAAGACTGTTGGTTCGCCTGCTGGAGTTGTCGCTGGGGATGACTGCAAAACCATCACACATCCATTCCTGGGCTATAAAGCGGCACTCTGATCAATTAGTAACTGTAGTTAACAACTCCCGACTGAACCCATTGACGTGAATCAATCTGAAAACTGCAAACAGAACACCCCCTCGTGTCTCCTTCACGACATCAATGACCACCTAATACCACCATTACCTTACCACCACCCCTTCAGCACCCGTCTCTCGCACGTAATACATCTGTGGTGTATTATTAATATCCTTCCAGGCTCCGTCCATTGAGTTTAAATACCCGACCTGTTACATGATAGCTACATGGTCTTTTTAGGGCTTCTTGCCATAAGGCAAAAGACCTATTGTAATTACTGATGTTTTTATTATTATTATTATTATTATTTATTTTTCCGCCGGATTTTGTTCCAGCCCTACAAAGAGCACCAGTGGACAGAATCGCTTGAAAAAAATCAGGCAGATGCGCACCGAGGTGTAGATATTCCCCATTAAAATCTCTAGGCTGTGGGCCCAATAGCAAAGGGGAGATAAATCAAAATTAATTCGAAATTTTCAATTTGAAATGCAAATATCTCGAAAACTACTGCTGCAATGACTACCAAACTTCTTGAGCAGATGTGCAATCAAAATGGCTACAATTTCGCCTGGACGGGTCGAGTCGCTAAAATGCACCGTTTGGCCGCTATTTGCGATTGAAGTTTTTGCTGCTGTTTTTCAGCCCAATTCTGACTACTTTGCTCCCAAAATCTGCTGCACTACAACTACAACAGCTACCGCTTTCAAACTTGCCATACTTTGTCTCTAGGCACCTCCCTACGCAACGACATCGTCAAATGCGACAATGTGGATTCGATGGCCGCCATATTGGATGCTACTTCGGGGCAAAAGTTGTCTTCAAAAACGTATACAGGCTTCTCTGTGATTTTTTTTGCAAGCCAACCTTAGCAGCTACAACGCTAGAAATACATGTTCTGAAGTTGCCTTTGGCTGGTGAACATTTTTTGTTCTTAGTCATATATCAAAAGTCACGTGATGCGGCCGCCATATTGGATTGAAGCTGTTGAAAGGAAATTTGCAGATTTTGTGAAGTACGCATTTTCCGCAATCCATAACTCTGAAAGTTTTGCCAGCAGAACATTGAAATTTTGCAGATATAGAATACCTACCTAAAATATGTAGCAAGTGAACGTTTGTTGCGATATCTTGCTTAGTTACGCATATGGAGATGTTTACTTTTGTTGTTTATTTTCAACTCAGATGTATTTTCAAAAAATCGCAGCACCATGACTATTACAGCTACGCAGCTAAAATCTTGCAGTGTGCAGTAACTTGATGTGTTGAACATTTTTTGTTCTTTGCTGCATGTCAAAATGTGAATTGTTTGGCCGCCATATTGGATTTCCTCAGATTCTCATGACACTACATTTGAAACGCTGTAGCTACTAGAGTTTTACACAGAATGACGTGAAAATCGGCATAGTGCATTAGCATGAGATGCTTAACATTTCGTGTTCTTACATGTATATCAAAAGTTGCATCGTTTGGCGGCCATGTGGCTTTGAAAATTGGAGAAATCTAATATGCGTCTAAAACGGCATAAAACAGCATATAACTCCCTTACTATTGATCCAATCGCTTCCATATTTTGCATGTGGCTTGGTCATGTGAAGGCGAACATTTTTGGGCGGGGGTCAAAATTCGATATCTCTAACCGTTTGGCCGCCATCTTGGATTGAAGTTTTTCGTTTATCGGGGTATCCATAGCAACGAAAGTTGAAATCTGAATGACTTGATTTTTACAGCATTGTTACGCACAGTCAGGAGGATGCGGTGTGCAAAATCTCAGCTCTGTACGTTGAATAGTTTCCGAGATAATGGAGATACAGTATTTTGACGGACAGACGCACGAACAGACAACAGACAAGTTTGTCAGAAAATCAAACCAGCGCATATGATACAGCGGGTCCGGGCAAAACAGAAACACTAATTTCTTTCAGCCTAGATGCCATAACAATGTCGTCTTAGCTCGCGAAAAAAAGTGTTTTTTCTTGTGTCTAACCAGTTAAATGACCTTGACACGTGACCTTGGTGACCTTGACTAAAAAAATTGTTTGTTTGGCATGCTATCATATGCAAGTGTCAAAACCCCGAAAAACTCAAAAATAACGATTTTCTTATTAGGGCTTCTTGCCATAAGGCAAAAGACCTATTGTAATTACTGATGTTTTTATTATTATTATTATTATTATTTATTTTTCCGCCGGATTTTGTTCCAGCCCTACAAAGAGCACCAGTGGACAGAATCGCTTGAAAAAAATCAGGCAGATGCGCACCGAGGTGTAGATATTCCCCATTAAAATCTCTAGGCTGTGGGCCCAATAGCAAAGGGGAGATAAATCAAAATTAATTCGAAATTTTCAATTTGAAATGCAAATATCTCGAAAACTACTGCTGCAATGACTACCAAACTTCTTGAGCAGATGTGCAATCAAAATGGCTACAATTTCGCCTGGACGGGTCGAGTCGCTAAAATGCACCGTTTGGCCGCTATTTGCGATTGAAGTTTTTGCTGCTGTTTTTCAGCCCAATTCTGACTACTTTGCTCCCAAAATCTGCTGCACTACAACTACAACAGCTACCGCTTTCAAACTTGCCATACTTTGTCTCTAGGCACCTCCCTACGCAACGACATCGTCAAATGCGACAATGTGGATTCGATGGCCGCCATATTGGATGCTACTTCGGGGCAAAAGTTGTCTTCAAAAACGTATACAGGCTTCTCTGTGATTTTTTTTGCAAGCCAACCTTAGCAGCTACAACGCTAGAAATACATGTTCTGAAGTTGCCTTTGGCTGGTGAACATTTTTTGTTCTTAGTCATATATCAAAAGTCACGTGATGCGGCCGCCATATTGGATTGAAGCTGTTGAAAGGAAATTTGCAGATTTTGTGAAGTACGCATTTTCCGCAATCCATAACTCTGAAAGTTTTGCCAGCAGAACATTGAAATTTTGCAGATATAGAATACCTACCTAAAATATGTAGCAAGTGAACGTTTGTTGCGATATCTTGCTTAGTTACGCATATGGAGATGTTTACTTTTGTTGTTTATTTTCAACTCAGATGTATTTTCAAAAAATCGCAGCACCATGACTATTACAGCTACGCAGCTAAAATCTTGCAGTGTGCAGTAACTTGATGTGTTGAACATTTTTTGTTCTTTGCTGCATGTCAAAATGTGAATTGTTTGGCCGCCATATTGGATTTCCTCAGATTCTCATGACACTACATTTGAAACGCTGTAGCTACTAGAGTTTTACACAGAATGACGTGAAAATCGGCATAGTGCATTAGCATGAGATGCTTAACATTTCGTGTTCTTACATGTATATCAAAAGTTGCATCGTTTGGCGGCCATGTGGCTTTGAAAATTGGAGAAATCTAATATGCGTCTAAAACGGCATAAAACAGCATATAACTCCCTTACTATTGATCCAATCGCTTCCATATTTTGCATGTGGCTTGGTCATGTGAAGGCGAACATTTTTGGGCGGGGGTCAAAATTCGATATCTCTAACCGTTTGGCCGCCATCTTGGATTGAAGTTTTTCGTTTATCGGGGTATCCATAGCAACGAAAGTTGAAATCTGAATGACTTGATTTTTACAGCATTGTTACGCACAGTCAGGAGGATGCGGTGTGCAAAATCTCAGCTCTGTACGTTGAATAGTTTCCGAGATAATGGAGATACAGTATTTTGACGGACAGACGCACGAACAGACAACAGACAAGTTTGTCAGAAAATCAAACCAGCGCATATGATACAGCGGGTCCGGGCAAAACAGAAACACTAATTTCTTTCAGCCTAGATGCCATAACAATGTCGTCTTAGCTCGCGAAAAAAAGTGTTTTTTCTTGTGTCTAACCAGTTAAATGACCTTGACACGTGACCTTGGTGACCTTGACTAAAAAAATTGTTTGTTTGGCATGCTATCATATGCAAGTGTCAAAACCCCGAAAAACTCAAAAATAACGATTTTCTTATTAGGGCTTCTTGCCATAAGGCAAAAGACCTATTGTAATTACTGATGTTTTTATTATTATTATTATTATTATTTATTTTTCCGCCGGATTTTGTTCCAGCCCTACAAAGAGCACCAGTGGACAGAATCGCTTGAAAAAAATCAGGCAGATGCGCACCGAGGTGTAGATATTCCCCATTAAAATCTCTAGGCTGTGGGCCCAATAGCAAAGGGGAGATAAATCAAAATTAATTCGAAATTTTCAATTTGAAATGCAAATATCTCGAAAACTACTGCTGCAATGACTACCAAACTTCTTGAGCAGATGTGCAATCAAAATGGCTACAATTTCGCCTGGACGGGTCGAGTCGCTAAAATGCACCGTTTGGCCGCTATTTGCGATTGAAGTTTTTGCTGCTGTTTTTCAGCCCAATTCTGACTACTTTGCTCCCAAAATCTGCTGCACTACAACTACAACAGCTACCGCTTTCAAACTTGCCATACTTTGTCTCTAGGCACCTCCCTACGCAACGACATCGTCAAATGCGACAATGTGGATTCGATGGCCGCCATATTGGATGCTACTTCGGGGCAAAAGTTGACTACAAAAACGTCAAAGACATCATTGTTAAAATGCTCCGTTTTGACGGTGATACACACTGCATTAGCTAAAACGAAGACACAACGTTTGAGACGTGCCCCCTAATGAAAGGAAAGAGTGCGAAGCAAATTTGCTAATATTTCTGCTTAGACCGCTTTAAATATCTATCGAAAGTGCTTGCTTCTATGCACACATCACCATGAACAATACCAGCCATCAAAATCCCCAAGTTTCGGCTTATTAAGGAAATAGGCACTTCTTTTTATCACCGACGGCCCATGAATACGCGACGGAATGTGCCAAAAGTTGGCGCAGCATTTAACGTTTAACCCTTGGAAAGAGCACGAAAATCTGAAGGAAAGCGGGAGGACAATTACGGCTGCTCCTTCAAACATCTGTCTCACAAGACCGCACAGCAGCACTCACTCTTGTCTGTCATTTCAGTCGTTCCGTTCAAAGTTGGCGATATGTATGAGTTCTGTTGATATAAATATAACGTGTCTTTGTGTATGTCAAAAGTGCTAGCGCTTACCAAATACATTTGATCTGAGCGTCAGTTGAAATTAAGTAGAGTTATTTGTTGAAATGCCTTTTATAGGCCTATGAATCTATCTGACAACAAACTGAAAATGCGAAAAAGTTAAAGGTTTTTGTGTGTTCTGTAGTGGATACGTGGATTTATAGAATTACGTTCATCAACAAGCCATTTTGTTCAGGTTTTATTAGTCATTTAAAATATTCTGTGTGCTTCAGCATACCTACAACCTGATGTATGTTGTGCTCATGATCATGTAACTGAAGCAGGTATAGCTGCTGTTAACTTGTTTTTAAATTCATACACAATCACAACCAGTATCATTTGGACTATAGTAACGTGCTATCGTCCTATGGTATTGAGCATTCAGCTGGTACTGGTATGATGTTATGAATATTATAAGTCAAATTTACATCAATTGAACCACGAAAGTGAACACACTGAATGGCGTTGTCTATCCATCTAGACTAGTATTACGTTTGTGCTGGTAGTGTGAAATTTCCAAGATTAATCACAAGCTCAGGAACAATTCAAGTACGAGTATGTCAACAAGATCAATGGTGTTTTTTCCTGTATGTTATTGAAGTGAGATCACTGGACATGTTTGTTATGTTCATTGATATAGATTTACTTAATACAACATATATTATATATATATTTAAGTAACATACCGTGAATCACATTCAGCTTAGGCTTTTATGTTTTAGACATTTTGAAAAGATTGTTGTGAAGTGTGCATGCTTTGATCACTGAATGGACAACCACTAAGTTTTTTCTCTTTTATGTTATTTTACAAGTAGCATCTGTTTCAAAGCCTACAAGAATTGAAAGCAACAATCATTATGTTTGTTTGATTGATATCCTAATACGGGTAGCATCTGTATTTAAAGCCAATATGAATTCAGAGTAAAAGAATGACACATTTCCCATTACTGACAGTAGCATGTATCTATATTATCTGTAGCCATGACTACTATTGGAAGTACGTCACAGATGCAAATGGCTGTATTGCATAACATCCAAGAAGCCCTCATCGCTGCTCGCAGCTATATTTTTATTTTATTATCCACCCCTGCTCTTAACCTCTCCATCCACCTTGACCCCCAGCGGTCACCATCATGTTTTTATCATCTGTCCTTTCATCTTCAACACGCGCATAATTGACTTATTATTCGGTTGAATACATCACTGTAACGAAACCTCATGCGGGACCCCCAGGGGACATATTAGTAAGTAAACACATGTTGACCCTCCCCCGGTGGGCACCCCCTTCAAAATGACCACAACCCATCTCACAGATCAACGGCATGCCTGGCCGTCAAGCCTGTCGGATGTGATTAATTACCCTGATTAAGCCATAATGCTGATTGTACTTGCTTCGGCCATCCGATTGATGTAGCCAGTGATTTGATCTCCACACTCGCCGGTGCAGTTTTATTAGCCCTTCTGACTTCCGTCGGTTACGACATCCCCTTTGTCCGCCGCCGTCACTGAAGTGGCTGCTTGTCCAGACGTTGAGGTCATCTGTCAGGTCGTCGATCACGCTCAAGCGCTGATGGGGATGACGACGTTACCATCTGTCGTTTGCTCTGGTCGCCATGACATGTTGAAAATGGTTTCCAAGTATTTCCACAGTTGGATGTTTGTACTGAATATTTACAACATCCCTAAGCCTCTAATGGGCCTTTCAACCAGTTTTTCTACAATGCCATATCCCAAGAAGAAGCAAGTCTAGATTTGCTCCCATCTTCATAGACACTTAATGTCGCCGGGCTCCTATTCAGCTTAAGTATTCTTCAACTGAATCATACCTTTGTTTGTCTACCGAATGCGTGAAAGGTCGTCATAAATCACAACAGGATGGCATAGTGGTGTTGATGGTCACACGGATTCCACCCACAGTGCCTTCTTTCATCCATACTGTACAGTTACTCTATGGGAATAAATTAAGTTACCCCGGCAACGTGTTTTCTTCCAAATTTAACCCGCCCATGTATTTAATCCAAAATAACTAGGTCGAAGCACGTCCAAATGTTTCATGTTGTTGTTTATCTTTATTATGACCCACTCGGAGTTATTCGTGTTTCACTTTATAAGAAGGTTCCCCTCCATGCAAGGCTGTTGTTACTGTGTGCTGGTCACAAAGTCCCGGGGATTTAGTCAGTGTCACTGGTCCTGACTGTGAGCAGTCCTAACAGCTCTGACAGTAATAATAGTCGTGTCCTGGCTTGTAAGGATTACTGTTGTAGCGCGAACTGACAGCTGTAGAATTATCCAGGCAGATTGGACTACGTTATGTGCAGTTTGTGACAAGCTTTCAAAATGATTGGTATTGCGATTGCGCGTCTCACCCAAAAAGAATGATATTCAATGTTTTCCGTCAGCGTATATTCATTATAAACCACACTTAGAAGTCTGACACACCAGGCAATGTAATCAGAACTCCGACAAGACGTTATTGTTGAAATGTATTTCTCTCTGGTTTTAGTATGTTGGGCCAGTGCGGCTTTGCACTAACGCTAACTCTCTGACGGTATATAATCTTACAACGGTCGTAGATGAGGTCGTTCTATGGAATGGAGGTTTGATGGTGTCAACGTACGTGATGGTTTCTCTGACCTTGACCGTCCGTACTTCTTACTTCCCTAGCTATTGCTATCGCCTCGGTAAGACATGTTTCCTGTCGAGGGTGATAATGTCATCACGGAATATGTTTACGCAATGTAGAAGTTTCCCGGCCGCTGTAGTTCTGGGCTTTGGTACCAGCTGGCGCCTACAGCATCTCCCTGCATTCCTTTGACTATCGCCGATATATCTCTGTCATAACAGGCCATGCTGAGATTCAGCGGCAAGTCCTCTGCCAGACCCTCCATGCACCCCCATCCAGCCCCCACCACTAACACCTCTTCCATCTTCACCACTGTGTAAGATACACGTATCTGCATCGCAATCAGAGCCACTGTACACCGCCGTCTCTGTTCTCGATATTCGACTCCACTCGTCACCCTAACTTGCCATTCCCCCCAGGCCTTCTCTACAAGACGCCAAACCCTCCACAGCCACCACTGTCAGAAAACAACTTCACGCCTCTCACAGACATACTGTACATTATCCCGTCTCTCTAACAAGCCTCCATCATTAACCTTGACACTTCTCTCAGACTCACCGTTAACAGACATTCATCCCAGCAGACTTTTCATATACCTTTTCTGGCATGTCCCCAGCTCTAACCCAAAATACCACCCCTGCTCAGACCTCCTGTGAAACACACCCTTCTCTAACTACTGAATGACTCTCTCACAGTCCCTAAACTACATTATTTCCCCTTGCGCCAAGCGCTTCCTGGAATGGAAAACCCCCTCAATAAACAAGCCTACGAACTCACAGGGTATAGTGTTCAAAGTCGTTGGGTATTTTGTTTCTATGGAAATATGTATTGTATGAGACTTAGCGTTTTTCCGGCTACCGAACAACATTTTAAAAGTTTCTTGTAGGACTATAAATGCACCCTCCTCCCTTCCGTTAGTTCCCCGTCTGTCAGCACCGGCAACCGTACGATACCACCTCATGTAAACATTTCGAGTCTGGGGTAATTACCCGGAGGCTTTTGGCTGTATTCACGGCGGAGGGGGTTGGCGGGGAGGGGCAGGAGAATGAGGGTCTGCTGACGCAGACCAGAACTCACCGTGAAGATAACTTATACACAGGTTAGTTACACCACGTGGTCACTTCTGGCGCAATCACGGCGAGCGACCACGACTACAGCACCAGACGCTCAGCTTAAAATAATATTTTCTACGCTAGCAGACTGTTTTCCTTATCAGACTATAATAATACCCCAACTCTACATTGATTTTACATGTGGAACATTAGGTCTGGCAATGAAATTTTTGTGTTCATAGCTCTAACTAAATCATACTCATTCGGACGTAAAGTGAACCGTGCCAGTTTCATTTACTGGGCAGTATGTGGTCACGATCGCGTAAACTGAAGATCGCCATGTTTCTCTATTTAGAATACGGGAATAAAAAGACTTAATTTGCTAAAAGGACCGAAAGACTTCAAAACGTAATTGCTATCCTTTTTCTCATTCATGTCACGAAAACTGTTGGAGTATATACCGTACAGTGGTTTACTGTCTCATCGTAGCAGCTCTCGGCAAGCGCCCACCGAGCTGCCAGACAAAACAGGAATCAAATAATGGGATTCTCTTGGACTTTTCTCGTTTTATGTATTAGCTCATGTTATTCATCGACTTCCATGGAAAGATAGCATGTTAGTAAACCGTAAATGATTAGAAATGTTTTGTGCATAGATAGCCAATTCCCTAGCGGCAGGAAGGTAGCGGCAGATCACAGCGATGTGTGCCTGGGGTGCTGACTACTCGCGTATTCCGCGCTTCAATACCGCGGTGTGACCACAGTATTGGGCGTGTGTTGTACGTGGTTGATGGTAGATACTGATGCGGGAGTCTGACTATAGTATTGGGCGTGTTGTACGTGTTTGATGGTAGATACTGATGCGGGAGAGTGACTATAGTATTGGGCGTGTTGTACGTGGTTGATGGTAGATACTGATGCGGGAGTGTGACTATAGTATTGGGCGTGTTGTACGTGGTTGATGGTAGATACTGATGCGGGAGTGTGACTATAGTGTTGAGTGTGTTGTACGTGGTTGATGGTAGATACTGATGCGGGAGTGTGACTATAGTGTTGAGTGTGTTGGACATGGTTGATGGTAGATACTGATGCGGGAGAGTGACTATAGTGTTGAGTGTGTTGGACATGGTTGATGGTAGATACTGATGCGGGAGTGTGACTATAGTGTTGAGTGTGTTGTACATGGTTGATGGTAGATACTAATGCGGGAGTGTGGCTGTAGTACTGGGTGTGTTGTACATGGTTGATGGTAGATACTAATGCGGGAGTGTGGCTGTAGTATTGGGTGTGTTATACATGGTTGATGGTAGATACTAATGCGGGAGTGTGGCTGTAGTACTGGGTGTGTTGTACATGGTTGATGGTAGATACTAATGCGGGAGTGTGGCTGTAGTGTTGGGTGTGTTGTACATGGTTGATGGTAGATACTAATGCGGGAGTGTGGCTGTAGTACTGGGTGTGTTGTACATGGTTGATGGTAGGTACTGATGCGGGAGTGTGACTATAGTGTTGGGTGTGTTGTACATGGTTGATGGTAGATACTGATGCGGGAGCGTGACTATAGTGTTGGGTGTGTTGTACATGGTTGATGGTAGATACTAATGCGGGAGTGTGGCTGTAGTACTGGGTGTGTTGTACATGGTTGATGGTAGGTACTGATGCGGGAGTGTGACTATAGTGTTGGGTGTGTTGTACATGGTTGATGGTAGATACTGATGCGGGAGTGTGACTATAGTGTTGAGTGTGTTGTACATGGTTGATGGTAGATACTAATGCGGGAGTGTGGCTGTAGTACTGGGTGTGTTGTACATGGTTGATGGTAGATACTAATGCGGGAGTGTGGCTGTAGTATTGGGTGTGTTGTACATGGTTGATGGTAGATACTAATGCGGGAGTGTGGCTGTAGTACTGGGTGTGTTGTACATGGTTGATGGTAGGTACTGATGCGGGAGTGTGACTATAGTGTTGGGTGTGTTGGACATGGTTGATGGTAGATACTAATGCGGGAGTGTGGCTGTAGTATTGGGTGTGTTGTACATGGTTGATGGTAGATACTAATGCGGGAGTGTGGCTGTAGTATTGGGTGTGTTGTACATGGTTGATGGTAGGTACTAATGCGGGAGTGTGGCTGTAGTATTGGGTGTGTTGTACATGGTTGATGGTAGGTACTGATGCGGGAGTGTGGCTGTAGTATTGGGTGTGTTGTACATGGTTGATGGTAGATACTGATGCGGGAGTGTGGCTGTAGTATTGGGTGTGTTGTACATGGTTGATGGTAGATACTAATGCGGGAGTGTGGCTGTAGTACTGGGTGTGTTGTACATGGTTGATGGTAGGTACTGATGCGGGAGTGTGGCTGTAGTATTGGGTGTGTTGTACATGGTTGATGGTAGATACTAATGCGGGAGTGTGGCTGTAGTGTTGGGTGTGTTGGACATGGTTGATGGTAGATACTAATGCGGGAGTGTGGCTGTAGTGTTGGGTGTGTTGGACATGGTTGATGGTAGATACTAATGCGGGAGTGTGGCTGTAGTGTTGGGTGTGTTGGACATGGTTGATGGTAGATACTAATGCGGGAGTGTGGCTGTAGTGTTGGGTGTGTTGGACATGGTTGATGGTAGATACTAATGCGGGAGTGTGGCTGTAGTGTTGAGTGTGTTGTACATGGTTGATGGTAGATACTAATGCGGGAGTGTGGCTGTAGTGTTGGGTGTGTTGGACATGGTTGATGGTAGATACTAATGCGGGAGTGTGGCTGTAGTGTTGGGTGTGTTGTACATGGTTGATGGTAGATACTAATGCGGGAGTGTGGCTGTAGTGTTGGGTGTGTTATACATGGTTGATGGTAGATACTAATGCGGGAGTGTGGCTGTAGTGTTGAGTGTGTTGTACATGGTTGATGGTAGATACTAATGCGGGAGTGTGGCTGTAGTGTTGGGTGTGTTGGACATGGTTGATGGTAGATACTAATGCGGGAGTGTGGCTGTAGTGTTGGGTGTGTTGGACATGGTTGATGGTAGATACTAATGCGGGAGTGTGGCTGTAGTACTGGGTGTGTTGTACATGGTTGATGGTAGGTACTGATGCGGGAGTGTGGCTGTAGTAATGGGTGTGTTGTACATGGTTGATGGTAGATACTAATGCGGGAGTGTGGCTGTAGTATTGGGTGTGTTGTACATGGTTGATGGTAGATACTAATGCGGGAGTGTGGCTGTAGTATTGGGTGTGTTGTACATGGTTGATGGTAGGTACTGATGCGGGAGTGTGGCTGTAGTACTGGGTGTGTTGTACATGGTTGATGGTAGATACTAATGCGGGAGTGTGGCTGTAGTATTGGGTGTGTTGTACATGGTTGATGGTAGGTACTGATGCGGGAGTGTGGCTGTAGTATTGGGTGTGTTGTACATGGTTGATGGTAGATACTAATGCGGGAGTGTGGCTGTAGTACTGGGTGTGTTGTACATGGTTGATGGTAGATACTAATGCGGGAGTGTGGCTGTAGTACTGGGTGTGTTGTACATGGTTGATGGTAGGTACTGATACAGCATCGGGTGCTCGGAGGTGTGTGTGACATTGTGGAATGATTATGCACTTCATCGATATAGTTAGGAAATGGGATATTTAACGATCTTAAAGGGAGTCAGATCTTATTTCCGTGTGATGTCGTCTCGGCAACATGGCGTCAGCAGGTATTGACATGTCCTTTAGCCATCACCATACTTGCCCTCCAGTCCCGACCCTACTCTGGTGCAACACCCGGGATACAACACCCACCCTCCCACTGACTTCATGATCCAGATAGCAATCGGCTGACGGTGCCAACGCTGGCCTCCAGCAACTGATTACTCGATGATGGATGCGTAACGAAGTTAAGAGTAGCATTTCATCTGGTTAGGTATGAAATATGTATGTACTTGTCTTGCCGGGAGTTCTCGATGAAGGCACAGCAGTTTCCTGTATGTCATCAGTTCCCCAATGGATGGGCCACTGGTGTATATATTGTGTTAGCACACTGACACATATATTTAAATAGTTAATGCACTTGTTCAATTTCTATCCGTATAGTGTCTCTCCAGTAAGTGATGGATAGTGGTACTGGTTACACCAGAAGCAATTTTAAGTTCCCCTGGCACTGGACCTCTTTTGTGTTACACCGTGACTGTGGAATTATTTATTTTTAATTTATTTTTGTACTAAAAGCCGAGTAAATTCATTTCAAGCCTAGTGTCTACTTAAGCAACAGTTGAGGAACGGGTGTATATAAAATTACAATTATTTTAAAGAAATGTTTTTAAAGGGAGAACTGTCACAACAGTGTGAGTGAGAAATCATAGTTTAACGCCTTTTAACTGTATTCCGTTTATATCGCGTCATGTCTGCTTAAAATGTGAAGAGAACCCGGAACAAGTCTTGGACTTTTCCCATCCATCATTGTCTGATTCCGACAAACGAAAATCACAATACGGGAGATTGTGAGATTCGAACCCACGATAACCTCAACAGAGACTGGTACATAGAAAATCATCTGAAGAAGGGAGAAGAGGTAGCCAAGAAACGTTGTGTTATACCATAAAGACGAAGTGGTCATCTATATACTCCTCTTACATTTTCGCCAACTTCTAAATGACTCTCAAAACTCTATAAAGTAATAGTTATAAAATATCACAATTACATGACAGTTGTTGGTTATTCACTTCTACATAGTTCTCATCTACTGATGTTAACTCTGAAGGTACTGACTAAGATATACGGCTTTGTGTGTTTGTCAGGACCGATGACTGGATGTGTTTGTACTGTTTGTAATGTTTGTACTGAGATGAATATGGAGGTGTGAGGTGTTAACACTCGCAGGATTAGTTTCTGTTTTTACACAATAATCTCTGGGCACATAGTATTACGAAACATGGCCTGTTAGGTTGCATATACACGCGTCTGATCCATGTTGAAATAGCGGTTTATGCGCCAAATAAAGATGTTTCAACATCCAGAAATAAACAGCTGCCAATATTACTGCAACAAACTGAGATTATCCACATCGGTGGTAGTGGGTTCTGGTACATGTATAGCGTGGGGGTTGCAAGGAGGATAGACGACGCTGGGGGATGCGAAAGCCATTTAAGTAAAATAGAGTGTTCAGCCTGCCTGTGTTGCGATTAAACTAAAATAGGGTTTTCCGGACCGGATATACGGCGGTCAACGATGTAAGAATGAGATGTGTTTGAGTGATGTATATTTAAGTGAGGCGGATACAGGGCGGAGTCAAACCCGGGGATCATGGCAATCTCTAAAAGTCGCATTCTTGGTTCCAAAGTCAGAAAGGTCACCGGTGTATCTTATCTATTTTGAGAGGTGACACTGAGGTTGATCGGTTGGTCACATTGGCGGATGTCCACTACCTTCATCAATGACTCAACTGTGTGATCATAAGCTTGCACTGAATCAATGGCCGCATGGTATGTTGTTGGTTCCTTGGTAACCATGGTGATTTTGGAACTGAAAAGCAAAACAAATGTCGTAAACGGTGGATCGGATGTTCAGGCTTTGTTTGGGTTCGTCTGTTCGTGACCCCTTGCTTCAGCAAGCAGTGTTGCAGTAAATATGTTTAGATTTCCCGTTCACAGTGAAAGCTGTGAAAACCGACATCTGTCCAGCCCGGCAAGTTGTCATCACCAGCACATAATCTCAGTCCCATCCACGACTAGTACATTTATCATCAGCTCTACAATTCGGCACATTGTCTAAACCGGATTATTTCTTCAGTCTCAATTAGTGCCGATTTAGACAGCTTCCACTGTACATTCTATGACTAAAATATTAATTTAAATATAGTTAATATACTGTTATTTACAGACAGCGACATAGTGTTGAAATATTGCTGAGTCGGTGTCAGATAAATAGCACACGGCAGCAAATCTTGTTTCGCTCTTAGAACAAGATGATATTACTCTGGCTCCTATTCCATAAATCTGCATTGCATTGGTTGATGATGTATGATGTGTTCTGTGTCATCGTACGTTCTATCTCAATCTCCTTCAAAGATTTCAAATTACAAAGGGTACAATGATCTACGGTTAACACACGACCTAGAACAAATGCATATAACCTTCAGTTCCATTGTCAATCATTTGGTGGTATGTGTAATGTTCATGTAGTTACCGTCGTCGTTGTCTGTTTCAGGATGCCTCTACCACCGCTGTTCCTGACGCTGCAGGGTATCATGCTGCTGGCAGGGGTAGGATCATCCCCCTCGATTCCGAACCCCACCCCTGGAGAATACAGCTGCCCAGGGCGCCCTTGTGACTGTATCTGGCTGAAGGAGACTGGGGAGGTGTTCCTAGATTGTTCCTGGTCCTCCCTACCCAACAAGGAATACTTCGCAACCATCCCCAGGAAGAAGACAGTGTACTTGACGCTTACCTGTGCAAGCCCAGGGCGCAGTCCATTATGGAATTATATGTTCAGTCAGCTGAGTGAGCTCAAACAACTAACTATTAAAAACTGCGGCTTCACCGATATCCCTCCTTATGTGTTCTCAGGGTTAACCTCCCTTCAAGAGCTAAAGATAGAGGGAGCTGAACTCACCAACATCCATCCACGCTTCTTGGATTCCGTGGTCAGTCTCCGAGCTCTACACATCATCAACAGCGGCCTGAGTCACATGCCCTCCATCTGCCATCTCGACTACATTCACAGCCTCAACATTTCCAACAACGTTGTAACAAGTCTGGACAACACAGGGATCCTGTGTGGGGGTGATGAACTTGAGTCCCTGGAGATACTCGATGTAAGTGCGAATATGATCACAACCATACCAGTCATGTTGGGATACTCACTGCCCAATCTGAAGCGACTCACAGCATCAGACAACTTCATCAGAAAGATAGAGACCGACTCTTTGAACCGTCTGTCCGATCTCATCTGGCTTGATCTGACCAACAACTCTTTAACAGAGATCGCCTCAGATGTTGTCAAGAATTGTAGTGAACTCCTAGTGTTTGGCTTGTCAGGCAACCCACTGCGTGGGATTCCGAAAGGTCTCGTATCTGGTTTGTCGAATATCATTCAGCTCAACCTGGACTTCGTCAATGTGAATGACAGTGTGTGGGAAGAGATCGCACGCCTACCCGCTTTGGACACTCTCTCTCTGGCTGGGAACAAGCTGTCACGTGTTGACCCAGATGCCTTGGCGGAACTGCCAGTCATATCGTACCTGAACGTGTCGCACAACCGAATAGACAAGCTGTTCAGGAACACATTCAAGAAGCAACAAAGACTCTTTGTCTTGGACCTATCTCATAATAACCTAACCACTATTCCTCGCCAGGCATTCAGAAACCTTTTCAGTCTGAAGACTCTGGACATATCACATAACAAACTTCAGTCGGTTGGGAAAGAGGCGTTCCCGGGACTGTTAAATCTGAAACAGCTCGACCTGAGCTACAACCGTCTGGATGGACTTCCCCGGGGGCTGCTGTCAGATATGCAAGCCCTCCTGAAACTGAATCTATCCCACAACAGTCTTAGCAAGCTACCCAACCTAGAGCATGCGGACTTACTGGAATATCTAGATCTCAGTTTTAATGAACTTACCTTTCTCAACTCCACCACCTTCAGATCGCTCACCTACCTACGAGGGCTGACCCTCAAGGCAAATCAACTCCGCACTCTGCCTCCCTATGTCTTCGAGGACGCGGTGAACTTGGAACTACTCAACGTGGCCAATAATCATCTGAGCAACCTGACTGAAGACATGTTCCGGGGACTGTCCTCTTTGTATTATCTAAACCTGGACAAGAACAGACTGTCAGGGACGACGGGAGCGTTCCGGGAACTGCAGGATCTCCAGCATCTCCATCTCCGTGGAAACCAGCTGGAGGAGATCTACAGAGGTCAGTTCCCGGACTCGCTGGAAATCCTGGATCTCAGTCAGAACCGTTTGAACTATATTTCCCACTCCACGTTCAGGACGATGCTATATCTTAAGGAGGTAAGGCTGACTCTGAACAACCTCACATCCCTGCCCTCTATCGCAGTGGAGCTGCCAAGAGACATGAAACCTGTGGCTAAAATGTACATCAGCTCCAATCCATTCCAGTGTGACTGTGAACTAGGCTGGTTGAAGGACCTCAATGAGGGCAAGTTCACAAGCTATGGAGCGTCACTGCCCGTGTTCCCAGACTATCGCTTCACAACATGCATGAGCGTATACGACAGAGCCCCTAGGATAATACCAACAGTCCCTAGGTCTCATTTTTTGTGTGAATATGCAGTCAAGTGTGCCAAAAATTGTCCATGTTGTGGATTCGACGCGTGTCACTGTAAGTACGTGTGTCCAAACAAGTGTGAATGTGTCATTGGAGACTCACACTACCCCGTCCACCGCATGCACTGTCAAGCCCAGAACTTGACCACCATCCCACCACATCTCCCAACTGGAACCACGGAGCTTATGTTGGATCATAATAACATCCGCACCGTGCAACAACACACCTTCCTGGGCCTGGCGGAGGTTCAGGTTCTGCATCTCAACCACAGCAACATCCACCACATCCAGCCAAGAGCCTTCATCGGACTCAAGTCTCTGCAGATTCTGTACCTGAACGATAATTATCTGACTGTCATTAGCTCCGATGTATTCATGGGCTTGACGAACCTGAGTCGTTTACATTTGGAGAACAACAGGTTAGCATGGATAGAGAGCGGCTCTCTCAGATTATTGTCTAATTTGATGTATCTGAACCTTCAGCACAATGACTTCGAGAATATCAGTATCAACGAAATCTCGCCTCTCTTAAATCATTCTAGAGTGGCATTAGCATTTAACCCGTGGTCATGTCAACAAGACTTTATATGTTTGTTCAGAAAGATGCTTATAGGTCATGGTCGATCTGTGTTGGACGCTGTGCACATCCGATGCATGCTGGAGGGGGGCCCGCTGGCCCCGGGAGAGAGTGCTACAGTGGCATTCCTGGAATACTCCGAGCAGTCACTGTGTGAAGCCAACAGCACTTTCTTCATCAACGTGTCCTATGACAGTGTCGTGAAAGTGGGAGACACAACGCAGTTGACACTAGTAATCGCAGTAAGTGCTGCTGTGGCTGTAGTGGCTGTTCTAGTGCTCCTGCTTATTGCTAAGAAGGACCTTCTCCAAGTGTGGTGTTACTCTAGGTTTGGATGGAGACTCTTTTCCAAGGACCCTACAGCAGGTGACACTAACAGGTACTATGACGCCTTTGTGTCTTGCAGTGATAAAGACGAACATTTCATCATCCATGAACTGACGCCGAAACTTGAAAATGGGGATAAAAAATTTAAACTGTGTTTACATTTCCGGGACTTCCCGGTAGGAGCTTCAATAGCTGAGACAATTGTCCGCAGTGTGCAAAGTAGTAAGAGGACTATCATTGTACTATCCGACAGCTTCCTGGACGACGAATGGTGCCGTTTTAGTTTCACTACGGCTCATCAGCAGGTGCTGTCTGAGATGAAGAACAGACTCATCGTCATCGTTATGCACGACATCGACGAACGGAGGCTCGACCCTCAGATAAAACTTTATATGAAAACTAGGACATATTTAGAATATAAAGATCCTTGGTTTTGGGAAAAATTAACGTATGCGTTGCCTGATGTGCAGGATCGATATGTTGATATGAAGGGTGCATACGCAGTCCAGAATGTGATCCGGCATCCTGGAGACGCTTTGCCCAGCGTCTACAACAACGGTCGCATCAGCGTCATTTCTGAGAACGTAGTGAACGATCTGTACGAGGTCCCTGTATCGTCAGTGGTGTACCAGTCCGTAGGCAGCGCCCACCACACAGACTCTTCTAACTATAACGGTTCCTACTATAACTCATCCGGGCACTACGAGGAAGTGGAGCCCCTCCCCTTCAGACCACGTGACGCACAGGTAGCGCCACCCTTGCCCAAACCAAGGAACCAAGATTTCTATGGAGCGTGTTACTACGAAAGGGCGTAGAACACCAAAATGAAAAGATGTTGTCATATACGTATTATGTCAAGTGCACTCTGCTTTTGTGGCTGTCAATGAAAATGTGTTATTTCAAAACGCTTCCAAGATCCATTTGTACTAAGTATTATGAGTTGCCATGGTTACCAGAACACGTGTGCCAAACTAGAACCACTAACGTCCAGTGCATCACCACTGCAGACAATACTCATTGTATTTTTTCACTGTGATCGGTTGGCATTTCTTCAGTTCACACTGCAATATGTCCAGTATTAAAAGTTATATCAGCGAACCATTGCTGCCCTTGCCCACGGGTTGGACGTTACCCGAGGTTTAGTGCTGTTTTTCCAGGAATTGTGAAAAAGGTTCCATCTGATATTGTGATTAGTATTATGTACGCAAATATATGAAATATTTATTCCAGGGAATTTGTTAGCCAATGTGAAATCTTGCCATGTTGAAGAGTATGGGAAAGTACTGGTACGCTTTAATCAAAGAGTTCACCTTTAATGAAAACAGTATCAACAGACAATGTAACTTAAGGGGAACCGAGCCTATTACTTTGTGACATAAGTATTTTGTTCTCCGTTCTCTGAACACTTATGCGTTTCTTTTGCAGTACGGTATAATGACTGTCATGATCCAGGTATGAGTTATGTATGATTCTGCAATATTTTATGTATAACTTGGGTCTGATGCTGATCCATATATCTTGTTGTTATTATTATTGTTATTTAAATAAAGTAATGTCAGTGTTAACTCGTGATTGGCCGTCTTTCATAGCAAAATCGATGTTAATCAGAGATGGTTTTTCCAGTTTTCGAGAATAATTGCCTAAAAAACACACCGACGCAAAATCATACGCATTTCCCCAATCAATCGGCATTTCCAGATCGGTCGGTGAGAACAATTTCCCATGGAATCAGCTTACTTAGATGAGATGTCAAGGAGGTGAAGTGTTTGATTCAAGATGGCCACGGGCGTCATAGGGGTGATGATTACTCGTCGATACATTACAGGATTCCACGTCTATTCATTATAACACTGGGCGATTGCCAATATAGAGAATGAAAATACACGGAACAAATTATATGTAAATTTCTGATGGGATTTTTGCGTGAATGCGCTGAAAGGGAATTTATGATTCAATTGAAACGTATTGTACAAATCGTTATGGATTTTATGCGGCTGGGCGAAAGCTTCAAGTATGTGATTTAGCATATAAATTTCATAGAACGCAATGGTGTGTGGATGTTATTTTCCGCTGTGTTCGAAAAACGAAAAGAACGTGAAAATCAGCAGTGGGAAATATCTGATAAGGGTTTCCTGTAGGCATTTGCGGACGGTGACCGATAGTGACCCGTTGCTGACCTGTCCGCATTCATTGTTAACGTACATTTATGTTTGACCAACGCTGGCTGTAAATAAGACGGGAAACATGGAACATCGAGCCATTCTTCACTGATATTTGAAGTTACTTAGCAAGACGGGAAGACTGAGTCAGTGGGTTTAGTTTTACGCCACCTTTAACGACATTCCAGCAATATCACGGCAGGGGACTTCAGAAATAAGTTTCACTCATTGTGCCTATGTGGGGAATCAAACCCGAGTCTCATGCGTGTCGAGCGAACGCCTTTACCACTAGGTTGTTTCGCCGCCCCACAAATGGAAGACGACTGTGACACTTTGGGCCGAATAGATTTGTGGTTAAAGCGTTCTCTTAGTTCGCGTTCTCTTCCACACGAGTGCAATATGTGGAACCTCTATAAAGTGTTCCTCGCCATTACATATTGACAGGGGTAGTAGTTCCTCTGGACTGATCGTGTGAGTGAGTGAGCTTAATTTTGAGCCGTACTCAGCAATATTCTAGCTATATGGCGGTGGTCTGTAAATAATCGAACCTGGATAAGACAATCTAGTGATCAACAGCACGAACATCGATCTGCGCAACTGGGAACCGATGACGTATCAACCAAGTCAGCGAGCCTGATTATGAAATTTATGCGATCCGTTATTTTCTCTCTCAGTATATAAAAAGCAATGCGAACAATCATAAGGAACTTTGTAAAGTATTGTCTTTTATTAGATTCTATTTCGATAGATGTTTTTATGAATCACTATAAAAGAGTTATAATAAAGGGTTTCTTGAAAATATAAGCGTCCCCCTTCGCCCGCCACTAATCTGGTACACCAATCCCGTCATGCAACACATGAAAAGGCGGGTCAATCTGCTGACAAAAGCATGATAAGAAATTATGGATATGGTAATTAATTGCATTGTTGCATCACAATTTGAAAGATTTTTGTAGGCTTCCTGAAGCCTGTCATGCAGGAACCCGGAAGGAATAGAGCATCCATCCATGACGCTCTTTGAAATCTTAGTAGGAAGGCAACGGTCGATTTCACCCCCAAACACTGCGAAAAGTACACCCAGGAGAAAGTTAAAACACATTCTGTGAATATTTATTTGTCAGTCTGGATGACTGTGCATTTTCTAAATAACATTCACAGATGTGGCGGTTTTACTCGTTACAATTTCACGGGATACTTAGAAATCGTGTTCCGATGTGTACAATGTATATAGGTGGCACTATCATGACCCATGACCCCAAGAGACTGTTATTTTAACAGGAGTAATCACCGAGAGATGAGTAATGAATAAAGTAACACTTCAGTAACACTGCGTGAGTTGACTTAATGACGTAACCCGTGAACATCCGGGTTAGAATGGTCTTCGCCAACCCATGCTTGTCGGAAGCGGCGACCAACGGGATCGGGTGGTCAGGATCTCTGAAGTAGGTTGACACATGCTATCGTATCCCAGTGGCTTAGACTGATGCCCGTACTGTTGATCACGGGGCTGTCTGGTTGAGACTCGATTATCTGCAGTTTAGTGTCGCTTTTAGCAATATTTCAAGTATGTCACGACAGGGGAACACCAGAAATGGGCTTCACACACTGTAGCCATGCGGGGAACTGATCCACAGCCCATAAAAGCATGTTAGCCTGAACAAACACAGACAAATAGAAACTCATGCATTTTGAGATATCCTTGGGAAAATGTTACACTGAAATGGAAATTCAGTTCTTCCAACTATCGCGACCTCAACAAAAATTACAATAAGACCTCAGACCTTTATTCCCAGATTAAGCCATTCAGTGACACCGAGAAAAGCTAACGGTGCCTATTATTCCAAAATATGCTATTAGCATTTGAAATGAGATTAGTATTCATGTCCTTTTGGCTCCTTCACTAAACTGTTTCAATAGAACAAGGACCAAAAATTAACAGTTCTGCCCCCCTCCCTCAAATCGACCCCCCGAGCTTTATCTGTGTTGACATGGAAAACTGCCATTTATCATGGTTTAGGGACACTAGGGGCAAAATATGGCCGCACGGCATCATCTCAACCAATTAAAACGTAGCACTGAGGGCGACAACAAATGCTTCTAGCTCACGCAATAGATCGACCTTGGTGATTCAACGTTAACGACACAGTTGACGGCAGTTAGCCGCCCCGCTTTGCTCCATGCCTTTAACTTCCTGCATGGAATTTGCATAATCACGAGACGGTGATACATCAGGGATGGCGCTCCCCGATTGCAGACAAATGCTTTAATGGTTTGATATCGATGTTTTTATCGCGTGTTTTGCATCTTCGAGGAACAATAGGGCAACTACCGTCATTTCCTAATCGAGTACTTTCTTTAAATACACCCCATGTTTGAAATATTTCTATTTTGAGCTGGCGCATGTAAATTAGGGAGCAAGTTTTTTCTCAGCGTGCTAAATGAGGTCATATAACTACCCCATCTCCAGAGCGTACGTTTCACTAATAATTCACCTTTATGTCACTCGCATCCCTTGGTTGCAGTATATTCAACCGATTTTGCTCTCTCAAGTTAAGAGACTTGATGCATCTTTAATGCTCTATTTATTGATATATTCCTTTATAGAATTATTTTATCTAGTTTTATTCAGAACCTTATTTCCGGCCTATATATTGTCCTAATGATATCCATTCAGGTTACAGTGTGATTATTTAACAGATTTCCTTCAGCCAACGCCATTTCTGTATAGGCACAGCGCTGTTCAAATACACACAATACTTTGGAGGCGAAATAGAATTTCGTCGCACTGAAGATTACATAATTACATTACATTAGTTGGGTGTACGTCAGGCCTAGTTTAGCAAAGTGTCAACAATATCATGGCGGGGGACATCAGAGATGAGCCATGTAGGGAATCGAACCGAATCTTCGGTATGACGAGCGAACGCATTATCCAGAGGGTTACCCCACCACTTCAATGAAATTACGACTTAACGTATGTACATGCTTGCGTGCGCTTGTCAGACCCTTGTCTCCTTATTATGCCACACTTTAACGATTGTACTGCTAACCTGCATGCATATTATACACTGTCATCAGACTAGTTGTTCCTTTAAATACTAGCGTGAGGCAACGTAAACACAAATACCATTACCAGTTTGGTCTTTTTATCTCTTTTTTATCCCAGGAGTTATTTAGCACAATGCGAGTGCTCTATGGCTTGACCTCGTTAAATGTCTGAGCCAGAATAGAACTGATGTGGGTGGACCTATAGTTATCAGGTGGACAGCCTCCCTGGCCTGGCTGACTACAACTGGGTCGTGTCAAGATTTGATTTATAACAGACCGAACAAACATTTGTCATTATTTTACAGAACAACAAACACTTGCCAGTTTATAGTTCACAAACACGCAAGCTGTATGATTACTCATTACACCCCTTATCTGTGAACATCCGGGTTAGAGCTGGTCAGCAGTAGCCCATGCTTCTCGCAAGAGACGATTATAACGGGATCGGGCGGTGGGATCGTTGACTGGATTGACCCTACAAGTCATCGGCTTTCGCATCCCACAGAATTATGCACGTGATGTTGATCACTGGATTGTCTGGTGCATACTCCATAACTTACAGACTGCCACCAGCTGGAATATTGCCGACTGCGGTGTAAAACAACAAACAAACCATTACACCGCTAAATGTTTCACTTCACATGATTCACTTAATACGCGAGGAGATGAGCGAGTATTACTTTACGCCGCTTTGGGCAAATTTCAGCAATATCAAGACAGGGTACTTTGCAAATTTTCAAATATACTCAAGTGACAAACATATTTGGGGATTACATGATCTTAAAATAGATAGGGATTGAATACATGAGACAAGGTTTTCTTATCAATGTTTGTAAACAACTATTTCTGTGTACTAAACGCTTGGATATAGCTGCGGGTTGTTTTCTCATTTATCCCTTAAGTTTGAGATGTTTCCAGTCAGCATGTCGAGTAGAGAACCATTAGACATGCATTTGTTGAAACAGACAGTTGTTGTACATGAGTCAAAGGAGAGATTAGACCCACGAATGCTGAACACACGGTTTCTGTAATTATCTATTTACAGAACGGATGGAGAGAACGTGTGCCTGCCAGTCTTCTGTCGTGTAAAAAATCTCAACGTACTTCAAAGACTATCATGCCATGTTAAATTATTTACAATGTACGTAACGAAGGGTCAGACCATGTCACGTAACTGACTTTCCCGAATGTGACAACGTCTTTGGATGTCAAAGGATCTCTAAAATTGAATCAAGAAAAAATTACTTTCCGTTTTTAACTCATTTTATCACATTTGTTATAGTGTTTCCCCGAAGAGTTCAATGATTGACGTGTAAACTTTTCTTAACTAATCACTGATTAGAAATACAGCTGATGTCGTAAAGACTTTACGAACGGCTCCTGATAAGGTGTGATACTGTTGGCATGTTCCCCCTCGGGGTCCCTACAACCCGGCTCTCGCTGTGGCGCGTTGACCCCAGCCGTCAGTAGCTCGGTGTATGAAGGCTTCTCATTCCTGGTCGTGATTTGTATAGGGTTCTCTCGTTACGAGTTCCAAGAATGATAATTAAATTTAAAGGATTGGCCAGATCGAGTTTGACACGGGTCAGGGTTAATATGGTCGCTGTGGAGACACGTGACACAGCCAGGATGCAACTGTTGGTACGTCGAGGGTTGGGGGTAGTTGTTAGGGACAGGAGGTACTTGAAACTTCATCAAAGTCAAGGTGACACCGGACTCACGTATATAAACATGTTGGAACAATAGGCTTCTGACCTTCATTCAAGTATGTACTGACATGCTTCAAACGTAGACTGTAGCAGACGACACAAAACGGGCAATTAATGAACCACTTTCCCCTGAGCCATCTCTACAACCCATCCGTTGCACTCTAATGTCGACTGGCAGTAGGTCTGTATATTTAGTCATCTTACCCAATTTCCCGTTAGAGCATCTATGGCGATGAAGTCACCCTAGCCCCGCCTGGAAGTGTTTATATACACCAGTGGTGTATGTATGTAATATACGCCAGCTGGAAATATACAGCTCCGAGCGTTAAACCAAGTGACCCATTTCTCACAACAGAAACGTCTCGTCAATTCCCACTGGATATATTTCCGACCCTTCAAATCGCTTGAATTGGAATGCAAGTACTTTACAAAAGAACCATTGTTGTTTGCAGTGGAGACAGAGATACACAAGAGAGAAAGACGATTTAAGCGACGGCGTCTATTGTTTAGGGGATGTGTCTTTATTGTAGTGAACCACTGTCAAACTGTAAGGGTCAGCCTGTCTCACTGTCCCAGAACAATTGCCCCTTCCGGCGATACTGACAGTTCGTCCCAGACATAATCTTAATGGAAAAATATGCTTAAAAGTGAACAAATAAATCCTAAAAATTAAGGAACCCAGAAAAACGATCTCTAGGCCAGAGTCAGCCTTCACTTGCCCATTCATTCTAAACTTGAACTGGCCTTGTTTCTTAACATATTATCAAGGGTCTGGGAAATTATTGTCAATAAGGAGCAAACTGGATTATCCAAAGGTTCCGAATCCAAATCCACTATCTCGATGGGCTTCTTTCCGATTTAACTGCCGTTGTTTGTTTCTACCATATGCTAAACGTAGCCTAATTCAGAGTTAGTGAGGAGAGTGAATTGAACGCTGCGCTTGAAGAGCACTTCACACACAACGTCTCGACGCGGATGTCTTGGGAAGACCTAAAGAGATTCCATTGTTCTCTGGTGAAGTCTGTGCTTGGAACACACAGTCATAGATATCTCCAATATTACATGGCCGAGGACCCACCAGATGAAGTTCCTGTGGACATGCTTTCGGAAGCAGTTGGCAGTTGCTGCTAATGGCAGTTGGATATGTTTATTTAGTTGTACTCTTTGGGTGAAACCTGCTGCCAGGCCTTCTGGTGACTATGGTGACTAGAATGAGTTTTGAAGACACCTTCAGCATACCGTAAACGCCAAAAGGAAAGTTGCCCTCCTACCTTTACCAAATATATGTTAAAAGGTTTCAGTTTACAACACAACAAACCACGAGGATATGTTCAAATGCCTTCGTACTTTGGTGACATGCAGCGTTATCAGAAGAGTTGAGCTGTCCTGTTTTCTACCATACCGAAATATTGAGACTAGAAACAACTGCTGTAGAGTGTGTAAAACTATAAAAGAGTCATTCCAGTGATTTCAGGCCTTTAAACCATTTCTGCTGATTTGCATTAGTGAAAACAAACTAAATGTGTCTTTGATATTGTGGAAACTGTTTATGAACATGTAAAATTATCTTTTTTAATATATTTGCTTGCACAACATTAACATTTTTCCAAAATTTGATCACACATAGCAGTATCAGTCGCCAAAACGTAACAATATTCAAGCAGGTTGTGCATCAGTTTCACGTGTGGAATGATTCTATTGGGTATAAAGAGAGCCAAGAATGAGTACGCTAGTCTAGTTTTACACCGCACTCTGCAATATTTCAGCTATGTGGCGACGGTCTGTACACAATCGAGTATGGATCAGACAATCCAGTGATCAACAACATGAGCATCGATCTGCGCAATTGGGAACCGATGGCATGTGTCAACCAAATCAGCGAGCCTGACCACCCGATCCCGTTAGTCACTTCTCACGACAAGCACAGTCGCCTTTTACAGCAAGCATGGGTTGCTGAAGGCCTATTCTACCCCGGGACCTTCACTGGTGAGAGCCTAGAATGCATGAGATGATACACATGTATGAGAAATATGCGATAATTAAGAGCTGAACAGAAATATCTATTGGGTTGGGGCAGATGGTGTCACATACAATGCTGTTGCCAACGCCCTTGGATGCCACCGTATCGCGGTTATAAATCTTATTCAGCGCTACAGACAGACTGGGGTCACCGTCAACAGCCCAAGACGTGGACGTCCACACAACTGAAGATGTTCAGTGTAGCCAACATGTACCTCAACCTATTCAAATCAGAGTGAGTGAGTGAGTGAGTTTGGTTTTACGCCGCTTTTAGCAATATTCCAGCAATATCAAAGCAGGGGACACCAGAAAATTGGCCTCACACATTGTACCCATGTGGGGAATTGAACCCGGGTCTTCGGCGTGACGAGTAAACGCTTTAACCACTAGGCTACCCCACCGCCCCTATTCAAATCAGAGACAGATCTGGCATGATGAGAGTAGCGGGTGGGATATGGGTGGCTTGTATTGCAGAATCTTCCGGGATTCTCTGTTGCCTTTGTGTTGTTTCCTTTTCCCGTGGATACCCGGATGATATCCCGAAATCTCGACTGGTTTGCAACCCCTGCTGCGTCACCCATAAGCGCAGAATCTGGTAACAAAGCCTCCTGGCGCGTGTAACTGATAAACCATCCAATCATGTTCGTAAGGTGAATGGATAAAAAATCCGCAGAAGATTTCGGATTAGGAAATTACATTCTTAGCTCTTCTGCCATCTGCACACATGCCAGTATATGAATGATGACACAAAAAGGAATTTCTGACTATTCGTCCGGTTTCTTCAGACAGACGCTGGAAGCAAGAGCAGTCCACGCTAACACGACCCATCCGCCTAGACCTTCAAATGCAAAGAAATATTTTCCTAAATGTATATCTGCTGAGTGCTGACCTATTCCAGTGCTTATGCTGACAATTCCGTGCATTCTGGTATTCCCAGAGAGTTCTGTGAACGGGATGCGGATGGTTGGCGTCATGGCAAATATGAACCTTCAGACTCCGTTGTCTTGTGTGATGATGAGAAATTATGCATGAGCGATACGCAGGGAGCTGTCATGATACGTATCAGATTGACCCATCACGCCCAACACCGCGGTACACGCGTCAACTGGTATTTGAGGAGGGCATTGTAGGAATAATATTGCTTCATACAAGTCATGGTATTTTGCAGACTGAGTTCTCCAACGTCTCTTTGATCGTCGCTAGAGAAAATGGTGAACGGGTTCGGGTTACGGTTCTAAGAGTCGTAGATTAATGTGCTGGAACCCATAGACACGGGCTTTGGTGGTTTACACGTTAAGGGTTATGTTACTGAACCCGTGTAGAATTATGGGGTGTGAATTAATGTCAGATGACAGCATTAAAATAAATAACAAAAGCAGTTTTAGGAATGCTAGGGATTATAGTAGTAGCAGCAGCAGCAGAGTGGTAGTAGTAGTAGTAGTAGTAGTAGTAGTAGTAGTAGTAGTAGTAGTAGTATAGTAGCATTGTAGTAATGTATAAGTATTTACGTGGTGTGTGTGTGTCTATATTTGTATAAGTCTATATTCTATGTATTTTATACATATTAGTAAACAATCGCATAAGTTCTATGTGTGAGTGAGTTTAGTTTTACGCCGCACTCAGATCTATAGCCGCTGTCTGTAAATAATCGAGTCTGGACCAGACAATCCAGTGATCAACAGCATGAGCATCGATCTACACGACTGGGAACTGATGACCTGTGTTAACCAAAATCAACGAGCCTGACCACCCGTTCCCATTAGTCGCCTCTTACGACAAGCAAAGTCGTCTTTCATAGCGAGCCTATTCTACCCGGGACCTTCACGGGTCAGTTAGTATGTGTAAACGTACATGTATCGCTGCTATTATACATAATTAATCACCTGTGTAGGTCCGTATGAATAAATCAATATATGCGTAATTCCCTATATATTGTTACGTTTCGATTCCCAACTAAAGATGTAAGTGGGAAACGAAGAAACAGCAAAGAAATATGATTAACTAACAATTGTATTCTGCAATAAACCAAGTTCATCAATATACATCAATACGCAAGTATCACTGTGTAACAGGACAGATTGGCAATGCAAAGGTAATATGACGGATACGATGATAACAGCACACACTGCCCTTATCACTTGAGTTGTCTGTTTATTTGTTTGTTTGTTTAACGCCTCATGTATGTATAGCAGCGATTCCAGCCACAAAGCGGTGGTCTGTAAATAATCAAGTGTGAACCAGACAATGCAGTGATCAACAATGAGGTAAGACGCAATAGCCAGCTCCTCTTCTACACAAAGAAACAAGCGTTGACATTTCTACAATACTCATCGTGGCAGAGGACACTGGACCCAGTCCCATGCAGTACTTTCCAGATCTTCCAGTCCAAGTATAGCACAACATTGCGTCTTACTGAATATACTTGATCGTTACACAATGTATAACAACACTGCCAAACAACACTACGTATACATCTGGGGGTTTGGGGGTAGGCTAGTGGTTAAAACATTTCTTCATCACACCGAAGACCCAGGTTCGATTCCCCACATAGTGCAATGTGTGAAGTCCATTTCTGCGTCCCCCGCCGTGATGTTAATGAGATATTGCTAGAAGCGGCGTAAATCCATTTTCACTCACTCATGTCTGTATGTATGTGTGTGTGTGTGTGTGTGTATGGATAGATAGATAGATGGATGGATGGATAGATAGATAGATGGATGGATGGATGGATGGATACATACATACATACATACATACATACATACATACATACATACATACATACATACATACATACATACATACATACATACATACATACATACATACATGCATGCATACATACATACATGCATACATAGATACATGCATACATAGATACATGCATACATACATACCTACATACATACATACCTACATACATACATACATACATACATACATACATACATACATACATACATACATACATACATACATACCTACATACCTACCTACCTACATACATACATACATACATACATACATACATACATACATACATACATACATACATACATACATACATACATACCTACATACATACATACATACATACATACATACATACATACATACATACATACATACCTACCTACCTACCTACCTACCTACCTACCTACCTACCTACCTACCTACCTACATACATACATACATACATACATACATACATACATACCTACCTACCTACCTACCTACATACATACATACATACATACATACATACATACATACATACATACATACATACATACATACATACATACATACATACATACATACATACATACATACCTACATACATACATACATACATACATACATACATACCTACATACATACATACATACATACATACATACCTACATACATACATACATACATACCTACATACATACATACCTACATACATACATACATACATACCTACCTACCTACCTACCTACATACATACATACATACATACATACATACATACATACATACATACATACATACA